>NC_064282.1:1823758-1880936 GCF_019186545.1 Solanum stenotomum
ATATAGTATATGAACATACTAAAGATTAAATTTTCCATGAAAGGAAATAAAGTTAAATACTTATTATTAAATGTATAAAGGAAAATTATGTTTCTAATTTGTTACTCATGCACGTCAAAAAATCAATTTTATCATTCACATATTATAAAAATAAATTGTTTAAAAAACTTATTATCGTGCGAAGCGCGGCTCAATTCACTAGTAACAAATAAATTGTAAATTACAGGTTTATAATAACAAAAAGATAGCTTTGACCAGTCACATCGATCTTCACATGGGGTAGTGTAACTTCCACTCCTTTTCTAGGATTATTCAGTCTTTTACAACAAAATGTATCAATACATAACTGGGATGGAAAAAATAAATTCATAATTAAGAAATTTAGAGATATTTTTGAATAACAATATACTTAATGTAATTTTATTTCGTGTACGTAAATTTTATTTCTATTTTATGAAAGTAGATATAGATTGGTTCCAAAATCCCTCTCAAGCCATACATATCAAAGCATTTCGAAAGGTAGTCAATACAAAAGTAAAATGGGCATAGAAAATCATAACATATGATGCTAACAATAAAATAATATGATTATCGAGCCATAAAAAATAATAAATAATGATAGAAATCGCGAGACAATAAATTACCGTAACGTTACTTCTATTGAAGCTGACATGATCATCTTCCTATTGCTCCTTATTAATATTTCCCGTTTGATATTAAAAAGTGAGACAATATTGACTTGAATTTTCTAGAATATAATATTTTAACTTGTAATCATGTTTATGTTTGATGTGATTAATTATTATTTTTTAGAAAAAAAAAAACAAAAAGACGATGTCATTGATCGGGTTTTAGTTGCACCAAAGTCCAAACCTACGAGAACCGTGAGATTCAAAAGAAAAAAATCTAACAACAATTACTTGTTAGGCGTATTAAATGAATAATGTTTCTCAACTAAATCATACCCATATTGCAACAAATTGAAACAACTTCCACTATTGAAGGTGAAAGATAGCTTTAAAAAATATAATTCAAGACAATAAATTCTAAATACCCTATTTCTATTTCAATTTTCTCTTAATTTCTACCAAATCATGTGCAAAGATTTACTTAAGTGGCTACGTGCTAATAAATGCTTCACTCATAATAAATGAACTAATTCGTTCCGAAGCTACTTAACATAAGTAGAGCTTTTTGTTTCAAAATATTTGTTATTTTTCAAAAAGTAAACTAGTTAAATTTTGATCAATAATTTAATCTATATTTTCATTGATCAAACTTATATGAAAAGAATTTCTTATATATAATCTTCAAATATCTAATTAATTTAATTTAAATATAAAAATTAATAAAACTAACTATCAAAGTGAAGTGTACATATTATTCTCTCTAGTATAGCCTATAACCATGTTTATTCCCGCTCATTTCCATTTTAATCCGTTTTTTCAAATAAAAACCTCCTCCACCACTCCGCGGCGAGGGCCACCTCCTATCTCCACGTCACACCAACCCACCCACCCCTCCAAATATTTCCCACAAAATACAATATTTTATTTATTTGAAAAAATCAAACTCAGAAAATTCAAACGCCTCCATAGATTCTCACTGTCCTCACTTTCCAACTCCCACGTTTCACCTTTCACAACTTTCCTCTTCCTTTCTCTCTGCTGTTCTTCTGCACTCCATTGACGAATTGAAGTTTTTCTCACTGAGCAATTTTGCTGAAGGTGTGAAACACACTTGAAGAAGTACAGCTACACGCAGATAAATTTTTGTGTTACCGATTTTTGGTTGAGCTGAGTGAGTCGGTCAATGTCGGGTTCGTCGTCGAGAGGGAGAAGTACTTCGCCATTTCACCGCCGTAAGCCTTCGAGTCCGTACTCATCTACTTCGTCATCGTCGTCTTTCATGAACGGTAGGCTCATGCCTCGATCCAGCTCTTCCACAGCGACATCGTTTTTGGGCTCCGGAACTGGCGCGAGCTCCAAATCCGTGACTCCTGGACGGAACCGGAGCAATTCGGAGTATTCACGAGGTTATGGAAATCGGACGCCGGTGAGTTATCAGTCAACAGAGGAGTTGATTGCTGAACCAGTTGATATGTCTAGAGCGGGAGAGAGTATTTCAGTCACAGTTAGGTTTCGGCCATTGAGGTAAATGTTAGATCTGCTTGAATTGGTTTCAGTCCATTTGATGTTGGATTGGAGGAATTTAGTTTATTATGCTAGGATTTGAGCTTGGAATTTTGGTATTTCTGGTGGCAGCGAACGAGAATACAACAAGGGGGATGAAATTGCGTGGTATCCTGATGGTGATAAAATTGTACGGAATGAGTATAATGCTGCAACAGCTTTTGCATTTGGTACTATTCTAGTCACTTCCTGATTCTGATTCTGCTCGTATTTTTTTTTGTTTGTATATTCTATTTGTGAAGAGTTTGATATTTATTTTGGTTAGAGTTGCTTAGTACTTGAAATTCCCTCTCCAAGATGAAATATATTAAGAGTTGATTAATATGTTTTCTTGGATGATTGCTAGACAGAGTTTTTGGACCTGATACATGTACACAAGAGGTTTATGAAGTTTCTGCTCGACCTGTGGTAAAGGCTGCAATGGAGGGCATAAACGGTATCCTACTTACTGCCACTTGTAACACTACATAGAGCAATTTCCTTTTTGGGGCTAAACAGACTGCAACGGAATTATAAAATATTCATACTTAATATGAGTTCCAAGGCCA
This sequence comes from Solanum stenotomum, assembly GCF_019186545.1. Taxonomy (NCBI): domain Eukaryota; kingdom Viridiplantae; phylum Streptophyta; class Magnoliopsida; order Solanales; family Solanaceae; genus Solanum; species Solanum stenotomum. Next base: position 1,826,499 of record NC_064282.1, read on the forward strand.
TGATCAGTTATAATTTATTTGTGCACTGTAATGGCTTGACACATAAATTGACATTAGTTGAGTGCTAATAGCGTTATATGTCCTCCTGATCTGATGACCTGAATTAGGTTCTTGAAACAATCCTAGGGCTATCATATTGAGCTGAACTGTTATCATTTATGCATTGCAAGTTGCATTAGCAAAATAATTCTATTGATGCTTAGCTTTTGTAATTTGACACTAGGCCTGCTGTGTATGCAGGCACAGTATTTGCTTATGGTGTTACAAGTAGTGGAAAGACACACACTATGCATGTAAGTTAGTATATCCATTGTGCAATCTTCTTTTTGCCTCGAATCGGGGAAGTGCTTCTGATGCTTCTGTTACATCTCCACCAAACAGTTTAGAAGTATTTAATTACTAGCAACTGAAAAAATTCCAGTTAAAGGGTACTGTGTTATCTATCTTCATATCAATATATAGTCAATTTGATGGTTAAAGTTGGTTTTTCAATTGTCTTCAATTTGAGTTTTGATTACTTCCTACTCCCCCGAACTTTCGAATTTGTGCTGTCTTAATGATGGATCTTTGTTTCCACAGGGAGATCAAAATTCTCCAGGTATAATTCCACTCGCAATTAAGGATGTTTTTAGCATTATTCAAGATGTAAGTGAGTTTACGGTTTACTGATTCTCATTTTGACAATGCACCTCTCTATATGACACTCTTGAGCTCTATAGACCCATTTCTTTTTTAAAAAGGACACTCCATTATCTTTTAGTGTTACTTATTATTGTAATCTGCCTTTCAGACTCCTGGACGTGAATTCTTACTTCGTGTATCATATCTTGAAATCTATAATGAGGTTAGTAGTGGACATCAGCAGATAGTTTCATATTTGAGGACAGGCTTGCATGATTAACAACTATATAGTTTACCAGATGCTCATGCATATATAGGCATCTTTGATGCAGAGGCTGTATCTATGTTTATATTCTGAGGACTGAGCTCATGTGAAATGTGATTCGTCATAGCTGCTACATAAAACAACTTCTTTTAAAGTTAAAGAAGTTGCTCGGACTCGGGTGCGGATCTAGAGGTTGGATCCTTAATGATCTAATTTTTAACATTCGGAGATATGGATCCATGTATGGATACGGGTGCGGGGATTCGCCTAAAAATAATTAAATTATCTAAAAAAGGAGTTATAAAACTTAAATTATGAGATATTTTGTGGAGAACTTGGCGAGAATCCTAGAAGGAAATTAAAGGAAAAGGAGTGACATAGAAATTTCTATATAAAAGGTATTTCATTTTATTCAATTTCATCTTAGCTTGTATATTGCTTATAGAAATCATTAAAACTGTCCAGTCTTTCCCCATCGATTTTGGTCAAAGTACCCAAAATTGGTTGACCAAATCGGACACGGATCCCACACCCACACCCACACCCATGTTGTGTCAACACGGGTGCGGCACCAAAAGTGAAGAGTCCGAGCAACTTAGAGTCTGTTAAACAATGTGGAAAATTTTGCAGTAGATTTAGAATCTCTCCTGCGCTTGTTGCTTCAGCACTTCCTAATTTCTTGTACTAACTTCATGAACATCTCTCTTTAAGCACTTGTTGTCCCATCCATGCTATAATCTTGTATTGATTCTAGCTAGAGAACATATAAATGCTTTTCTTGTTCACGGTGTCAGGTTATCAACGACTTACTGGATCCAACGGGACAGAATTTGCGTGTTAGGGAGGACACCCAGGTTGTTATATAATACAACTTTCGTTGCTTCTGGAAATTTGAGTTGTCTTTCAATATTTTTGTTTGATGAATAAGTATATTGTTTTTATGAGAGGAATCAAAGAAAAGCTGCGTTCCTATGGGCTAAGACAACCATTTCAGTAAATTTTGAAAATAATAAGATAAGAACAAAAGTGTTTCCTACATGTTATCACATGCCTGAGTCTTGAATTATCAGGAAATATATAACCAAACATATTAATACCTATTTAATTCCTGACATGTACCAAGAAATAAACAAAATCTAGCGTTCTTTTTGTCACCTGAAGTATCAAAACCTATCATTACCTACCAGCACTGCAGGTGGTGCTTTTAGCCTGTAGTTGTTCTACTAGAAAATAGATATTCATGTTTCTCTATCATAGTTCATGATTGTAATGCTGCTGTATGGTTCTTCATTCTTTTATTCTTGCAATTATGCAGGGTACTTATGTTGAAGGTATGAAGGAGGAAGTTGTTTTGTCACCTGGGCATGCTCTTTCATTTATTGCTGCTGGGGAAGGTAATTGTTGAATCTGTTCTTGTTCTTTGTCCGGAAATAACATTTATTCATAGGCAAGCTTTTGTGGATCCTGATGCTGATTATATAGGCAAGCTTTTGTGGATCTTGATGTTGATTACATTCTTACTGTTGCAGAGCACCGCCACGTTGGTTCAAACAATTTCAATCTGTTTAGTAGCCGCAGTCATACAATATTCACCTTGGTTAGTGGATAAGGATGTTCACTCGGCCACATTTCTTTGTTTAATCTGAAATTCTGCTTATCTTGTTCACATAAGTGATCGTGAGTTTAAACCCCTCATCCAGCATTAAACATCAGTTTTTTGGTCAGCTGAAGGTTTTAATGTTTTGGTATTCAAGTTATTGAGTTTGAACACAAGTTTTGAGAAGTTACTGTTGCTGTTTCTCGTTATATTTAAGAGGTCTTCTGAAGACAACTATGACATTTTAGAGGTAACAAGTAATTGGGGATTTTTGCTGGGATGGCTTTGTTGTGTTTCCTTCAATGGGCTGTGATTATTTTCTGTTTCATAACCTCCTACTCCTTGTAGTTTAAGTTCGTCTTACTGGTAACTGGTGATTATTATTTATCAGTCAAGTTTGACTGTTGTCCCTTTCATCACACATTATGCAGATGATTGAAAGTAGTGCCCACGGTGATGAATATGATGGAGTGATCTTCTCACAGCTTGTATGGTTTCTGGCACTAGTTGTTCAGCATTGAAAATACTAACTGTTGAATGTTAGCATCTAATATTAATTTGCTTTGTCCCACAGAACTTGATTGATCTAGCTGGATCTGAGAGCTCTAAAACTGAAACTACAGGGTTACGAAGAAAAGAAGGATCATACATTAACAAAAGTCTCCTGACTCTTGGAACTGTATGTACTTAACCACTAATTGTTGACAGTTTGTATATGTAGGTTCCCCATAAAAATTGCATGATGACATTTGCCTGTATTCTTAATTGACTTCTCCTTACCTACCTACCGGTATTATTGATCAGTACTTCTGTTCTTTCTTGAGCTTATTGAGGATTATATGAATTCCTGCTTCTGGGTTTATTTCGATCTGACATGTCAATTCTTTTTTCATGTGTTAAGGTCATTGGAAAATTAAGTGAAGGGAAGGCATTTCATGTTCCATATCGAGATTCTAAACTTACTCGCCTGCTACAATCTTCACTTAGTGGGCATGGACATGTTTCTGTGAGTGCAATTAAGCACATGTTGTGCATTTTTCATTCTATTGACCTTATGAAACTGCTAGTCTATCCTCTTTGATGTGCATCCTCTGCCTCTTAGGCTCTGGCGTTTCTTATACAACATTTGTTTAATCTGATGCTTCTTGGCATGAAGTGCATTGAAGAGATGACTAATTTCCTGCTTCTTTCTTGATTGTAGCTCATCTGCACTATTACTCCTGCTTCCAGCAATATGGAAGAAACACATAACACGTTAAAGTTTGCAAGCAGGGCTAAGCGTGTCGAGATTTATGCATCTCGCAACAAGGTTTGCCTATCTGAATCATTTCATTTTTATGGAACTACAGTATTGAAGGCTGAATATTGATTATCTTGCTTTCAGATTATTGATGAGAAATCGCTGATCAAGAAATATCAGAAAGAAATATCTTGTCTGAAGGAAGAGCTTGATCAGCTAAGAAGGGGGATGCTTGTAGGAGTCAATCATGAAGAACTTATGACCTTGAAACAACAGGTATGCATTCAAGTCAAATGATTTGATGATGTCACGTACAACTGGTTATCAGGGAAAAAAATAACGTACAATTCCATGTTTGATGATGTCTGTGTTAAGTTTCTAAGATGTTTTCTTTGGATGTACTCTGTCTGTTAACTTAATATGGCACTGTTTGTCTCAGTACAGAGTTTATGAAAGAGGAAAGACTTTTGAAACATAAGCCAAATCAATTAACATACCCAAAGTACCCTTTGTATCTTGTGGTTTTAAGGGAAAATAAGAAGTTAAAAATTAATGAGTTCCAATTATGAAAAGGTGTCAATTGTCTTGGAATGGACCAAAAAGGAAAGAGTGCAATGTAAAATGGAACATAGGGTGTAATTGGTTGTGTTGTGTTATATTATTAACAATCTTTTCACAGTTGGAAGAGGGACAAGTGAAGATGCAGTCAAGGTTGGAAGAGGAGGAGGATGCCAAGGCTGCTCTACTGAGTCGGATACAGAAGCTAACTAAACTGATCCTTGTTTCTTCAAAGAATTCAATTCCTGGGAGTCGATTTGCTTCTGAAGATGATGTACACCGCCCTCTCTATTTATCTTGAGTTCTATTTCCATTTCCCATTCTTTGCCAATTAGAATTCTAAGTGATCATTTCTGAATTTGGATTTTAGGCACATCAGATGTGTTTTGATTTTTGCAAGACTTTTTTCCTACTCCTTTACAGTTGCTTTAAGCAGTGCTGGATATGTTTATTTATTACCACTGCTCTTCGTATCATCTACCATAGGGGTTTTAAGACTCACTCCCTTTCTAGTATCTAAATTAAGTTTTTGTTGTTTCTATTGCTTTCTTTTACTATTTGCATGCAATTTTCTGGCATCTACCCTGAGCCACAAAAACAACAACAACAGTATGCCCATAGATATCGAGAACCAAAGATTTAGAATCATTTTTCTAGATTGATCTTTTAATTTCAACCTTCAAATATAAAATCTATTTCCTAAATCAATCTTTTTTGTTGTTCACTCTTTCACCAGAAGTTGAATGGTTCAGTGCCCATAGATAGCGAGAACCAAAGAGATTCTTCATCAGAGACTTCTAATTTCAAACACGGAAGATCTTCTAGCAAGTGGAATGATGATATCTCCCAGGCTGGCAGTGTGATTACTGAATCAACTCAGGGGGGTGACCTTGTCACTGGTTCAAAGCTTCCCATAGTATGTTTTCTTCTTCTTAAGACCTTCTAAAGGAAGAGACTTCTTCATTTGTTCTTAATTTCACCTCCTATTTATTGCATATGACCCCTTAATCCTCTGTAGAAATCTAAAGATCTGTGGTTAATATTTGAAGTTGTTATTTTTTAATCCACATGTAGTTAAAGTTTACTCTGATAACTTGCTAAGATCTTTATCTTTGCATGGAGTTTGAATTTTTGATATTTATATATTATTTTCGAGTATTGAATTTTCAAACATTGTTGGATACTTACATTTGGGCATTCTCCCAAGTTGTCTCAGGATTGACTCAATTGAGAAGTTATTACTTTTTTTTCTTTTTCTAATCTGGTCTTCTCCATTACTATTTTTTTTCTTCCAAAGTCTGCCCTTTTTTTTTAAAAAAAAAAAATGTAATGCATACTTTTCCATTACATATCAAATGGTAATTTTTTCAACTTTTGATATTTTATTGTTTAATATAGGAAGGAGTTTCATTGTCTGATCAGATGGACCTCCTAGTTGAGCAAGTTAAGATGCTTGCTGGAGAGACTGCATTTAGTACGAGTACATTGAAACGAATGATAGAACAGTCTGTGAATGATCCTGAGAATTCAAAATCTCATATTGAAGTAAGCTTTATTTTGTCTTTGTGGACTGAATCCTTCATACATATGATGGTTGATAATAATATAATATGATGTCTGTCGGAAACAACTTCTCTACCTCCACAAAGGTAGGGGTAAGGTTTCCGTACACACTACCTTCCCTAGACTCCACTTGTGGGATTACATTGGGTTTGTTGTTGTTGGACCGACTCCTTCTTACACATGATGGCTAATAATATGATGAAACGTGTATGGCTGCTAAAGCCATTTTTTGGGTCTCTCATTAAATATTCTGCAGCTATATTTTGCGGTCAATAATCTTAAAATTTGTAAACATTTCAGATATATATTGTTTGAATTCAAATAAAACTGTATTTGATGTTTCCTCATAGGAAGGCATGGTGTTGGCTTATTTACTAACTTGTGAAACATATTCAGTTCGGCATCTTCACTGGTTTTTAATCCTCAAAGTCCCTAGACGAGCCAATCCTTGATGAGTGTGTAGGATTTCATTCTTAGGCAACTGCAGCTGTTTGATTTTCCTGAAAACAACTTATTGTTTGTGTTCTTGTGTACAAAGCTGTCTCCTGTATTAAGATCTTTACCCACTGTATGCCTAAATTTGCAACAGATTCAAAGTTTGGAGCGTGACATTGAAGGCAAGAGAGAGCAGATGAGGATCTTAGAACAGCGCATTGTTGAAAGTGGTGAAGTATCAATCAGCAGTGCATCCTTAGTTGAAATGCAGCAGGTGATGTCACATTATTCCTTTTTCAGCCTCATTGGTTTTCCCTTTTATGGTGATTTGTGTTTGTCTCATACTTCTAACTTTTGTCAGACTTTGATGAAGCTGATGACGCAATGTAGCGAAAAGGGATTTGAGCTTGAGGTAGTGACCGGATCAGGTCTTCCTTGATTGCATCAATTTAATTATTTTAAAATCAAATCTAAAGAATTTTCTTTTCTATCACATAGTGCAGAACATCTATCATATGAAGTTGTTAAGTATTTTACTTTTTAATACAGATAAAATCAGCAGACAATCGGATTCTCCAGGAAGAGCTGCAGAACAAGGTGAAGAAGCACCATTATTTATCTTTGTTGTAAATCAAATGATAGTCACCTTATTGTTGTTGGTATGCCAGTGGCTGATGCCCAGGATTAATGGGTCTGTCATCTTTTGCTGTTCCAGTGTTTAGAGAACAAGGAACTGCAGGAAACTATTTGTAATCTTGAGCAGCAGCTAGCTGCAGTGAAGGTGGAGAAGTCATACCCCTCAACAGAACAGGGTCTTCTATCAGACAAGTATATTGATGACCTTGAAAAGAAAATCCAGTTGCAGGTGATTTATATTCTTCAGCCCAGGATTTACTGGGTTCATGTTTGTATTTTGGACTGATTTTTGTGTAAATTCTTGCGGTATATGGCATCTTTTGTTTCTTATTTTATTTTTAGAAGATGGTCTCCTGTAGAGGAGGGATATGGGAGGAGCATATCACATTTAATTAACTGACTAAGCGATGCAGAGCAGAGGAATCATGTGAAGCCTTAGTGCCTCAAAAGTCTAATTACGCATTGAGAATCAAACTATAAGACCTATCGAAATATTTTAATTTTTTCCTTTATATAAAGCCTGAAGAAAGCAAAAGAAAGGGTCTCATTAGTAGCACTTGCAAATGCCTTGAAGTGGATGCGTGATGATATGCTTTTTATGAATGAATTATTTAAGATTTTTTAACTTAGGAATTTAAATCACCTGAGATGCTTAGTCTTTTACATTTGTTCTATTCTATAAAAACATACTGAGCCTGGTGCTGTAACATTCTGCTTTGACATCCATACCTATTCCACGACAAGATTTTGTATGAAGTCGCTGTACATGATGGGGCCTAGACAAACAATCATTTTGTTCATTCAGTTTCTCTATGTTAATCGTTCTATGTTAAACTAATTGCTTTGCCTGCATGAAATCGCGCATTACTCAGCATTTCTACATTAGAGTTCTTCAATCTTCTATTAGTGTGATATCTACAGCAATTAAAAGACTAAATCTATCTAGCTTTCTTGTGAATACAGACACTGGGTATGTTGTTATTGTTAATACAGACACTTTAACGTCACTGCATTTCTTTAAATGTGTCTATAAAATGGTTCTCATAAGTTTGTTGCTTGAGCAGGATATTGAGAATGATAAGTTGAAGTTGGAACTAGTCCAGAGTGTAGAGGAGAGTAGTGGATTGCGAGTACAGAACCAGAAATTGTTTGAAGAGACCTCATATGCAAAAGAATTAGCATCTGCTGCGGCAGTTGAACTTAAAAATTTGGCTGGTGAAGTGACAAATCTAGCGATACAGAATACAAAACTCGAGAAAGAACTGTTGGCCGCTCGACAGGCATTAAATTCTAGGAGCACCATTGCACAAACTGGTAATGTTCGCCACCGAAAGCATGGCGAAAACCTATGGCAAGGACGTAGAAGTCGGGTTTCTGACCGAGAAAGTGAAGTTCCTGGAGTTGTTCGGGATGGATTTGGCACATGGGATCTAAATACTAAAGATTTAAAAATGGAGTTGCAGGCAAGAAAACAACGTGAGGCAGTTCTTGAGGCCGCCTTGGTTGAGAAGGAAATACTTGAAGATGAGTACCGGAAAAAGGTTGAAGAGGGAAAGAGAAGGGAGGCAGCTCTGGAAAATGATTTAGCAAATATGTGGGTGCTCATTTCTCAGCTAAGGAAAAAGAATGGTGACACGCAAGATGTAAAGACAGTAACAGAACAAACCGTGGATCATGCAACCTCTGTTGCTGAGATTCTGAAGGAAGACCCTCTTGTTGCCCGCTTGAAGGTAATTATGTTGGTCCTTTTTTTAAAAATAAAAAATAAAAAAACAAAAAAAATTGTGTTTATCCTTTTCTTGCCACTTAGCACTTGTATCTAGTACATGAACGTGTCAGGGTGTGTCCTTGTCATTTGTCTGAGTTGAAGCTATGTATACTTCCAAAAGCTAGCTAATTTCCTTGTGTTTGTGCATCATACACCCATAATGAGGCTAGATAAGTTTTATTTTACTTTTCCTCTCTAACGTGGTCATTTTTGTCTATTCAGTTGTAAAAACAAGTGTGAGATATACTTTGAATCCAGTAAGATATGCAAGCTTTTTGGAAGATAGGAAGGTTAGATTTTAGTAGCACACCAGAAGGGTGGGGAGAATAAGTGTCCAACATCTGCAAGTCATGGGTTTTAATATACATTTATTCCAACCGTCCCATTTTTTATCTCATGTTTGACTGATTATGGCGTTTAACTTGTTAATATTACTTGAATTTGATTTTAGTGATAACAGGAGATAATATCAAAGTAATGGTTGAAAAGTCAGTTCAGTGGAATATATCACATCAAAGTTTCAAATGTGGATTGTGTGATTAATTTTCATTCTTGCAAGTTGTGTAGAAATAGACTTGTGTCAAACATTTTGAACATCTCAAAATATAAATTGTCATCATAAATTGAAAAATGAAAAGCATTTAGTTTTTAAGCGGTTGTCGTTCCATGAGGCTTCTAGCATAGTAATGCTTTTACTTCAGTGCTTCTGAAATGTTTCAATGAATCATAACTAGGAGCCACAATGTTAGTCCTTTTATGCGCTGCTCCTTGTCAATCTTTGGAGGCGGCTGTTTCTGGCTATCCTACTGTTCTTGACTGGGATATAATTAACAGTAGTAATGCAAGAAAATGTTGAACTGACAGTTGGTTTTAGTTGTAAAAGAAAACATATTTACTTTTGACAGTCAAATAGATTGTAATTCTTAGAAGAATTTGACATTGTAATGTAATATTATTAGCGAAATTGTGTGTAGCGTTTTGAGATAAAATCTAAAATGGGAAATGTGATATAACATGGGTAACAGAATAGCTGTTAGTGCTTGGGTTCTTGCATAGGTAGAAGCTACTAATAACAACTGTTGTTTCTTTAGGTTCCTTGATGACTCAAAATATAACATGAAGTATTAAAGATCTTTTATGTGTGCGCGCCATCAGGCTCGAACGCAAGAGATGAAGGAAAAGGACCACACATATGTGGGGAATGCAGATTTAAATTCACATGTATGTAAAGTCTGTTTCGAATCACTAACTTCTGCAATGCTCCTTCCTTGCCGACATTTTTGCTGTAAGTCAACTTTCTCATTATGTGCTCAGATTATCCTCTCTCCCTTGGATAGGATCTGTCTAATGTCGACTTGATTTGCAGTGTGTAAATCTTGTTCCCTTGCCTGTGCTGAGTGTCCAATCTGTCGAACTGAAATTGCAGATAGGATTTTTGTCTTTACTTGAGACGCCATTTCAAGTGCTTGAGCTATGGTGAAAGGTTGGTGGTTGTTTCATCATGAATTCCCATTCTATTTTACAAATATGCATAAATTCTGAAGTCAACTTGCAATAAGGTACTTACTTTTCTCCCTCTCTTTGTAGGAGGGTTCTCTTCGCACTTGTGAAACTCACTTTCTCATGACAATTCTTTAAATGGATTAACTGTATGTAATGTCAAAGCAGTATACCTTTTCCCCCACTTATCCACCAAATAACTGTAAATTAAGAAAGATAAGGGGACAAAGGAAACAGTCGAATTAGTAAATTTGAACTCTGGGAGTAGCTTCTGGCCGCAGTTTGATCTCCTCACTTCAGCTGTAGTATATAGAGAACACAACTGCAATGACAATGTTGCGTCGTGTAAGTAAAATATTTTGAGCTTGTACATAATTGGGGCTATATTCTTGTTCTCTTTGGTCTGACATTTCTTTATTTGTTATTCCACATGGTATATTTCTTTTTGGTTTCTTGGTCATTCGGAAGTCAAATCTTTACTGGAATTGCTTTTTTTGTTTTTCTACTAACTTGCCTTTCTTCAATGTCTTCAACATGTAATAATCAGAAGCATTATCTAGCTCGCCAGCTAGTCTGGTTTATATAATCCTTACGTGCAATGTGATATGTGAATACTTTGGATATCAATAATCATACGTAGATATTGCATAAGATTTGTGTGAAGTGATTGGGTGAGCATTTTGTAAGGTCACATTTTACTTTCGAATCGGGTAAGATACTTTAGGAATGGGGTTTGTAAACAAGTTATATCAAAGATTTAACGCATAACTAATATGAATACTATTTCTACCGAACACTCTGTTATTAATGAATTTTTCCAATAGTAGCCAAACATCCCATTACCCTCATTAAATTAATATTCTCATATGAGTTTTTAGTAAGGTCACACTGGATCGGTCTATTGGTGTAAAACTCAATTGGGAATAAGGCATAGCCATGAGCCCATGATACTATACTAACATTAGACCATATTCTACGAGTCTGTTCAGTATGTTGAAACAATTTATGTACTAATATAGAGAAGCTCGAATAGTACATAATCTAAAATTTTGAATATAAGATGAAATGTGTTCAAATAGAGCAATCAAAATGAATAGTGAAAATTCATATTTCAACTAGTTATTTTGATTGTCGTTGTGCATTAGCGTGGTGTAGATTATAGATGATTGAACTGACATTGATTGCCTAGAAAGATCGTTGTCGAAAATCTTTGCTTGCCATTGGACGCTGCTGTGGGATAATTTCATAAACAAAAAGGAAAATAAAAAAACAATGCAGATAATCTTTGCATCAATCTCCCATAAAGAATTGATTTGACCATGAATACTTGAAACAAATAGGAATACCATATTCTATAATCAAAGCGGGTAATAGGCACAAGGCTATCCCACTAGCATTACAAAAAGATTGGTCTCCCACAAAGCAAAGACAAAAAGTACCCCAGATCTGTTAAAACCCATTCCCATTCAGATTAACATATTGCAACAAGTCCAAGTGATTTGACTTGCAAAAAAACAAATAACAAAAAAAGAACAGTGGGGCTTTAACTTACAACATGTGTTACATATCCAAAAACAAAGCAACTGGTCAAAGTTAGCAACCAAAAGAAAAGGTCTGATGGCAGTTTGTATAACTGTTTTCTTAATATCTCAAAAGATATTATGCCCTTTAGTATTACCAAGTCTGTCTTATAAGTTGCTTGGTAGATGGAGAGTTGATCTGAGGAACAGGTACTCCATTTGATATTAAGAGGTATCCCCACTTACTGTAGTGGGAAAAAAACTACACAGCTGGTCGTATCTGATCAAAATTCTGCAATCAAACAGCATCATTTAGTTGCAAGTTCTGAACATTTTATTATATTCGAAAAATGGTCAAATATGTTGGTCTAAAAATGCCCCTTTCGTCAATAATTTAATCCCATATTTCCAGTTGTGTCTGTCTGTAGCATTTTTATACGCATAAAACGAGAAAGTAGCGATGTCTTATGACATTCCTCCGCAAAAGGTGTCACCATCATTATTGTCGGTGAATATAAGTTAAATCCGTAAAACAAGAAACACTTACCATATGAAGAAGAAGAGGGATATTCAAGAAAATCTTCAACATGCCAACCAGGAAGAGTCTCAGTCAAATATTCTGATATGCTACTAGTTGAAACAGAACCCTCTTGTACATGATAATCAACTTGAAAATAATTAGGTGTCGATTCTGTAGTACTCGAAATCGAATTACTCTTCATCCCAAAATTACCACTACGTGCTTTAAAATTATTTGTACCAGCATTACTTGCAGCAGATCCAGTTGGGGATATTGAATTTTGGTTATTAGAATTAGAAGCAAGTACATCAGAAGAGAGCTGAACTCCACTTAGAAGAAATCTGTTGTGTTTCTTTGTGTGTTCATTTGCTTTGTGTATAGGCAAGTCACATTCTTTGCAAAGAATTGCTCTATCTTCTTTACAAAATAGCAGTGCACGTCTTTCCTAAAAATAAAATACAATAAGAAATAAATGTTAATTTCTACATTATACACCATAAAATTAAAGAAGTTTTACTATCAGCCCATATTTTATACTCACTACTAAAAACAAAGGTTCAGTGAGAAATATGTGTTATCGATCATGATTTTTCCTCACATTTTCTATCAAACTAGCTCACCGGAGGAAATGCATGGTGAGAAATAAATTTGTACTAGCTATATTAGTCTGAAACTTCCTAATTTTTTTCATATGACAATATTACTATTTTTTTCTTTTCCCACCGATTTAATCAAAATATCTGTGGAATAGCCACAAAATATTTTTCAATAGAAAAATAGTAATTGTCGGTTGTGCAAAAATTTTACACCACAATACATTTCTCAGATAGTTACTCACTAGTCATTAATAGTTATTATCTCAAAAAATTACCTTTCTTATTTCAATTTTCTTCATCAAAGAAAGTCATATTTTGATTTAATAATTTTAAATTGAGTGATCATCCGTAAAATCAAATCGAAGTTCGTACAAGTGGAGAATATTATTTGTACCTGGCAAATGTCACAAAGAGGAGAATCTTTGAAAGAAGGATGAATTAGAGAAAAACGAAGATGTTTGCTTGCAAGCTTGTTGGCATGATGCACTTGATAATCACAGCTTTGGCAAAGTGTGGCTTCATCTGCTGAACAATAAACTGATGCCTCTTCTTTATCACAAACATCACATTGAATCTTCATTTTCTTTTTCTTTTTAATAATTGTACTGTTTCCCTAAAGAGATGTATATATATAGTTAGAAACTTAGAATAGAAGGGAGTAAATTTGGGAAAGAGACAAAATATTATGGGCACAAAGGGAGTTGTGTTCGTTGTGGGCTCACACCTAAAGTCTCTGAAGAGTTTCAGAAAATATATTTAGATCTCTCTTTCATTGACTGAATAAAGAGAAAGCTCTGGAAATAAAAGACAATTGCTTCTATAATGTCCAAATAAATGTAAAGACAAAATAACCAAACAAGTTGCCTATTTTTTTTTAAAACACTTTATAAAAAGCTTTCGCACTCTCACCACTCAATGGTTCAATTATTTTCCAGCCTAAGTTAATAAAATTTAAGCTATTCCTTTTCATGGAGCTACCTACACATTTGACCGTTCGGTCAAAATTATTTACCTTGAAAAATTCTTTTCTGATAATGAATGGCAGTGATATTCTATCTCATGATCTTAAATATCATATTAAAGTGTGTGTAGATTAAGTTATTAAAAAAAGTATAATTTTATTATTTAATTGTATTCTCAATAATAATATTTCGATACATTGGTCAAATGGTATATATGGACACAAACTTATCCAAACATTACCATTACATTTATTATATTTTTTTAAAAAAAAAACAGGGGAAAACGGCATTTTTAGTCCCTGTGTTAAGGCTATATTCTTATTTTAGTCCTTGTGTTATCTAACTTAGCACTATTAACCTTCAATTATATCAAGTGAGTGATTTTAATCCTTCAACTAATAGATCCAAAAAAAATTAACAGAAAGTTCACTGCTAAAAGAGGTAATTCGGGTATTTCATTTTAATTATTTGTATGTTACCATACTTATAAGTTTCCTTAAGCTTCAATTTTACTTGTAATTAGTTGGAAGAGTTGGTTTTATAATACATTCAGTTCAGATTATCACTGCTGTCGAAACTGACAACAATTGAATGGAATTCTTCGAGATAAATTGAAGATGTGTAGATTCTAAGATATAATTCAGAGCATTGAATTTATGTGGTGCTTCTGATTATGCTAACAATTTTTTTTATGCCTAATCAAAGTTGAATATGGTGCGTTACCATACAGATCCTTAGGGTGTTTGAAATTGAGTTCTTCTGGTAGCTTGAAGTTTACAAATAGTATATTTGGAATCATATTTTCACATATACAAATAATTTGCATAACATTAAGGAAAAACAATTCAAAGTATTCTGGTATATTTGTTGAGATATTTTTCTTTGTCTATTACATGAAATTTTGAATTATTCAACTTAAAAGAGTACTCACATGATGGAGTGGATTTCAACCCACTTTTAGAACGCAATTCCATTGCACATCCACACCAAATAGATTGAGACTTTTTCGGTGTGCAGAACTAGGGTTGAACTAGTTTATGCAGCGAATAAATTTTTTTTAAAATTTTTCTATTTCCCAAGCAATAACTTTTAAATACTCGAATTGCCCCTTTTAGCAGTGAACTCTCTGTTAATTTTTTTTGGATCTGTTAGTTTAGGGATTGAAATCACTCACTTGATATAATTGAAGGTTAATAATGCTAAGTTAGATAACACAAGGACTAAAATAAGAATATAGACATGAAAATGGGGGCATTGGTGCATGGGATAGGATGAAGTTGTTTTTATCCCATTTATTGATATTGATTGATCGATACGGTGATACCCTCTTAAGCTTTGAAATTGGAAAATGGAAATTAACATGTAAAAGGTAGATCTTTATAAATATTTTGGTACAAGCTAAGCCATTTATTTTACTTTGTTAGATAGATCTACCTAGTTAAATATTTGTGTAATAAGACCAAGCCATTTATATTAGTGTAGATATTTCCAAATTATTTAGGAAGAGTACCAAAATAATAAATATTTCCAAATATAATTGGTATAGATAGGGGGACATGGAATATGTATAAATGCTAAAGTATGTCAGTTTATGGGCAAGCAAAGCCAGTTGCTTTCACTTTAATTAGTTTTTCTTGCAAAAATTAAAAGCGTGGGTGGGTGGGTGTTTGGCTCTCTTTGACAGCTACTATTTGAATGCACATCTTACTAGGGTTAAACCTAATAATGTCAACTGATAATTGTGTAACATATGGCTACACTTAATATGTGCTATTTACCCCTATATAGATTATCTAGCCAGCCTCTCTTTCAAATCTTTTATTATATCTTATTTTGATATTATTTTTTTAAGTCAACGAATTATTATTTTGGATTTTTCACTCGATTGATGCCTATTTGGGGTCTCGATCCATTTAGATTATGTTGTGGAGGTTATAACAGAAGTTATCAGCCGATCCGAGTACAAGAAAAGAAATTCTTGGGTCAAAGATTGTACAGGAGACACTTTTTTCGGTCCAGTTAGTATTCAAGTTCAAATCTGAAATCCTTAATAAAAGGCGGAAGGATCATCTTAATCCCCAGTGATAATTTTACAAATTAAAAGGTTGATAAATGACCAATTTTGACTGATTGATTACACTGACGAGTTGACAATGTTGGAGACTTGGAGGTATGTAAAAGTTCAAACAAATAAGTATTTTAAGTTGAAGTTTGAAAAGGTAAAAGACAAGGCCGGTGGCATTTTTTGAAAGCTTTCTTGTGGTTGGAGGCACATTTTTCTAATATCAAGATTCAAACATCAAAGAGAGAAAAGAACAATTGTGCCAAATACGACTAAATCAAGCTTTTCTAATGACTTTGGCCAATGAAAATTCGATGGTTACAGAGTAAAATGCCCTACATTATTAATTAGTTCACACTCGAAGCTTTTCTAAAATGGCACTTGAACATTCGTTCACTTAAATATATATCTTCATCTTGAACAAAATTCTATATGATCCATTATTATGATTTTGGGTTTATCTAGAGATTTAGTGCATTATGATTTTGAATTTATTTGAAGATTTATTCTATGTCACTTACATCATCCGTTATTCATGAATAACAAAATCCATAGCCTATTTTATTTTTTAATGTGTATGTCAAAGTTAGGGGTAAAGATAGTTTTTTAAGACAAATAAAGATTAATAAAACTAGTTCCACATGCTATTTCTACTAGCCTTACCAAATTATTAGCTCTAATAATAATACTAGTTACGGGCTAAAATACTAATAAAATAAAGGAGTTGAAATAATATTATGCATCTTTTGCCAAGTTCACAATGTTTTTCCTCAAAAATCCGTATTAGTAAGACTTAAAGAGTATGAATGTGAAATTTTATTCATCCGCCAAATAAGATCAACTTTCAAATTATGTCCGATCCAAACACAATATACATTTAAGAACAAATTAAAAAAAAATAGTTTTTCCACCTTATAATTAGTGCCCATTAGTAATTATTGGTTATTAAATCCTTCTTATAGCTGTTAATTTTGGATTATTAAATCTTGATCATGTAGTTGGTGGAAAGGTTGGGGAAAGAATAATTCAATATTATTATTCTGGAAAAAGATATGTTTTTATTATTTAAAAAAAAATAGAAAAAGAGTACTTGGTAAGGCAGAATAAGCACTAAATGACAAATTACACTTTTCCAGGATTGGGATATGGATGAGATTTTTAGAACATCTTAGAAGGAAAATTTAAAATATTTAAAAATTGTATATATGCAACTTGTTGAAACTCATTGATTGGATGAGAACTCAGAAGATAAGAAACAAAAGTATCATAAAAATATTGTACTATATAAATATTTAAAAAGTAGATGATGGTGGATATGACATTATGCTGAAGAATTAATTTAATGCTTTTACGGGTCGTTTGGTATACTGCATTAAAAGAAATAATTCATGTATTATGTATGATATTATTTAGTACTATGTTTGGTAGGAACTTGAGCCTATGTACAACTAATTCATGGATTAGCTATACATCCTACAAGGTATTATATGATGTATTACTAATACCTTCCATTTGGAGGTATTAGTATTACATAGGATATAATACCATGTGATAAGTCTATATAAAGACAAAAATATCCCTCAAATCATTTTAATTTTTTTTTTCATTTTCTTGATTTTATGTTTTATATTTGTACTAGTAAAATTATTTAAATAAATTAGCTTACAAATTATTTAGAGAGAGTTCTTTGTTACTAAATATATCCAATACAAATCGATACAAATTTGAAATGTGAGTTATTTAACATTTACTAATTAAAAGGCAAAAATATCACTAACTATTTGTATTTTGAACAATTTAAAAAATTACATACTTATTAAAACTATAACTTGCAATTTTTATGTGTAAATGCAGATGGTTTATTCAATTTTACCACTGTTGACCGTCTTTTTAATTTTAAAAGTAGTTGGTTTATCTTTTTTAAATTGAAAATTGACATTTTGTGAGTGATCAATTTATTAAGATGAAAATTATTTATCCTCAAATAATTCAAGTAGAAAATTGGAAACATGACAACAAAATTATATTTCTCATAGCTAGTTAGAAGGCCATAAAAAATTTTTTTTTTCGGCAATTATCTACCTTGACCCAATTACATAACAATTCAAGGGTATAATTGGAAAGAAGATTTTAAAAGAGTTTTAATCCAAAAACAAGTTGGGGTTGAAAATAATGAACCAAACATTTGATAAAAATAAACTCTGCAATACTAATCCCTACACTACTAGTCTCTGCATTATTAATCCTTCCATTATTAATCCCTACATTATTCATTTTTTTATAAACGACCCCTTAAAGTTTCAATTTCTAATGGTTTCTCACATGGAACTGGATTTTGAGGATCAAAAGTGATGCCTTATGGGCCAAATGCAATGTACTAGAAAGTTGAAACCATACGTTTTTTTGCTCATCTCTGGGTTTTTCCTTAAATCAAGAAAATATGGAGATAGAGAAAAATACAATCATCGTGATGAAGAGAAAAATATTACAGTGTACTCTTGAATGGAATTAATTAGAAAATACTTTGGTCCTATTAATTTTCACTTGATAAAGCTTTATTTTATCGATCTGAATTATTCAAATCAGAAAAATAGACCATTCATATAGTATATATTTTCTTTCACAATTACTTAATTATTCATAGTTAATCATGAATTATTCATAAAATTTAAAGTTATATTTTCCATCTTTTGTGACTACTTATTAGCTTTTGGAAAATATATTAGAGCTATGAAAATGTATGATAAATGATAAAATAAGATTATTAAATAATAAGTAAAGATAAAATAAAAAATATTAAGGTAAAGACGCGATTATACCAAATCGATTGTTATATGAAATTGGACTTTGTATTGTTACCTAACAATGCACTTAAACAATATGATACAATATAATTCCAAGTAACAATCAAAATAAACATGATATTTGAACTAATGATATAATCAGAGGCGAACCCAGGATTTGAAGATAGGGGGCACTACTATGAGTGACTCAAGGGTAAGGCAAGTAGTGGCACAAGGGTAACGTTAGCAAAGCCTGCTCAGGCCTCCAAAAGTTTGAATCCCCAATAAATTTTAATAGTGAATTTATTATTTTATTTCACTTCAACCAATATTGAACATTATAAATTTTTTTTAAAAAAAGAACAATCTACTTTTTATCAAGAATATTATAGAACTTTGAAAAACTCATAGCATTTTTTGGGGAATGTTTTAAAATAACATTATTCATATCCGGAAGCATTTTTCCAAGCCATTCCAAAAGACATAAAAAAAGACCTTATTTTTTGAAGACTCACTTTCATCATGACCTCGAAAAGACAATCCAAATTCCAAGAGGAACCTTGCCACATTAGTAGAAGCCTCTAAACGAATTCGATGCTCACTTGTTATTTTCTTAGATTGCTTATTAAAAGTAACTTGAATGGGTTGAGATTGATTCTCAAAATCTAGCATCTTGTTGAAACACCTATTGTGGACGCTATTTACTTCACCAACATGTAAATTGAATCGTTCCAAACTATGATTCCAAGTCTTAAAACCAATTTTCGTGAAAAAATCACATGCATTTCCCTTTACATAGTCATTTTTAAATAAATAGCAACATAAGCAAAATACAACATATTTCTTCATACTACAACCATCTAGAATATGAACCCTTAAACCATGCCTTACAAAATCGAAGCATTTTCATTCCGAATCTAGTTTGAGGATATTCATTATCATTAATATCCGGTTGACAATTAAGGCCCTCGTTGAATATAGTGTCTTCTCACTTCATCTCGTATTCTAAGGCTATATTTATCAATGGATATTCTTTCTCCAGGATCCTGTTTAAATGACTACAAATCAAACTCATCTATAAAATGCGAAGAATTGTCTCTAAAACTAGCACTTGGTTGAGAAGAATTATTTTTCGTCAAAAATCTATCCATCTCAAATCACAAGAATCAATAACAAATTATTGCAAAAAAAATACACTTATAAAGAAGAACTTACCAATTTACGTAGAGATAATAGGAGTAGGACTTCAATTAAGAAACAAATGAGACCGGATGACAAAAAAGGGTGGTTAAGAAAAGGGGGTGGGGCCAGATGAGGTGGCAAAAACGAGTTTTGTTAAAAGCAATTTTTAAAAAGTTTTTTTTTAAAGAGAAAAGGCTGAATTTTAAGTTAAAAAAGTATTGCCTTCGCCGGGAATCGATCTCGCACAACGAGTTGGCGCATTCGACAAGTGCACCCACAACAACTTTTGTTTGTTAGGGTGCACAATTAAGTATATGTTCATTTTATCAACTGTCTATACATATATATGCGACTTTTTTTAAGAAGTTATAGGGTGCATGTAGGTCCGCCCCTGGATATAATACAATACAACATGTAATAACCATCCAAACAAGGTGTATTTGCAGGTAACTGACTACCATGAAAATAATATATCACTACCATGAATAAAATTATAACTAATATGTTACGTTAACATGTTAAACTACATTGATAATATAATGTATATTTTTATGTTAATGCCTATAATATAATTCTTATGTATATATAATTGTTGAACTGTGAGAACTTACTTGATAGAGAGAAGCTGCGTTTTCGAAAATAAAATCAATAAAAGATGAATAAATATATATTCAGATTGTGGGATTTATATCTTGCTCTTTTTAAGAAGATTCAAGTTTATTGCGGTTTAATCTACACCGATCTAGCAGTATATTACTTGGTCTATCCTCTCTAGGATACAAACAATCTAACAATGTTGTACAACTCAAACAACTTCAGATTAATTAAAGAGTCTTAACACTCCACCAAAAGAACACCTTACTTCAACATAATATTATTCTCTTTTGTATAGAGATTAAGATGTAGACTTAGAATAATTTTTTTTGTCTCAACTCGTTCTTTCGTTAAACATAATATAATACTTCTCATCTATTTCTCTTCAATATTTTTTTGTACACAAAACAAAGACCGTCACTAGTAATAAGTTAGAAATTCTTTTTGCAATGAATAGGAAGAATATTTGCAATGAATAGGAAGAATAAAGAATAGTAAATTAGATAAATAAATAGCCTAAAGGTTACATAAGTTATAAGATAGAATAACAAGCAGAATAGTCAAGCCAAAAAAGCAAGAAGTCATTTTCGTTCAATCGACGGAATCAATCGTACTTTCACTACTATGAACCAGTTTTCATAAACCACCCATGGGAGAATAATGAGTTAGAGGGTATGGTTTCAACTCTCAATTCTGGTAAGCGTGACATATTCAAATTTCAACATTTCATCAACCTATATAAAAAAATCTTAACTCAAGTTGATCAAATATCACATGATCAAAAAGGGTGAAAATGAAAGAGGTGAGATTTAAGGCTTTTAATAGTTCAGGATGAAACTAATAATTCATGCCAAATTTAGCAATCAAACGACTTATATCCGCAACCTTAAAATATGGAGAAAAGAAAAGAAAAACTAAATGGGCTTAAAGAAGTCTTTTACGTAAGTAAATCAGCCAATCCTCTCCGGTGCACTTGAGATTAACTTGGACATATGTTAGTTGATGAGGAAAGATAAATATCTTACAGCAGGGGTTGTAAGTGGGAATAACTTGGCCTGTAATGTCGATATAGGTCCAGCAAACAATTACAATCAAATGCTGAGGGAGATAAATATATATTGTAGGCTCATCATGAAAAAATATTTATAACAAAAACTAGTACAAGAACTTCAACACCCATAATTTCGTACAACGCTAAAAAGAAATCATGAAAAATGTAACTTTAGACTTTACCAGTACTAGAGCAAAATCTCAAAATTTAAAAAGTTAACTGTAAAAAACCTCACCCCCACCCCCACAGAACATCATCATCACGATCACATCCATGACATCTTCAGAAGAAGTGATGCAGTTTTTTAATACAGAAGTAGTTAACTCCCCCGTATTAATGTTATACGCGCAGAAAGTTTTCTTGTCCGGCTTCACAGAGAACAATAAAGAATTGTTAGTAAAAGTGATAAATGTCATTAGCTCCTTATTATCCGATTTCAAGAAACTCAGCTTGATGATCCGTGTTGTTTCATCCCATTTCAACTTTCTGTAATCATTTAATATCAAGACATGGAGCTCATCTTTTACCTGTCGCTGTCGAACGAATGAGAGCTGGCCATTCCAATCCATGAGACTAGTGCTGGTGAATAAAAAACCTTTAGAGAGACTAGTACGACCAATGTAGGTCTCATTAACCATATCCAAAACATCAATTTCTATATCAGTACAATCATCAATATGCCAAATGCAATAAGCAACTCCCATTCTAAAGAAAACCTGAATTCCGTTCCTCTTATTCTTTTCATGATATAAGTTAGGTAGCTTAACATCTCGCCAACCGTAAGTAGTTTGATCACTCCCAATTCCAAGAGAGAGGATTTCATAACCATGTTGATGAACAGAAACCAACTTGACAGCTTGTCTATCCAAGACAAAATCCAAGGTGATGCATAAACTAGGATTATGTGGATTGGGTATATCAAGCCTTTGGTGTAATATAGAGCATTCAATGCGATATCTCTTAATAGAAGAATCATGAATGCTAGTAAATTCCTGGAGATATAAGCCTTGACTACTCGTAGTAATAATGTTAAACTCTACTGCGTCTCTTCTCTCGTTTTGAATGTCCTTCCAAAGTCTTTCCCTCTCCTTCAAAGTGCCTGACAGATCATCCAAATTTAAACCAGATTGTGAATTTCGATAATGAAGGAAGGCGAGATGAGGATGAAGAAACAGAGTATTCCATAGCTTGCAAACAGATCTAAATTTGAACAATGATGAGAGTGGCAAGTAGCTCAATATGTAGAATATTAATTTATCAGGAAGTTGCTGGTAATTCTCTTCATCCATTCTCATTCTCATTCCCATGCACATTCTGAAACATGAAAATCATATACTACTCAATTACCCAACCAACACAGAAGAAACGAGGAATTAAATCAATACAAACCTCGAGAGTTAATTAACTTTGATTTGAGACGAGTGTAGATGGATTTACCAACATACATCACGATTATTTATACTACATAATAATCCCTTCGTTTTTTGGTATCCCAAACCAATATCAATAAGAATGCAAATCCAAATCCAAATCCAAATCTAATAAGGTTTTATAAAATAAAATTACTACTTGTAGATGGAAAGGCCTCAAAAGTTTTTTTTTTTTAGGAATTGAAATTTTTATTTCTTTTATTTATTAATTTTTTGCTCAAAAAAACTAATTCTAGACCTAGCTAACACGCGAGAGCCTCTTTGTATTTTAAAAAACTTTAGGCTCTTTTTAAACTTTTTAAAACAGTCTTAATAGTTTTTTCTTTTTGGAACACATCCTTCTTCATGTTAAGAGAATAAAAGAGTGGAATTTTTTTTTTTGACACTTGATATGTTGATATTTTTGCCTTGTTCAATAATTTTAGAGATATTAAACATGTCATGATCCTATCTAATTTTTAGTTCGAGCCTTGAGTACATTTGAGCGGGTCATGACTCAATCCAATTTTTGTTTCAACTTATTTTAATATATTAAATTTCAACTAAATTCTCCTATTTGATACTCCTAGAGAAAAAATACTTTAAAGAAAAAAATTAGATAAAAGATAAATATAACTATTAGCTTTTGGGCCAAATTGATACTTAAGTCAAATCCCTAATAATATAATATTAGACAAATTACTTAACTACACTCATTTACTTACCTTAATATCCATTTATCCCTACTTATTTCAAAAATTTCAAAAATCCCTTATTTTACCTATGTATCCCGCATGTATCCCGTGCACAACGCTATGTATCTCACTATGTGAAATGTATCAAACACTATGTATCCCGTGCACAACGCTATGTATCCCACTATGTGGGATGTATCAAACCTAATGTATCCCATGCACAACGCTATGCATCTCGCTATGTGGAATGTATCAAACCTAATGTATCCCGTGCACAACGTTATGTATTTCGCAAACATCATTTTTAAGAAATTTTTGATAAATAAAAAACTAGAAGAGATAGAATGTTATTTAGTACTTATAATATGTGGTTCCTATAATTTGTACTATAGTATTTGCAAACGTTATTGGCTTTGGATTTGGTTTCTTTATTGATTACTTATTGGTTTGGGATACAAAAACAAGAGAGCATGTGGTATAAATAAGTGTAACTTACATAAATTTCACTAGTTTAGATTCTAATTATTACTAGGAATCTTGATAGTTTTTTTTATATTACATTCTATATCATTTTTGGCTATTGGATATATATGCCGAGATACGTCAGATATGTGTATCAGTCGGATGTATAAGGTCGAGATACACGACTTAAAGATTCAGATACGCATATCAATTGGGTGTATAAGGTCGAGATACGCTATTTAAATATTTTTGAATTAAATGTTGTAACTTAATGCCTTAATTAGCGGAATAAATTATGGGATACAATTGAAGCGAGATACATGTTTTAAAGTGTTTTAATTAAATGTTTATAACTTATTTGCTCAATCAATAGAGTAATTTACTACTGTAAACAACTTTTGAGGATCTACTACATAACAACTTAAATTTTTTTATATAAAATTTCGTTCATTCTTTTCGAGAAACATTATGGGCCTGTTTGGCCATGCGTTATGAAATCATGATACGGAATCATGATATGATATCATAATATGAAATCATGAGATGAAATTGAAGTTTTGTTTAGACATGCGATATTGAATTTTTTGTTGTATATTTTCTCATAAACATACGAATCTCATAAGTTGTGAAACTATTAAAATAACCCCAATTGTTTATTCATTCTTACCAAATAAACAAAAAATTATAAAATCGCAAAATAAATTATTACAAAGCTATTTGTTTTCCATTTAAGTAACGGTTTCATCAAATTGTAGTGTACCAGTCTTTAATATATTCCCCTACATAGTACGAAAAATCTCCTCACGTTGAACTTGCATTTCTCGATCATATGACCGAGAAGATGAACCAACATTGTTATATTTTCATGCTCATATAGACCATAAATATTTCATCACTCCTTTGGTATTCTCACAAATAATTATGTAACACTACACAAGTTATGACAATTTACACTTGTGTGTCAATATCATAATGGTTCATGTCTTGTTTCACTTGTGTGCAATTACACATTTTTAGTGCAGTAATTTCGTGCTAAAATCGAACATATTTGAAGTAGTGATTATCAAACATACATCCCTATTTTTCATATTAAATTGCTTTAAACATTTTCATGTGTAGCCGAAAGAGATTTTTTATTTATTTAATATGAAAAAACAAAAAAGTATTACTCCCTCCGTTCTTATTTATATTCACCAAATCAATTCTTACTTTATCATTTATGTTCATCAAATTTAAAGTAATAATAAAATTTATGTTGGTGAGAATAATAAATTTGTAATGATGTGATTATAAGTTTTATTTACATATGAAATAAATGGTTAGTAAATATAAATGTGGAGTTGTTTTAACAAAATATAAACTTGTGGATCATTTTTTGTATTTAAAAAATCTAAATCATGATATGAAATTCTCATATCATGATTTTTGGAGAGTATGGGATTCCATCTCATGATATGAAATCATGAGACGGAATTAGCATGAAATCGCATATCCAAACTCTTCTTCTTTTCATTAATTCAATTTTATTTCTTCAAATCTTGATCTCTTTTTTTTTTTTTCCACAGTAGCCATTTTTATTTCATTTCAAAACTGTGATAGTGATGCTGTTTTCACAATAGCCAGATTCATATACATATCGTGAAAAACTTCAAAAAATTATTTCATTCCAAATCACTTACTAAAATTCAAAAAAATAACTTCAAATTTATATTCATATCTAGCATGATTTTAATCTTCAAATACTATTTTCGACTTGAAAACAGATATTTTTTTTCACAATTCATAATGTTTATTTCCAAATCGCCCACTTAAATTGGCAAAAAGTAAGACCGGCAAAAAGTAATATCCTAATCTGCAAAACTCATCAAAGGGAAACGTAACGTGGGCCAAGAATTCTAAAGCCCACGATGCTTAATGAGTTAAGAACCAAAGCCCATTACAGTTTGTCCAGCCCATACCAGCCCAATAATAGTGCGGCGTTATGGGCTTTATGAATTAAGAACCTAAAGCCCATTATAGTTCAACTTAGTCACGGATATTTGTCCAGCCTAGCCCAATAATAGTGGGGCGTTATGGGATTAATGAGTTAAGAACCAAAAGCCCATTACAGTCAACTTAGTCTGCGTTACGGACAATTGTCCAGCCCAGGCCAATAATAGTGCGGCGTTATGGGTTTGATGAGTTAAGAACCAAAAGCCCATTACAGTTCAACTTAGTCTGTGCTACGGATAATTGTCCAGCCCAGCCCAATAATAGTAGGGTGTGGGCCCAGTATCACGAGATGAGAACCGCAACGTTTGGCTATGTGTCTCCCTCTCAGCCTCTCTCCCGCCATTCCTTAAAACACCGTAAAAAAAACAGTTCCAAAACCAAGCTCGAAAATGGCAACTATTTTGACACTAAACCCACTTGCTATTCGACTATTCTCTTCAAATTCGCAGCGTTATTCGGTACTTTCTTCGCATTTTCCAACTTCCAATATTTATCTTTTTAATTTTTCGTGATTCATTATTTTTTCCCTTTAAATGCAGTGTTACTTGCATAGAACAATGAGAATTGGGCAAGCAGGGATTCACTTTCAGACAAATTATCCAGTTTCTTTCATGGGTTTTCTGCAATTCAGCAAGAGGTTTGTCAAAATCTCTTAAGAACTCTCAAGTAATTGTGCTTATAAAATGAGACAAAGGGGATATTGTATTTCTGGATTCTGAACAAGAAATGAAGAATAAAACATTATAACCCGAGAAAAGCATTAAACATAATGTGTCAATCTTCTATAAAAGTGTATAATAGTATATAAATGGTGCTTACACACAAATATGGGTTAAATCGGGTATAATTTGGTATAATAGTTTATATCGGGCTCTGTGGCGTAAATATTTTCTCTAAAAACTCGTTTCCTTTTTCAAATTTTACCAAGAAAAATTCTACTAGAAAAGACAATTAATTAGTGATGTGCAACTACTTTTCAATTTCGTATTAGTTGATCTACTGATCATCAAGTTAATTGTTTGGGTATATTAAGCAGGAGAAATTTCATATGTGCAGTCAGTAAAGATGCTGAGGAATCTTTCAAAAAGACTGTGGAGGTTGATAGGCTTATAGATACACTGAGGGAGGCAAGTGATACGGAAGTAAGTAGATTTTCTCACAATTTTCTTATGGACTCTCCCACAGGCATATTTATATTGGTGGTGGCCGGGCCAACTTGCACGCACCTCGGCTAATCCACTACTTACGCGCTACCTCCTATTACTCTATTAGTGCATGTAATGTGCAACTCTATTCTCTGAGGCTTAGACAAATGAGAAGCAATCACCTAACGTATTTTGCCTTGATATTTGAACCACGGTTTCCCCATGGCCCATTTATGCTTGTTCTCAATCTTAGATTCTACTCATCTTTATTGTAATGCATCACATTTTGGAGATCAAACATGTTTTGCATTCCATTTGCTTATACTTATATTCTCAATTTTATTGTTCAAGGACATCGGATGCTTACCTTTAACTTCAAATTCTTCCCTTATGGGGGAAGACTTTTATTGAACTATGAGTCAATTGTTTATCTCACACTTTGTAAAAGGAAAGCTGGTTGATAGTCAAAGCGTTCTATTGCTTCCACTTCCTAAAATGATCTCCTCATGAAACCTAGCTAAGTCAAATTAACTTAGTGAGTTTCAGATTTGGTATGGATTGGCATCAATGCTGTGAACTAATAATTCACTTTAGAGTAGTAACTAATAAGACCACAAGTAGAAAGGTAATTCTACCATCAGATGTATACTAGTAAAATATTACTGCAGTAAGACCAGTAATTACTCGATGACAGCAAGAACAGTTGCTTTGTGCTAGTTCTTATATGACATGCCTCTGATTTGCATTCACTTAAAGCATTTCGAGGGACCACTGGTGATTAGTTGGCAAGATAGCTAATAGGGAAATTCTACTGTGTACCTGCAGCAGCTTCTAATTTGCACTTCTCTTCATCTACCTACATTCTATTGCATGCAATATCTTGTCAGTTCAGAAAGCACATGGCAATGTTGCAGTCAACCATGAGGCTGCTGGTGTGGTTATCAGTTCTTTTATATCAATTAGTTTGCCTCTGTCTCTTTGTTGGGGAATGCTGATCAAGCCCTCTCTTTATAATGCGTCTGCTCCTGTGTAGTTTAATTTGGTAGATTATAGGTTTGATTGTCCTGATAAGCTCTTTATTGTTGTGAATCTGAACGTGCATTGATACCCTTAAAGAGCTATGATCTACACTGATGAAAATTAACCTTTAACTTTCTATTATGGTTGCAGCTGCCACAGATAGTTGTGGAGAACGTTCTCGCTTTCAACGAGAGCTTTTGGATAAGACTTGCAGCTAGAGCAGACACCTGCAAATCTGATGATGACAAAGCATGGTTCCATTTCTTATTATTTCAGCTGGTGTATGCTTCAGTACTTCTTTCAACTTGTGGAATAACCTTTATTGACTTTCTTTTTACAGAAAGACTATGAAGAGCTGGCATTGACGGTAATGAGCATCGTAGATCGTCTTGTTCACAAAACAAATGTATATATTCTATTTCCTTTCTGAACTACACATACCAAGTGTATGTGTCCCTACCTGATCACAAGTAACTTCTCTTTAGCATATAGATTAAGGTCTGTACATGTAATTGGAGAGATGGAGATGAACAATGAGGAGAAATTGTCAAGAATTTTCCTTTTGTCCTATTAGTGTGAAGTCCCATGGAAAAATTCACGCCATGGTTGAGATCCCTTTAGTGTCATTAGACATACCTTGTATTTGCCACATGATCAATAAAAATAACTAATAGCAAAAGCTAAGAAAAGAAATTTCTTGAGTATTTTCGTATGATAAGATTTGAGTATAGGATGAGTAATTTGTGTTCAATCTTCCTTACATCTCACGCAGATAGCATGTCTCTCCTTTTTCTTCTCTTTCTATTCTCAACCCTCATTTACCCTGCCAGATAATAGAAAGTTTATTTGGTGCTTATGACCACAATAGTAATACTTTTTATGCTTTATTTTTCATATGAGCAACAGACAGTTTCTGATGGCATTTTCTTTCTCCTGGCAGGAAAAGATAGAGGCATCTACTGACGTGCTCAAAGCAATCTTAAAACCAGTGATTGATGAAGTGGAAGAAATATCTTGGCCTCTTAGGGATCCTGAGGCTCTCAGTCTTATGGAGAAAGTATGTCTTGTCATCCTGTCTTATTTGAGATAGTTTTCAAAGTGAAATCTTTTGCAATGCCATGCCAGAGTCAAGACTTGAAGTGAGCATCATCTTATAAAACTAAGGGGGTTCAAGAAGGAGGTTGAGTAATAGAATTATGCTAGAGTTCTTATTTATCAAAACAAAACTATGCTAGAGTTCTGTTGAGTGTTTATATAATCTATTGTACGTAGAATTTCTTTTCTTTTTTATATATGACTTCTTTTTATTTATGGCTATGTGTTGTAAGTGTTTTTGTTTTCTTTAACATTCAGGAAATAAATCAAAGGGAGCAAGAAGGCCAACTTGATGAAGGGTTCCTTGCAGAAGTCAATGCACAACTGCGGCAGGTGAGTCTATTTGAGTTAATTTTAATGCCCAGTTCTCTTTTTTGGTTTAAGTTTACTCTGGATCTTTGTGTGCAGGCCTTGTCATTTAGTTCCATGTATATTTTGTTGTTTGTTTTCTCTCTCTCTCTCTTCTGGGAGGCAGATTACCATTGACATGGAGAACCTTCTGCTGAAATTGAAGATTATAACTTGGACTCCAGAATTCACTCTCTTTCATGTATGCGAATTGCTAAAGAGAGCAATCTGTCGGGGCAGCTAGAGACACATACTCAATAGGCAAAATGACTTATAGTACTGGACAAAAAGAATGTATTAAGTGGAACATGCGTCTTTTGGTTATAAGAAATTCCAAGGAATTAAAAAGATTCTAACTAGTTATCTGGTGTAATGTTTCCTAACTAGCATACTTGAAAATAGAAATGGCCTCCTACCGTACCACGGCCTCCTTTTAATACGTCTTCATTTGTCAGACTCACTTCCTCAAATTTTATTGCCTTCCTTGATGGCCCCCCTAATAATAAGTTCACCCCTTCTTAAAAGAACTTATTCTTCTCCATATTCAGTTTAGACATTATTTTGTTGCATCAATCTGTTTCTTGCTGTAAATTATTTTTAAGCATGATTTAGCAAAACAATGTTTTCAAGTCACAAGCAGAACCTATTATATGAAGAATGATCTCTGTAGTGCAGTTTCTTTCACAGCTATGTTTCTCGGAATCTATTATATGAAGAAAAAATTCACAGAGATTGGACAATTATACTGAGTTTTCTACTGTGTAGGCTACAAAAGATGGAGACAAGCCAGGACTTGAAGCTATGTTACAAAAGGTTCTGCAATTGTATGCTTCCAGAGTGCTGTCAAAGCGAAGTTATGCAAAAAAAGGTCTCTTTATTGCTTAACTTCATTTCACTTAATTGTAGTGATGACCAATTTCTATTTATTTTCTAGGCCATACGGAATAAATCCGTTGTAACTAGAAAAGTATAGGTCCATGAGTTGGTTTGCCCGGATGTTCAATCTGAAAACAAGAATATATAGTTACTAATCCTGGATTTGCTTTTCGTGCAGGAAATGAAGTGTTAAAAGCTGAACAGTTTCTTGAGACCATTATCAAAGGTATCTCTCGATTGTGAGCTTATTACAAACCGGCATCATGGGATTCATAGTTTTCCAATTGTGAGACCACCTCATATTTGTTTAATCAATTCCTCAACATGCGCCTCTCTCACGTTCCATCGATTGCCTTCTCAGTTTGCCATCAAAGGTGTATTTCAGATACTGATAAAGCCTCATATAGATAACACGGAGCAAAAGAAATCAAAAACTGATATGAGGCATAATAAGCAAACTATATGAGAGGAACGGAAATGGATGATCTGCTCAGCAACCATGGGTGGAGGTTTTTGAGCTTCGTTAATGGAGGTCAGGTGGTGTAATAGGTGTTGAGTTGGTTGGGGGTGAGAGACTAATCCTCAGAGGGCACTGCCCTAACTCTTCAGACGAATGTAACCTATAGTTTCAGATACCACAAGGGTAAAATGCATCTTTTTAGGGGTAACAGATGGACCAATTAGACTCTCTAGAGGCAATGAATTTGTTAGTTGACATTGGAATTGGACAGACATGACTTATCTACCATTATGGAGTGTGAAAGCTTTTACTCACTCTCTACGGTCCATTTACCATCAAATATTTTGACTTGAACTTTACGATTGCCTCAAATGTTATTCACCTCTCATGAAATTCACTTATCCCTTTGATACAGCACCGGAGGAAGTATGGAACAAGCTCTTGCTAGATGGCATGACTCTTGGAAAAGGTGATATTTCGCCTGAGGAATTGTATACTGTTATTAAGAAGAGAATGGAACGGACTTTGATACGTACGGTAGGGATTCAAATAGTTGAATTTTGCTTTCTGGCACTCATTGAATGGTTGTTGACGTGGTTTACTCTCTCAGGAGGGCGGCTCGTATCAGCAGCGAGTTCTGATTGAGTATCTGAAAGGTATTGAGTCAAGAGCAGGGGAGATTGTCAGAGTACTCCAAGGTTGAGACATTGTAGTAAACTATTAATTGCACCTGGAGGTACCATAAGTCTACATTCTTTATATGACAAAGATATATTATCATTTTTTTGCCATGCATTACTGAGCAGCAGCCTTTATAAAGCAATCTGAGATCCACAATGGACACCCTTGAGGTATGAGGTCCCTATCATGTTTAACATCTTCCATTTTTGTCCCACCGTTTGTATCATCCCTTTTCTCCTCTCATGTCTTGCTTTTATCCAATTTCTCTTCTTCTGACTCCTAATCGGTCACTTGTATATTCTACCTGTAAATCCGAAAAAATTGCGAGTTTTTCAGAGTGCAATACCACAATGTAGCCCTGCAGTTTTGGAATTTTGCAATTGGATTTGCATAGCCTGCATTAATCGATTGTAAACTGGTGGGACTGTACTGTGTCCTTTGTTAATGAAATCTATCAATTGGTTTTTCTTTCATAGTTAACGATTGAACTGGTGACCTCACTTGCAGCAAACTGCATGCTTGGAACTCTTTTGATTTAGTTACCAGTAGATCATTCATATGTGAAGCTACTTTCTGTATATATTTGTTGACTGCAAATGTATTTTCCTAAGGCGAACAGCTCCACAGTTTTAAGAATTAGCTACTTCATTCCACATTGTTTTTGCTTGGTGTATGCAGTTACTATCCCTGCTGTCTAAAACTCAAATTGCATGTCTTGGTTGTATTTCCTGGTATTTTATTTTACTACCTTTTGTTTTTTTATAACCATGGTGTCCTAGTCAGCTTGCACGGGTACCTGCTACCTCCCGCTTGCACATGCACCAGGAAGAACTTTTATTCTGTCCTGTGAATTTTTATTTTATCATTTGCTACAGATATTTTCTGCCTGACATGATGGTGTAAAAATGCTTACTCATGCTATCGGTGTATCTAAGTTTAATCTAAAGCAAATAACACAGTATGTTGATATCAACTAATTGAATGAAAATTCATGAACATTTCATCTATCCTCTCGTGGAGCATAAGAGGCGGATTTAGAACTTCAAACTTCATTGATTTGTAAATCATGTTTGATACAATATCTTTGATCCCTTATAACAAGATATATGGGAATTTCATAGTTCTGATTTTACATGTGCGTTTCCTCAAAGATTTGCAGATATTACCAATTAATAAATATGGATACTATATTATTGTTAATTAATATGTAGAAATTTCCATTACGTGGACTTTAAATTCGAAATCTTATTGTTAAATTTACACGATTAATCAAATCATGATTTTTTACTCTCATCAACAATATTTGTCATTATCGTCCATAACAAGTGAAATTAATTACTTTCCCTATATAAACTATTTTCAAATTGTGATAAATATGTAAAATTACAAGGAGGATATAAAATATATTTACATTATATAAATTTTAAATCCTAATCTTTTCTTCTTCCATCTTTCTTCAAGGGTCAAACTAAGATGGACAATAATAGAGATAGTGGTCTCTTGAACTTCATTTTCTATTAATAAAAAAAAGAGGAGAGTATTTTTATAAACAAATAACTTCTTAAAAATTATGAATGTTATTTTTAATACAATAAATTATACCGTCAATAAAAATCAATATTAATCTCATTCTAACCGAACGATTGACTATTCAAAGATATTATTTGAAATATTAAAACAAACAATTTGTTACCACACGTTAACTACATTAAAAATATATACAAATTATTTCCACCATTCAAGTTAAATCCTTTTTCATTTCTTCTATCTTTCCCTAATTCCCTTCTCCACATTTCTTGGGTCAAACTTATCTAAATCCTACTAGAAGAAAAAAATTGCTTGGTTTCTATTTGTTTTGTTTCACGCTTCGTGTTTTACGGCACCGTTTTGGATATTCCATCCTAACATTTCGGTTTATTCTATTAGACGATACCGTTCGATATATTCTAGTAAACGACACGTAACTCAACCAATAGAAATGCAGCAAATAAACAGGTGGACCAAACCAAAACCGCCACGTCACCTCAACTGCTCTCCTTTATTACTTGTACGCATTTTCTTTCTTCTCATTTTACAAAGAAAAAACTCCTCCTCAAGTAAACTACTTCAATACAAACCCTTACCAATTTTCAAGAAAATCAGAAGCCAATATGTTGAGAATCCTTGGAAAAAATCTCAGAATTTCAAAATCAGCAACAGTGGTTGTTAGATCAGAGTCAGAAATTGATGCCCATGATCTGTTTGATGAATTGTCTTCGTGGGAATTTGTTAACCCTTCTGATGATGAACAAGAAGACAGCTACTCCTTCACTGATCAAACTGATGATGATGTTGAATTGATGTTAAAAGAAGATGACCCATGTGAAATTGGGTCTCCATCTTCTGATATCTCGATGAAATCGGAAGCAGAATCGGGATCTCCGTCGCCAGTTCAAACAATTGATGCATTGGTGGTTTGCCCTGTTGGGTTCAATCATCATGATACTTCTCGTGATGATGATCAGGAGGAGGACGATGAAGAGGAAGAGGAAGAGGAAGAAGAAGATTATGACTATGATTTGGATGATGAGTTGGTGCCAAATTGGTTGAGTGATAAACTTGGGAGACAAAGGATTAGGAAATTGGGGAAAAGGGCTTGTTCCAAGATGAACAAATCCAGAAAGGCGCCTTATGTTTTTAATAGGCCTGGATGTGTTCATGGTAAACATGGATTTGGTATGCGGTAGTTATGTCTAAAGTAAATAATTTGCATGTTCAATATGGATGAACAAAAAATGGGAAGTTAAGTTTTAGGTTAATTGATTAACTGGAAGCATTGTTGATTTTATCTGAATATAATCTTGATGTAATTAGGGCTGGTGGAAATTAAGTTGCTATCTAATTTGCAACTCTTTAGCTTGCTTTTTAGGCCTAGGTTATCTACTTGAATTTGGATGTAAATATCTGAATTTATCTAATGCAATTTGAATTTCAAGATCCAATCTTTCTCATTGATCATCTGTGGTTTACCTTCTTGTTGTTGTTGTTACGATTCTTGCATATATGCGCCACACAACTTTGCTATGTTTCTGCCCACTACCTTCTTATTTATTCATTATTGCTTTGAATTGCTTGAGCCTGGGTCTTCAAAAACAGTCTCTTTATTGTCATGTTTGTGCCCACTACCTTCTTTTTTGTTCATTATTGCTTTGATTTGCTTGAGCCGAGGTCTTCAGAAACAGTCTCTTTATCTCAGAGAGGTAGTGGTAAGGAGTGAAAAAGACTGCATACACTCTACCCTCTCCATAGCCTACTTTGTAGAATATCAATGGGTATGTTGTTGTCTTTTCTCATTGTTCTTATTTGTCCAATGTCGTCTTTCACTTTAAGAAAGAAAGCTAAAAAGATCAGTTCTTGGGGCTCTTTTCTTTAAGGTGGCAATGTGCTTCTCTGTTTTTCAGATATGCCAAGTTGCTTCATTTATATTGATTTCTGCATTTATGTTTGTCAACTTGTCTCAACTATAAGGAACTCTCTCTTTTGTTCTTCATAATTTGCACAACTCTTTTTGACAACAACAACAACAACGTAGCCAATGTAATCCCATGAGTGGGTTCTCAGAGGGTGGTGTGAAGTTGTTATCGATACCTTCGACTCAAGTAAGGCATATAAAAAACAACTCAGAGGGCTATGAGAAACTCTTTTCTTGTAAAGACTAGTATGACTTGCTATGTTTGTTGTAGAAGTGTTGAAACTTAATAATTTGTGTGGGATTGGTTCCACATGTAAACTGATACTAGCTGGACTTGCTTGTCACTTTTATCTTGCTTCAGAGGGGGGTATGCATTTGTTTGCTGCATTCTCACGATCTTGGAAGATAAAGTTAACTCTCCCATGTTTCAATTGTAGTACAAAAGGGAAAATTTATTCATTGCCTAGGAATTACGAGTAGGAATAAAGCTAAGGACTTTTGATGGCAAATACGTGTTAACACCAATTTAACCTTGAAAAAAGGATACACGGTCACATAGAGTCCGGAAAGAGGGTAAGCATCAATGATTGATTCCAATGGCTTGAATCTGTGATCCATAGGTCACTCGGAACTAATTAATAACCTTACCTTTTTTAGAGTCAAACGATATTAGCATTCATGGTTTCAAAAGTTTCTCTTTCTCAATTTAATATTAGCACTTACTACCTCGATCCACTTTTAATTGTCATGGTTTCCTTTTTTAGAGTCTAACGATAAGAAGTTTGACTAACATTTTATGATGTATTTTTCCATCATATTGATATGCAAAAAATTGCAATTTATAGTACTTTTTGTATAGTTTTTGAATATCTATTTTTTTTGTTTAAAATATCGAATCAATGTAATCTAATTTAACTTTGAAAATTAGTCAAATTGATTTTTGAAAAGTATAACATGATAATTAAAAATAGTCAGAGGGAGTATAAATTAAAGAGAGCATCACATCACTTTAACCATCACCAATTAAAAAGTATGTTACATTTGCCGCAGAAAACTGTGGTAATATAAAATATTAAGGAACGCCCGAATGATAATATTTTGTTAAAAGTTGTCACTATCTGAAAAGCTTAAGTAATCATGAGTGATAATGTTGACATGATGTGAAGTTGAGGAATAAATTGGCACCTAATTTAACACAAAAATGCAGACAAATCCCACTAACTTTTTGTGAGGCTGCACCATAAGGAATAAAGAATTTTGGTTAAGGTTGAGTAAGCTCTAGAATTGCTATTGGACAATGATTTATAAAAGCCATTTGGCATGTTTCATGAGGCTATTGATTGACTTTTCATGAGCAAAGATGGTTGACCTTGGTAAACGTACACAAGAAGAAGAACTTGTTAGTTACCGTAAAATTTCCTAGCAATTCTAAATCTGTTTGGTTATTATAAATTGATTGAACAGAACATGTTACCACGATCGAATTAAGGATGTGTTTGGTAGGATTGAAATCATTTCAGAATACTTGTTGTTTATACAATAAATGACCAACCATTATATACTAACTTAATTGTCGAGTGCAGGTCATTGTTGCAGAAGCTGGGGGCACCAACACACCTTCAGGGAGCAGAATAGGCATGTTGACAGGCTGGCGCAAGAAGGATCGAAACAAGAAGTTTTTGGCACTCCCTCTATCCTCATAGCTCCTTCAACGTATGCTCATGAGGAATCTGAAGCAGATAACCTAGGAATTACATATGCTAGGCAGGTCCCTTCTGTTAATTTGCCCATAACTCTACTATTGTGTATCCGCTGACAAGAGGATCCACGAACCTAACTTAACTTGTCTTCAATATTACTAATATATCCTTAAAACCCAAAAAAAATAAAAATAAAGTACTTGCCTTGAGGCATGAAGATATTTATAGCTCAACTTCAGATAAGTCAATGATCTGAATGTGTGTATCATATCCAATTGGCAGCGGAGCAAGGAAAGGGGATTTAAAAAAATGTAAAAATGTTATATTTGGAATATGAACCCGTACTTCTCCTATGGCAAGGCCTCAAGGGTATTCAATCATTTAGGGGTCGATTAGTATGAAGGTTAAGGGATAATAATTTTGGAATAAAATGTAGGATTATTTTATGTTGTGTTTGTTTAGGGGTATAAGCTAGTTCCAAGATTATTTATTTCATCATTTATACAATAATGATGAGATAAGTTATCACACATAGATGATGGGATACATAATTTCATGAGATATCTTAATCCATAGGATAACTTTATCTATCTCATATCCCATACCAAACGACCCCTTAGGCCTTAGATATATATCATAGATTTTATTTTTACCTTATTTATGCCGTATAACTTTTCGGACGAAGGGAATTCAATTGATCCAACGATCCATCTACTGTAGGCTCAAAGGAACAGGTTGTCATTGAGAAACTGAGAAAAATATGAATGAAATGCAAAATTGACCACTCTGTATGTTAATATCCACTAAACAATTAATTGATTATGTTTCAACATCAAATTAGTTGGGATAAGTTATATATGATTCTACTGAAGTCTTCTTCTAATATGGTCCTTAAATTAGTGGTTGACATGTTGTATTGTCATTCATCATTAGACTTGTGGATGTAGCAGTTTTGAGCGATGGGCCTGTTTATCAGCCCA
The DNA here is from genome assembly GCF_019186545.1 of Solanum stenotomum. Taxonomy (NCBI): domain Eukaryota; kingdom Viridiplantae; phylum Streptophyta; class Magnoliopsida; order Solanales; family Solanaceae; genus Solanum; species Solanum stenotomum. The sequence goes on from NC_064282.1 coordinate 1,864,266, forward strand.
ATTGATTGGGCTTACTGACAAGTAAAGTGGGCTGAATTCATTTGTAAATGTTGGATTGCTCAAATAATATAGATTCAGAAAGAAAAACAGAAGTATATTTTACACAAATCTTATAGTGTTAATAACTAATTACATCCTATCTCTATTCATTTTCAAATTGCAAATATTCCTAAAGATTGAAGGATTTCGGATACGTTCCAATACATCGTGTTTCGGTTTCGGATTCATCACTCAACGTCTCTATACATCGCGTCCCAATTTGAGATACATCACCCAACGTTCAATACATCGTGTCCCGATATATTAGCTTTGTTGATACAAGACACACATGTCTCGATACATCGCTCAATGTCCCGATACATCACATCCCTATACATTACCTTTGTTGATATAAGACACACCTGTCTCGATACTTCATGTCCCAATACGTTGCGTAAGAGTTATGTATCCGATAATAGGAAAGAGTAGAAATTTTTATAATTTTTTCAAATGGTATGAAATTTCAAAGTATGATAAAATAATTTGCTTATTTATGTATTTTTTTCCAAAAAAGTAACTAAGATACAGAGACATGTTTTCTTAATACAAAATTTAAGTATTTTTAGTATAAAATATTAACCTAGATAAGTGAAAATTAATGTGCAAAATGGAATGAAAGAATTGGAAGAGTTTTTAAAAGTCACATCTTCTTTTGAGGGGGAGAAGAGAACAAATAATGAGGTCAATCACAAAAAGATATCCTCGGAGACAGATAACACGTACTAATTTGATGATACCATTTATTGTAACTACTAGATAAGCGATGCCCGTGCTAAGCACGGACCCAATATGTTGAATTTTGATGTAATACTATCACACATATGTACATCATTATACATATATCATTGGATTCTTTTATCTACAATATGTATTCATCATTTTCAATGAGTAAAAATTGTAGGCATCAACTTAGCAAATAACATTTTTATCATTCCTAACACCACCGTGTGGAGAAGTTTAGGATGAATACTTGCAAAAGACAAATAATATCAATAATTAAAACATGGAAATGGATGTCAAACTATTCAAGAAGTATTGAAACTCCCATGCACATTATTATTTTTCCAACAATGAAGAAGAAAAACTAACAATATTACCAATTGCAATGTATACTATTAAAAAAAAGTACAATGTGAAAAACTAATAAGAATTCCAAATGTTTATTCAAATTACCAACCAAAAAAGATTCTCCAATTATAAAAAGTGAGGTATATAAACACCCCCCCAACCCCCCTCCACCCCCGAAAAAAAAAAGAAAAAGAGGACATCAACATCCTTCTTTCTTTTTAGCCTTGAATTGGCAACAAAAAAAAAAAAAAGCAAGACATTGCATCTATACTATAGCTTCTAATATATAATAAAATAATATAATATTTTTTTCTTACTGAATAAGATCCTAAATAAATACAAATTCATTTCATCAATAGAGTTACATTTTCTCTATAGTCAAATACATCACAAATCCCCTTCCTCAGTCGATAAGAATTGTGAAATGACTTTTATGCTTATGAACAATGTGATCAATCATTCATGATCCTTTTGAAAGTTGTCCTTCGATTTACTTCCTTTTCCAACTCTTCCATCACCCCTACTTTTTCCGATTCCTGCATCAATCACCATTAATCCATAGTTCTTGCATCAATCATCATTAATCCATTCTTAGATTTTCCTCTTATGTTGTAATAGTATTACTTTTGTTTACTGTCGAAACAGTGTTCTGTGTAATTTTACAATTCTTATTAACTTAGGTCCTAAGAACAAGCCAATGGGACACCATTGAACTTCTTTGAATGATGAAGCTGCAAATTCAGATATCAAACAAATGCATTAGAATATCTTGCCAACCGCTAATATTAATCGTACTACTTAACCGTCGCACTAAGTGTGATTAAAATTAGCGAATGAGTTGCAGTCACCTTCCTAAGATAATGTACATTGGCCACAGGTCCAACCGAGAATCTTTTGTAAACCAAACCATCGTGAACGACATGTATGCCGTTCCAAATACTGTGATCCCTAGCCCCTGCATAATAGAAGACCATTTCATCACGAAGGTTGTTCAGTTCGAGAAGTTTTTATCTTGATTTGTGGTGCAATTGCAACAATTTAACTTAACAAGAATCTTAACATAATCACCACGAATGAAATAAGGCATTTAATTTAAGCTCCAAATTTTCGAATTATTAGTGCTACACTGCTAAAAAAATACAATGTGCAAAACCAATAAGAACTCCAAATGTTATTCAAATTACCATCCAAAAAAGACAATCCAAATGTAAAGAGTGAAGTATATAAGCCTTGCATCTGATAAAACTTCCACCGTTGAAAACTCAAAAAATTCTCAAAATTTGCACTATACGGTTCTCACCATTCTCTATAATCCACCAATTATCAAGGACCATAATAACCTTAGGGGTCCTTTATTTCATTGGATAAGGTGGCATAGCTCATTTGTGAAACACACTCCACAACCACATTTATGGAACTACAAATACATTTGTTTGACCGTTCTAATTTACTTAAACATTTAGTCTTTTAGATAATATTAGTTAGAATTGCAAAGGTATATATCTATAATCAGAGAGACTCATATACTTGCTAAGGGGAAGAAGTACATGTTTTCATGTTTTTAGCTTTGTTAAGTTGATTTTAAAAAGTCCTATATTCATTATGTTCTAGTGACAAGCTGCAAACAAGGTAATACTTCTAACAAATAAGGGAAACAATGAAAATAGATGTAGCTTATGGGGAGAAGGTAATGATACCTTAATGGACCAAAGATTAGTATTTGCAAGCCATTCATTTAAAACCTCAAAATCTCCCTTTTGAAAACAGCTTCGAGTATCCACATTGTTGTTGATAATATGAAGTTGTTGAGATGAAGACACTACAGACCATGAGAATTAATCTGAGTGAGAAAAAAGAAGATCGTGACTTCATAATCCAGAGAAAACAAACCAAGAGAGAGACCAAAAAAAGAGGCAGGAGAAAGCCCAGAAAAGGTGGGCAAACATGACAGATATTTGGTGGAGGGATACCGCCACAATAAAAATAATGATCAAACAACAAACTCAACTTCCTTCCCCCTGACCAAAACAAGAACACTATTAAATAAATTAAACTAAGGGCAAAAAATTAAAGGAAAATGATAGCTTTAAGTGAGAAAGAACCTTTTTTTCAACTCATAATTCTCAATCAGCAGTGAGACAATGCAGATACTTCCAGTGAGTAGTAACACTCTTAAAACATTTTTTTTGTTCAGGCAAAATCTCTATGGTGCAGCAATCTAAACGTTCTACTTTTAGTGAACTCGTTGAACAAAATAAAATCATCGTACAACGTAAAACTCTCATCACAACTCACGATTCTAGCTCAAAAGTCTGAACCAAATTTTATCTTGCTGAAACCAACCGTCCCTGATTTGCGTAGAAAGGAATAAAGCAATATAATATATGCTCTTCATTTCAAATTGTTTGCCTAATTTTGACTTGATACGAAGTTTAAGAAAGGAAGAAATATGTAGAATGTATCAAAATGTCCTTTAATATCGTGGTGTTAAACATGTTATGTGGAAATTGAAAATTAAAGAGTTAAAAAAAAGAAGTAAAGAGGCATCTTTTTTTTAAACAAGGGAAGTAGGTATCAAAATCCATATTCTTAATCCAAACACAGAACTAACATCTCGTGAAAAAGTTCAACAATTGATAATAACAAAAGTCAAAACAAAAAATCCACAGAGAAATTTGTAAATTTCCACTTCCAGTTGTAAATTCCCACTCCCAGTTGATATAATAAAAGGCGTATCCAAGGAGGGGTCACCAGGTTCACGGGAACCCATGCTCCCTTCTCGAGATCATATATAGTAGTGTTATATTTTTGAAAAATATTGAAATATAGATGTGTAATTGGGTTCACACATAATAGCAATAAGATTTGATGATGACTGGGTGCACCTCTCTACGTGAGGTTAGAAATTTGAATTTTATATTCATCTTGTTTTATTTTTCTTTGTAAAATTAGATAACACTTCTCTAAATGATTATTGGTGACAATTTTGACATTTTAATTAGTCTTGGACCTATAATATTAATTTTAACGGTTTTCAGTAATAAGAACCTAAATGTCCAACAGATCAAATTTATATCTTAGATCAATCTTTTTGTAATAATGCACCCATCATTCCGAAATCCTGAATTCGCCTCTGGATATAATCTAAACGAGAAATAAGAATAATTTTTAAGTAAAACATAAGAAGAGAAAAGAGAATAGGATTAGACCTGATCGAGTAGTAGCTCAACGGAAGGTCGTACGAGTCTCATTCAGTTACCAAAGCCATGTACACCCTAATAAATTGATGAAGCTCAAAATAGTAATAAGATTTTATCTGAGATGAAAACTTAAAGAGGATTAAAAAAACCTAATGCTAAACTTCCTTATTATTGGAATTCTGAAAAGATTCATATGATTGCTTGACCTTAGCCTTGCCTCTGGGTTTGAGAGAGAAATTAAAGAGAGAAGAAGGAAAGGGAGGAATGATCGAGAAGCTCCTAAGAAGAAATAACTGATCCAAAAGACAAAAATACCCCTACATTTGTTTTAAATAACTAAAAAGTACAAATCTGTCTAACTTTTATTGCACAATGTACAATAAGATTATGATGTGGTCGTCCTGGCTCATCATGCTTCTATATAATAGAAATTCAATTGGACTTGCATACATTTGATGATTTGAAAAAAATAACTAAAAACAGAATAATTTTGAAACTGTGACCTTCTTGTGAGCACATCCCTAGTACTGTAGTGGTCATGTTGGTAAGAGAGTGATGTGAGTGTATTTTAAAAATAGTCGTATAATATATTATAATTCATGTATAATATATGTATGTTTATGTATACTTATGTATAATTTATATATATTAGCTAAAAAAGATGTGAATCTATTGATTATTTGCGTAAAGATTTATAATTTTTGTTAACTTGAACTTGAACCTTGTTTTTTAACCATTTGAATTTTGATAATTGTAATTCACTGAGCTTTATTAATTCGAATGATATTGCATTGGACTAACCACTAAGAGGGTGAAAAACGCTCTTTACTAAAAAGTTCTTTTTTACCCAAGCTCATGAAATTCAAGACACATTTCCTCAAATAAATTCAAAATAAAAAAAATGTAGCATATAAAGAAATGAAAGGATTCAACTTCTATTATAAGGGATCGTTTGATAGCGGGTAAAAATTCTATTGATATTAGTAATGTAAGGATTAGTTATGAGAGAATTTATTTATTATTATGCATGGATTAGTTATTCATGTATTAGTCAATCCACCTTATATCCTACATAGAATAATATATAGATTTCCTCACAACTTAAACATGTATTAGTTATGCAGGTTATTTAAAATTGTAAACAAAACATCATATTAATTTTATATATGAAAAATTTACCTCCCAAGTAACTAGCGAACGTGATATTATTTATGTAAAATTTAATACATACATAGTTCACCTTCAAACCAACCTAAATACATAAAAATAATCGAACTTGAATTTTGAGTTTAAAATATTGTAACAACCTTTTTGGTCGTTTTGAGTACTAGAGCTTTTTATTTCATAAAATATTTTTCGATAGATTCTAAATGGTATTTTGGACTATTCGTACTACATTTATGAATTTAGTGTGGGTAGTTTTAATAAGTAATTTAGTTGGTGGTTAAAGGAGATAACATAAAAATTAATAGTGTGTCACTTTCACACTTTATAATTGATTTTGTATAATAATTAGGAGTAAATTTTTGGGCTTCAACCCAATTCCCATTTTTGCATATACACCGAATGTATATCAGTGTATATGAGCGTATATATTAGCTCTTTTCATGTATTTTCTGCTTCCGAACACCTGTGTTTCGCTACCATATGTTGATAATGTTCTTGATGAGAGTGTGGATACACTAGTTGATCATATTGATGATCGAATTGATTCTTCTAGCAAGATCAATTTGGTCCACCTAGTGTTGACACCCGTGCTTTGAATGAAAGTTCATTATCTTATGATAATTGTATTGATTAGCCTATTCGTGAGTGTAGTTCACTGGTTCAGGGTTCTTGTAATGTGATTAAGAAACCTCAAGTCGGTGGTACTAATGATAATGTTGATCAATTGAATGAGAGTGACTCTAGGAGCATGTCTTTTGTGGAAGATCTGATTGCTTGCTTTGCTCATAGAGATCTTGTGCTCGAAAATGCTTTGAAAGATGATATGTGCCTTTTTTAGGGTGAACTTGGATGTTTTAATTTTTTCCCAGTGGTTGATCATTCGCTCTTTAAGTACAATATCCTTTTTGAAGATGATGAAATCACTCATAGTGATGTACCTATTGGTGTGAATCTTGAGAGCAATATAGTTCTTGATAGCTATACTTGTTATAGTAACCCACTATGATGTGAGGCTTTCCCTTCAAAAAATGGAAATCTCTTCTTGGAAGATGAGAGTACTCTTCTGGAGAAGGAATATTGTGAGGAGGAATGTGATGTTTGTTTCTCCATTAACTTTTTTTCTTTGTGTGTTCCAATTGTCAATGGTATCACCTATGAGTTTAAATTTATTAGTAGTCATTCCCATGAAAACACCCTAGAGGAAGTTGATTTGAGAGACACATTTCTCTATTACTTGTTCACATATGATGATTCATGCTGTTGAGTGAAGTATGTTTTTGGAAGGACATAGTGCCAACCTGATAAATGGAGGTGAACTTGATCCAAGTTCATAGATGACCTTTCCATTTGAACCCAGTAGTGAGGTGCATTGTGAAATTTGTGTGGGAACGCCTAGTCGAAATGGAAGGCATATGGAGGGTGACATTGTTGATTCATTTCCCTATGCAGGAAAGCTCTTCTTAAGGTTTTACCATCCACTTGAAGGGCCTACATTGTGTGTGGGGAAGGATAGCTTCCTAGACCATTTTTCTATTTCTTACTCTGAGCATAATCTTGTTGATTGTGCATCTTATGAGGGTAAGAGATATTTGCCAAGAGAAGGTGAAATTTGTACCTTCCTTTACTATCTCTTTGCATATGATGAAATCCCTAGTGGGATTAAATGTGTATTGCATGTGGATCATGGTGTCATTATGGTCTACATGTACACTTGTTGGTATGATCCAGTTCTGTGGACATCCTATTATTTTGATCCCGGTGAATGCATGAAGGTATTTGAGCTGGTGGGAGTATCATCTTTGGGGTGGTATTACCATGTTGATGGGAAGAATAACCATTGTCTTTGTTCTCCATTTGTGGGCTTAATAGCCATGACAATAGAAGATGTTTGGTTGTTCCTTGAATTTGAGTCTCCTCGATTAAATGTTCTAAGTGCTAACCTTTATACTACCCATCATGCTAAGAGGATAAGCTTCTTGCTTGTGGTCTCCATTTACCATGTTGATGCCACTCATACTTGTGTGGGTTGCATATCTTATGTTAGTAGTGGTATAAATAGAGCAAATGAGAGTCTCATTGACTCGATGCTTTGCAATCCTTTTCCATTTGACCCCGGTGTCAATTTTAAGTGTGTTGAGTGTGATAGTAACACCGTCTGTCATTTGCATGATTCTTCTTTGTTGTTATTACTTGATCCAATGTGCTTGAGTGAAGTATGTTTACCAATTTAGGTGGGGAATACTTATGTACTTGAACCTGCTCATGAATTGGAATAATTACTCTCTTGAAGTTATCTAGTGCATTGGATGGGGTCTTAATTTGGGTCAACACTACTTATGCCTTCGCACTTAGGTATGAGAGTTTTCATGTACTACTTGACATAAGAGAGGTCTTGTGCTTGTTTGGATGTGGAACCAATGAGGACTTACATATGCTATTGTGTAAGTGTATTGGTTCCTTCGCTCTACCCATTTGTCAAAGTTTCTTGCTTAGCCAAGTATTTCTTGTTTTTATGGGTTACAAACCCTTTGTTGATACTTGTGATGCTTGGTTATATGTTAAGTTTGTGCATCATTGGCATGGTATTCAACTTGTTATTACTAACGCTAACCCTCATGCCATGAGGATCTTGTTCTTGTTTGCTCTTCCTATAGTTTTGCAAGGTATGGATTCGAGGATGAATCATTATCAAGAAGGGGAGAATCATGCAATCCAGATTGCCTCCAGACTATCTATTCACGAACTTCAATGCTTTGATGGAATGTTCACAAGGATGGAGGCTCTTGGGCTTGAGATGGTGCCAAGGAAGGAGTTCCAAGCCTTGTTTGGTAACAAATGTGCTTTGAAGTAGCTACTAGCTGAGCAACACTATGTGTGGATGATAGCTTGGAGCATGGGAAGCCTAAAGAAACAAGTAGGAGCAAATGAACATGTTGCTCCATTCGGCGAGCTGACCTCTACTTTGGCGACTCACCAAACTACCTTGGCGAGGGTTCTAACATCGCCTAAGGTCCCAAGGAGTTACAACTGGAAGTTCCTCACTCGGCGAGTTGAAGAGTCATCGACGCATTGCCCAATAGCTTGGGAGATGACCACCAGATCGTCTAATATCCAAACAGGCATCAGGAGCACGGTCCGTCGCCAAGTGGACAAGAGGCCCATCAATGCATTGGCCAATGGATCCCAAGACCACCGAAAGTTACAGCAAGCCTTCAAGGGAGAAGACAATGAGTAAGGTTCTCGCCTAACCCATTGTGCGCATCACCGAGCCATTTGGCGAGCCCGATTTGGCTCGCCCATTGGCCCATTTCAGGTCACTTTTGGGCCCATCTATGTAATAATGCCTAAAATTCTAAATAAGCCTTTAGGCGTTCATTTTAGGTTAGGCAATTTTGAATATTGATGATGAATTGAACTCCTTGTATGAGTGTTTGAAAGCTTGGTAAGTTTTTGATGATTCTTGCTTAGAAACGTCATTGCTTGGGATATTGATTCCCTCAAGGTCGTCGTAAGAGTTAGGTACTTCTTGTTGGATTAATGAATTGAGGTCTTTGGGTTTAATATACCCTTATGCTGCCTTTTGTTTCTTTTTTTTGTGTCTATCTATTTATCCTTTATTTCTTGTATTTTCAATTTCCGCTGTTTTTGTGATTCTTCTTGTGAGAATCGTATCATTAGTACCGCATTTCACCCTCAGACCGATAGGCAGTCTGAGCAAACAATTCAAGTGCTGGAGGATATGCTTCGTGCAAGCGTGATAGATTTTGATAGTCATTGGGATTAGTTCTTACCCTTAGCAGAGTTTTCGTACAACAATAGTTATCACTCGAGTATTGATATGGCCCCATTTGAGGCATTGTATGGGAGGAAATGTAGGATTGGTTTGATGCATTTAAGGTGAGACCTTGGGGTACCGATCTTTTAAGGGAATCGTTAGAGAAAGTGAAAGTCATTCAGGAAAAGCTTTTAGCAGCTCGGAGTATGCAGATCGAAAGGTTAAAAACTTGGAGCTTATAGAGGGTGAGCAAGTTTTGCTGAAGGTTTCACCCATGAAGGGTGTGATGCGGTTTGGTAAGCTACGTAAGCTTAGTCCGAGGTACATTGGGCCATTTGAAGTTCTTAAGCGCGTGGGGGAGGTGGCCTATGAATTGGCCTTGCCTCCAGGGTTGTCAAGAGTGCACCCGGTATTTCATGTGTCCATGCTGAAAAAATACCATGGTGATGGAAACTACATTATTCATTGGGATTCGATACTGCTTGATGAGAATTTGTCTTATGGGGAGGAGCCTGTAGCTATTTTAGATAGGGAGGTCCGCAAGTTGAGGTCAAAGGAGATTGCATCTATCAAGGTTCATTGGAAGAATTGACCAGTTGAAGAGTCCACTTGGGAGAGTGAGGCTGATATGCATATCCACACCTTTTTATCGATTCAGGTACCCTTTCTTACCCTTGCCTTCTTTTGATCGTTCGAGGACGAACGATGGGTAAATTGGTATCTATTGTAACCATTTTGGTCGTTTTGTGTACTAGAGTTTTTTATTTCATAAAATACTTTTCGATAGATTCTAAATGGGTATTTTGGACTATTCGTAACTACATTTATGAATTTAGTGTGGGTAGTTTTAATAAGTAATTTAGGTGGTGGTTAAAGGAGATAACATTAAAATTAATAGTGGGTAACTTTCACACTTTTATAATTGATTTTGTATAATAATTAGGAGTAAATATTCTGTAAAATAAAAATAAGGGTTTATCCGAGTGAATCCTTACCTGCGGCGTCGAAGAGAACCAACGAATCAGGTGATATTCTAAGATGTCAAATTCTCGTATTGATTTATGTCACAGTTTGATTACTAGTATTACTCTGTTATTGAATAGTGTCAAAAAGAAAGAAAAAGAAATCAAAAGTTGCTGTAGTTGAAAAATTGTTACTCTAAGACCATCTCCAACCCCACTCTATTTTACTCTCCATTCTCTATATTTGGAGAGTAAAATAGAGAAAGGACTCTCCAACCACCCTCTAAATTACTCTCTATTCTCCATTTATAGAGAGGTGAATAGTAGTTCTCCAAATTTGGAGAACTACTATTCACCTCTCTATTTCACTTTTTCATTATTTTATTATTATTTTCTATTATTTTGTAGTTAACATATTATTTTTCATATAATTCCATTAATTAAATATCTAATATTCATAATTCTTTTTTAAATGTAACATAATATTTTTTAAAAACATTATTTAATATATACTATTTTAATTTCAAATTAATAGTATTTTAATTTTTTTTTCTAATTTTCGTGAATAATAAAATTTTATTTTATTATTAATTTTCATTATAAAGAATACGCAAATTTAAAATGGCAAGATGAAAAAATTTAATTTAAAAATACAATACATGATATGATAATTTAAATACAAGATAACAATACAATACATAACATAATAATTTAAATACAAGATAACAATACAATACATAACATAATATTATACATATAGAACGTAAGTTTTGCTTTTTACCATGGGATGGATTTCACTTTATTTTTAACCATTGGATGAGATTTTCATCCTTATCTCAAATTTTTTTTTAGATAAGTAAAAATTATCTATAAATATTAATTGGATAGTGTAATCTTCATTTTCACCATGGGATGGATTTCACTATATTTTTAACCATAGGATGAGATTTTCATCCTTATCTCAAAAAATTACTTCTAGATAAAATAAAATTGCATGTAGATAAATAGGATAGAATGTAATTTTGATTTTTACTATTGGATGAATTTCACCATATTTTTAACCGTAGGATGAGATTCTCATAGTTATCTCAAAGTTATTTTAGATAAAAAAAATTATATGTAGATATTAATCGAGTAAAATTTATCCGCACATAATGTATACAACAATCTAATACATGCATCTCATGTGTTTGAATTAATAATTCATTTTACGCAATTTTAATTAATTAACTCGTGTTTTACTTTATTACGTAACAATAAAAATTGTATTCGTTTAATGTATACACCGTGTGGATAAGATTTTACCGTATTAAGATAGAATGTAATCTTCATATTCACCATTAGATGGATTTCATCTTATTATAAACGGTTGGATGAGATTCTCATCAGTACATTTAATATTTTTTAGATAAAACATTACATATTATATAATGAATACCATTTACCACTTGAAGTCTGCACATTCATTTCATTTCAAAACATATTAAAGTAATTTGGTTTGTCCTTTGAAAATGAATTTCAATCTTGGAGATTGTTCTAATAATAATGATGAAGATTTTTCTTCTTCGTCATCATCTTCGTTAGATTTGGATTTTTTTCCTAGTACAGAACACCATGATAATTTAATAAATCAACTACGTATGAACAACTACATGTTCCAACAAGTTCTACAAAACCATACTAATGAAGTTTTCATAGGTGGCTCCATTCCAGGTCATGTGGTAATCAATCGTGATCGTGAGGCGGCAGATGATAATTTATTTCGTGATTATTTTTCAGCCACACCACGCTTTAATGATGCAATATTTCGCCGTCGTTATAGAATGTCCCGCAATTTGTTTCTTCGTATCGTTGATGCAATTAAAGATCACGACACGTACTTTGAACAACGCATTGATGCACTAGGTAGATTTGGATTATCTACTTTGCAAAAAATTACTGCTGTGTTTAGAATGTTGGCATATGGTTTGCCAGCGGATGCCACTGACGAATACGTGAAAATTGGAGAGTCAACTACGATTGAAAGTATGAAGAGATTTTGTCGAGCTATTGTAGAGGTTTTTGGTGAGCGATATTTGAGATCACCAACACCTAACGATGTTGCGAGGCTTCTACACATTGGTGAGCAACGTGGTTTCCCAGGAATGTTAGGTAGTCTAGATTGCATGCACTGGAAATGGAAAAATTGTCCAACGGCATGGGCTGGGCAATACGCAGGTCGTAGTGGATCACCAACAATTATTCTTGAAGCTGTTGCTGATTATGACCTTTGGATATGGCATGCTTATTTTGGTTTGCCTGGCACCAATAACGATATTAATGTTTTAGAGTCATCACATTTATTTTCCAATCTTGCTAGCGGTATTGCGCCTCCCGCCCATTATGTTATTCAAGGAAAAGAATACGATATGGGTTATTATTTAGCTGATGGTATATATCCTAAATGGTCTACAATTGTTCAAACTATTCGTGATCCTCATTCCCAACAAAAGAAATATTTCGCGATGAAACAAGAATCGTGCCGAAAAGATGTTGAACGTGCATTCGGAGTTTTGCAATCACGTTTTGCAATTATTGCAGGACCGTCACGTTTTTGGAGAAAGGAAGTGCTACATGATATAATGACTACATGTATTATACTGCACAACATGATAATTGAGGATGAACGTGATCTTAATGCACCAATTCAAGATGCCATAGAGGCTCCAACTCCAACTATTGAAATGGTGGTAGATGAAAATCTCCGGTTTGAACAATTTTTAGCTAGACATAAAAAAATTAAGGACAAAAATGCTCATTTTGAACTCCGTAATGCATTAATAGAGCATTTATGGGAGCAACGTAATAATTTTGAAAATTGAGTGTTTATGTAATTGTATGTCACTTTTATTTGAATTTGTCCCCTAATTTATGTATTATATTATATTTTCTTGCAATTTATGTTATTTAAAAATTTAGAATAAAAAATAATTTTATATCACGTTAAAAATTATATAAAGTAATTATTTGGAAAAAAAGAAATAAAGGATTTATAATATGAAATAAGAAAATAAGAATGAAATAGAAATAATAATATAAAATTGAGGAGAGAGAAAAAGATTCCTTTTTAGAGAGTAAAATAGAGAATTGGGTTGGAGTTGATTGTCTGAAAAAATAGAGAACTCTATATTTGGAGAGTAAAATAGAGGATTGGGTTGGAGATGCCCTAAGTTGTAGTAATTCTAGTTGTGGGGTAAGGGAAACAATAATTTCCAATAGTCATCATTGGATAACGATGAAATTGTTGGCACTTGTAATCACTATAAATTATATATTAAATATAGAATTGAGGAAGATACGGTGTAGGTACGGTTTCGTAATTAAAGTAGTTGGCATGATATTTTGGCTACAATAATTTCTTGAGTGTATTATATTATAAATATTAGATATATTTTATTATGGTAATTACATTAGAGTATAGTATTAGGAAGAATTGGATTACACACGCTACAGATTTGACGAGCAAATACATGTTTTGTGTGTTACGGCTGACTAAGATCAGGGGTGGTTAGGGAGTAATGATTAAGGTAATAATTGAAGTTAGTAAAAGGATAGTATAAGGGCTAGGGGGTATGGTTAATGATCTGTCTAGGTTACTGGTTGTGTAAATTCACTAAATATGATTATCATATATAAGTTTATGTTTGATAATAATTAATATAAATAATTAAATATTAGGTGTATTGTATTGACTACCATTAAGTTGTGATAATTGGAGGAATTGAGACTTACCCTTGGGCTTGAACTTTAGGAAATTGTCTATAGACTGGGAGTTAGTTATTGTATAGGCTTGATATATATAGTAATATGTGGGTCGATAGAATCGTTTACTTACGCATAATGTACAATTGATAGATTGGAAACATTCAAAGGCATTGTGGAAAGGGAAAGAATTGGAAGATTAGCTCTCTTGACTTTGGTTCTTCAGTTGGGGTCTGTTATGGCTTATTCTATTTGATAGATAGACTCTTAATAGCGATTGAATGACTTATTCTATTTGATAGATAGACTCTTAATAGCGATTGATATGCATTGAGTGATATTGTGAAGTTCTCTATGTACTTGATTGTGTGGTTGTGTAGCTTGGTTGTGTGGTTTGTGATTGGTCTGAAATCCTGAGATCGTGAAATTTATAATCTTGAACCCTTTCTATCTAAATGATGCCTTGAATAAAGAAGGCTTGATGAAATATTGTTAATGAAGTGAAAAGTGGTGATAATAAATAATAAATTAACGATATATTGGATCGGATGCCACGAGCCGGCATGGTATTATTGGATCGGGGTGTCACGTTCCGACACGATATTATTGGATCGGGATGTCACATTCCGACACGGTAACTTTAAAGGAAAAGATATTGAACTAACTTAATGTACTCAATCTCAAAGAACCTATTTCCTCAAATGAGCGTGGTGTGAAGGCATGAGTCCTCGTATATGTGCTTGATATTGTGATTGATTGCGTACTTGATTCTGTTGTCACTTGTTCATATTGTTTGTTGTTGGCCACCTACTAAGTGTCATAGTTGATTTTATACTATTATTCATTGCATATTAATTTTTATTTTGGGTTGACTGATGATACCTACTTAGTACGTGTTCTTTGTACTGACCCTTACTTGTGTTTTCTTCATTTTCTTTTGTGAAGTGCAGCAAGTGTACCAGCGACTTCGACTCTCCCTCAGCTCTAGCCAGTCTCCAGCACATCAGATTTCAGGGTGAGCTATTCCTTCTAGCTCGTGCTGGATTCTTTCAATCATGGCATAATGTCCTTAAATTTCGGACATAGACCATCTTATTTACTTATTTTGGTGTCTTTAATACTCTTAGACTTGGTATTTTGAGAACAGATGTCCTTGATGTGATGACTTTCAGATTTTGGGGATAATAAGTGTTAGACTTTAGTGGTTTATTTGATTGATTGCTTTAATAAGTTTTGAGCTTCCTCATTATTATTGTTATTCGTAATTGAATTATTGATATATGTTGGGGTTTGGTTTCCTTGATTCGCCCACTTAGGAGGTTAAGTGTGGATACCACTCACGACTCATTTTGGATCGTGACAAATATATTTATTCCATTCTTGTGATATATTCATAAGTTTGATACCCACTATTCCTATCTTATGAAATATATCAGCTCAAACATTTGAGAGAATTGAAACCTTACCATTTTGGTTTATTAGTGGAGAATCCAATAGAACCAAATAAGAAAAAGCCAAAAATAAAGGGACATAATGGAGAATCAAATGGGGGAAAATGCCAATTAAAATCTCATTAATTAAACAAGTTTCTCACAAAGCGACGCAGTATAGTAAAGCGATTTGACATTTGTTTTTTAACAGGGCCAACATGTTTCTGATGGAAAAAAAAATTTAAGCCACTCACTTCTTTTCTTTCCTTATATTTAAATCTAATTTAATTTACTCATTGATTTTATATTATTCGTATCTGAAAGTGACTTGATAATTATTTATGTGCTTTGTGGGGTTGACTTTATAATTTGCATTTTAGGATGTGGATTATGTTAGATATTTAACATGATAAATTTAAAATTAAACACGGTAATAGGATACAAAATTTTACAAAGATTAGTAGGATCGAATGGCATACATGTTTGAGCCATAACGGATTATAGGACAAATTAATTCTTCTTCTCTACTATCCTTATCGTTAAAGTGTCGTTAATGGGATAACAACCTCACATTCTCATATGTCTCTAGTCTGAGGCGGATCTACGTTTATAAGAATGGATGCACGTATACCCATTAACTTAGGAAAAAATTATGCGTATCTAATCAAGGATCATATAATTAAATGTGCACTCACAAGCAAAATGTCCTGAACTTGATGTTGTTGTTGCGTTTTCTTTTTTGTCATTTTTTTTTCCAAAGAAGACATTTA
Organism: Solanum stenotomum; assembly: GCF_019186545.1. NCBI lineage: Eukaryota > Viridiplantae > Streptophyta > Magnoliopsida > Solanales > Solanaceae > Solanum > Solanum stenotomum. The sequence continues at coordinate 1,880,418 of NC_064282.1, forward strand.
AAAACTCCAAGTGAGATTTGAATCCACAACCTCAAGTGTATGGTAAGGGTCAAGATCATCTAAGCATAGAGTAAACTATATCATATTTTTGTTTGGTTTGTATTTATATACTTTCGATTTTATACTTGTTTGATAATATTTTATTGGTGCTTCGACTAACCAATAGTGCCCGTCGCCTTAAAATGTACTGGCCAATATCCAATATAATGACTATATTGGACTTGTGTTATGAATAGCCATACAATCCAAAATAACTGAAGTGTTTTAAGTTTTAACTAGGGGTGTGTTTGGTATGAAGGAAAATGTTTTCCATGGAAAATGTTTTCTTGGAAAACAAGATTTTCTCATGTTTGGTTGGTGAGTAGAAAATATTTTCCGAAAAAGACTTTTAGTGTTTGATTTATGAATGAAAAATGTTTTTGAAAAATTTCTTTTATTTTTACTAGAGTAGAAAATAATTGTTGAAATTGAAAATATTTTTTAAAAACAAACTTAAATTTTTTTTGGGGGGTGGGGGGG
>NC_064282.1:1881108-1950492 GCF_019186545.1 Solanum stenotomum
GGGGGCCAAGGGTAAGGGTGAAAAAATAAAATAATGTTTTTTAAAACAAACTTAAATTTTTTTCCTTTTGAAGAGGGTGGGATAGGGGGATGGGGGGGAGGGGGGCGAAGGTAGGAGGTGGGGGTGTAAAAAAATAAAAAATTGAAATTAGAAATATCTTTTAAAAACAACTTTTAATATTTTTTTGGGAGGGGTGGGGGGTAGGGGTGAGGGTGGGGTAAAAATATTGAATTTAAAAACAAACTTTAAATTATTTTTTTTTGGGGGGTGGTTGTGGGGGCTGGTTTAAGGATAGAGACCAAATAAATTGATTTTTTCAACAATTTTTTTTTAATTGGAAGTTGAAAGAGAGTTTTGGAAAATGTTTTCCTTAAGTTTTGAAGGGAAGTCATTTTCCTTAAATTTGAGGAAAATGAGTTGATTTGGAAAACATTTAACCCAACCAAACATGAGAAAATTGAAAAATATTTTCCGAAAAATGTTTTCCTTCATACCAAACACACCCCTAATGTAAGCTCATTTTCCTAATAAATTGGTCATGAATTGTCATGATATGAAAAGTATGAGATCAAGCATAAGTCCATTAAAAAGTATGGTGTAATTTTTATATTTGTTCAAATTTTAATGGATAAATTATTTAGAATGTGCTTTAATGGGAGACATCAAGTAAACGTCAAATTAATTGAGATCTATGTTAGTTGGATTTGACACCTCTATTATAAATTTTTAAAAAGAATAAAAAGAGAGCATATTTTTAGTAGTTTAGATGGCAACAATCTCTAATATTTTCAACCATGAAAAACTCCTCTTTATCAAAATTCTAAGTTTCCGCGTATATTTAGCAAAGTTGGAGGGACCAAAATCAAGATTAATTTAAGCAGTGGAATAGAAAAGGAATAAGTTTGTAAAAATCTATCTGTATCTTTTTTAAAAAAAAAAAAAAAGTTGATATGTTTGTCACATACATGACAAAATTTGATCATATATAATTGAAGTTCAGACATTTATGCTCAATATTCAATAATTCAACACATAATTTGACATTCATATCTATTTTGAATGAATTTAATTGTGAAAAAAAAAGTTTTAGATATCCTAAAATATACTTAATTAGTTGAGTATTTTACGAGGACAAAATGAGAATTTGTCGATATTTGAGAAATTAAAAGCACAAAATTCTCTAAGAAAATAATACTACCTGTCCCTATCATTTCCTTTTTCCTTACTTTTTGAGTGAATATCTCAAAAAATTCCTCAACTTTGAGAATTTATCTAGCAAAATCATTAAATTTTGTTTTGTATCATTAAAATCACTCAACTTAGTCATTTGAATCAATAAAATCATTCAATTTAGCCATCTGTATCAATAAAATCGTTCAACTTAGATATTTATATCAATAAAATCACTCAATCACATTTATTATAAAATAAATTTGATATGACAAAATAATATTTTTATATACTATATTAATGATTTGAATAATAAATAAAGGAGTCAAAATTCTTCATTTATAGATAGAAGTTGCCTCCATATATTCTTTGTTGCTACGTTCTCCGTCAACGTCTACCATCAATCAATAACCCGTAAACCTCTCTCTTGCTCATTCAATTTAAATGGAAGATAATATCTTTTTTTTTTTTTTAAGAAGATCACTTTTTATTTATTTGATGTTCGCTAATATAAGTTTTAGATATCCTAAAATATACTACTTAATTAGTTGAGTATTTTACGAGGACAAAATGAGAATTTGTCGATAATTGAGAAATTAAAAGCACAAAATTCTCTAAGAAAATAATACTACCTGTCCCTATCATTTCCTTTTTCCTTGCTTTTTTCAATACTTTCCACTGACACAATAATTATCAGTGAAGCCCCACTCCTTTCTTTTTCATCCAAAATCCGATACTTTTACCAGGATTGTTTGATACGAAGGATAAAAAATAATTAATTTTAAAATTGATTTTAATTTTTTTTATTTCATGTTTGATTGTAATAGATCATAAGATAACTTATTTTTAAATCAAATATTTTATAATTATAATATTATTTTTATTCATATTAAGAATAGAATAACAATTTCTAAAAATTTCTCTAACCACACTAGACCTTAATTCCTAAAGCATCTTTGTGTCACTCCTAACTTCTTTTTCTTTTGTTTTTTTCAGTTGTCACTCCTAACTTCACTTGCCCAAAAATTTAATGTGTATCACAGTTGACAGATGACACGTGTCGACACCCTAACTCCCCTCTTTTTCTGCCCCTACATCTTACCATACTTTATAAACAAACACCTGCAGAATTTGAGCATTAAAGTATGGTAATAGTCCAATAAAATGAAGTCACCATTACAAATCGAACCCAAAAGTAAAAAGAGAAAGACAAAGATAAGAGTAACTGCCAAACTTGTCATATCAATTTAACCTTTTGAAATATTTGACTTTTTCTCTTACATAATTGTAGCAGCTATGTATACGGTGTAGGAAAAATATATGCGTATAAAATTAAAAGGCCAAACACATATACAACCCCTCTAACTTGCCTTTATTTTTTATTTTGGCATTTCAACTTAACCTTGTTTCATTTTAATTTTTAAACTCTATTTTTTATGTACCATTTTAACACGAAATACTATTTTTATGATTTCTTTATTTTTATATATATTCTTGAATTGCAACTTCTTATTTTAAATCGACATGTGTCAATTAATTTTAGTTAAAAAAATTAAAAATAAAAATTAACAAAAACTAATTCTTTTAAAAATAATAATAATTTCTTTTAAGAGTTTTATGTGAAAAATAACCGACGAAATTGTGTTTGTTTTCTTTCTTAAAAATCACCGACAATCTAACAAATTAAAGTCAATCGAGTTTTAACATTTTTTAGTAGTGTAATTAGCAATGAACAAGAGTCTTTTTTACTCATATTGAACATTGAGTTTTTTTATTGGTATTGATTTATATTAAAAATAAAAAGTGAGTATTTGCGTTAAATTTAGATAGCCTAGATGATAAGAAATAATAAATAAGTGTTATTTAATTTAATTGAATGTTTAAGAAAGAAAATCAAAGAACTTTCGTCAATTTACTTTCATGCAAAAATACAGAGAAATCTCAAAAAATAATATTATTGTTTGAAAAATTTTATGTTAGTTCGCAAATGTTTAGTTTTTTCACGAAAATTAACAGACACACGTCTATTTTTTAAAAAATAAAAAATTGCAACTGAAGAAACATAAATAAAAAAAAATCATAAAAAATAGTATTAGTGTTTAAATGGTACAGAAAAAATGGAGTTTAAGAGCTAAAATGGAACAAGGCTAAGTTGGAGGGCCAAAATGAAAAATGAGGGCAAGTTTGAGGGGTTGTGTATGTGTTTGGCCAAATTAAAAAGGAAGCTAGCCCTTTTCTCTTTATATACATACATACATACATGGGTTGTGTGCACCCAACATATATATAGTATATAGTAACAAATAATTCTTCATATGAAGTCCGATCTGATAAAGTCAAGTCAAATTTAAATTAGCCCAACTTTATTAAAATTACGGAAAAGGGTCAAAATTGCTCCCGAATTATATGAAATAGATTATTTATACCCTTTGTTACATTTTGGGATCAAAAATGCCCCTGATGTTATCCTAAAAGACCACAAATACCCTCAAGAGTTAACACCCCAATTTTTTGTTGACGTGGCAAGCCACGTGGGACTAATCCTTCCACCTAAGCGTTGCCAACTAGGATTCACTACAAAAGAACTAGACCTTTAGCGGCAACAACAGTCGCCACAAAAGCCCAGAAAATCGTCGCTAAAAGTTTTTAACATTAAATTCTAACTTTGTGTTTTTTTCTTCATTGTTTTTAAAAAACCAAATATGATATCGATTAAGTAGGAGTTTGAAGACACTATATGTTTTATTTTTATGTCATATGTAAATGTATAAAATGTACAATGATGCATTATGTATATATATAGTAGGAGATTTGAATCGAGAAGTAATTTTGATTATTTTTCGTAATAATATTGGATGTTTTTAATATGGATATTGCAAGTTATTTATTTTAGAAAATTAGGTCGCAATCGAAAATTAATTATCATATTTTTTTGTTGAAAAAATAGGTTTTACTAGCGAATGGTTGTTGGAGCCTTAGTCGCCACTAAAAATCACTCATAACCTTTAATGGCAATATTTTGGGATTTTGTGGCGACTTTGTCGCCACTAAAAGTCAAGTTCTTTTGTAGTGAATCTTAGTTGGCAATGCTTAGGTGGAAGGATTAGTCCCGTGTGGCTTGCCACGTCACTAAAAAATTGGGGTGTTAACTCTTGAGGGTATTTGTGGTCTCCTGGGATAACTGCGGGGGTATTTTTGATCCCAAAATATAATGAAGGGTATAAGTGGTCTATTTCGCATAGTTCAGGGACATTTTTGACCCTTTTCCGTTAAAATTATTTAAATTGTTTTTTTTTTTTTTCACTTTAGTCATTAATAGTTTCTTCTTTCTTTCTTCTCCTCTTCCTCCTACTTCGAACTTTTCTCTTTGTTGCTTTCAGTTTTCCTTTCTTCTTCTTCGATGATCAATAAGCTATTAAAGTTTTAAAGCTTAATTAAAATTTTTGACATACTTCAATGTAAATCATTCCAAGCAAACTATATATTAAAAGTCTTGAAACATCGAAAGAATTTCATATCTAATATTTGAGATTGTTTAGGGAGGATTTTGAGTTGGTCAAAATTAAATAGAAAATAGAATTATTTTCAATAAAATCGATTTTGCTTACAAAATCACCACCTTCTTCATAATCAATATTTCCCTTAACTATTTCTCATTTTTTTTCTTTATTCTTTAATCAACCTAATAAATATTCAAAAAAAAAATAGTTCAATAAATAATCAGTGTATAGTCGGTATATATTTCATATAAGTTAAGTTATATTCTATCTTTTGAGTGTATGTATAATAACTTTATAACTCATGTATAAATAGGTTGTATTCAATTTTTTTAGTGTATTATAAAATATAGTCAGTGTATACTTCATTTTAAGTTTAAATAATATTCTGCCTTTTGAGTGTATATATAATAAGTTTATAGCTCATGTATAAATAAGTTGTATTTAGTTTTCTGAGTGTATTACATCGTAAAGTCAGTGCATACTTTATATGACTTTTGAGTAATTTATATATAAATAAAAATATGATTATATTATTGTAAATAGGGAAAATTGCATATAATAGCAAACTATTAATTCAAATTAAATGTTATAAACATAGTTTGATTTAATTGTACCCCATAACAAACTGTTGTTATTTCGCCTCTCTCCTGATGAATCTCACTCGCTACTCTCAGTCATCTCTCTCACTTTATACAAACACAAATGTATACATTGCGTTTGTGTTTGTATAAAGCGAGAGAAAATTGTATATACAAATACAAATGTATATATATTCGTCCTATACACTTATGATTATACAAATATGATCTTCCCCTGCCCAGTTTTCTTTTGTCTTTCTCTCTTTCTCGCTTTATACAAACACAGATTATACAATTGATCGTTTGTATATGTATACCGAAATAGAAACAGATTATACAACTGCTTATAGCGAAATATAAATATTTATGTTTGCTATGAAACGTAATTATGCAAACTATAGTTATAGCATACAAATATAATTTTTATATTTGCTATATGTGAAAGTTGCTCTTGTAAATAATTACTTCATGTATATATTTAAATATTTCATGTAAAAAAAATAAAACTAAAGAGTTACAAAAAAATAATCTTTTCAAAAACGACTAAGAATAATAGAAACAAATTGAAATAGAAAGGAGGAGTAATTAATATGTTACTGTCCTCAACGGTACTCAATAATTATCTCCTCAACAAGAATGGCCATATATCCCTTTCCATTTCTTATGGTATAATACTGCAACTGTTGTCACTGTAATGAACTCCACAGAGTGAAGGCAAATGATCCACAGTACACTGCATCACGTGTATGTACAAATAACAAAAATTAATACTTTTCCTTTTTTTTTTCAGGATCACTGTTCCTTTAATCGATTTTTAAAAAATGACATATTTTTATATTTAATAATAACAATTTATCTTGAATGAAATAATTTTTTCCTATAAATATCTATAACTTATTTTAGATTACAAGTTTCAAAATTTTCTCTTTCTTTCTTAAATTACATGACAAATCAAACTATATCATATAAATTGAGACGGAGTAATTAATTTCGATATTGGTGGAAAGGCACCAGAAAAAAGCAATGAAAAGAACCCCAACAAATAGTACTCTAGAGCCATGAACTCTAGAAATAACCAAAGAACCAAACACAAATTCCCAAATTTAGGAACAGAGAAACTTAACAACCACACCAAAAATAATAAGCATTTAAAGAAGGGAAAACCAGATGGTAAAATCAACTGAAATTAGTAGTGTAGTTATTGTGAAGGAAGCAATTATAATAACGAAAACGATTACTAGTTCGAAATGATGAGGAGGGAAGAAGAAGAAGAAGGAAGAGTATCATCATCACTTAGTAGTAGATGTCAAGATTGTGGAAATCAAGCCAAAAAAGATTGTACATATTTGAGGTGCAGAACTTGCTGTAAGAGTCGAGGGTTTCATTGTGAAACACACGTTAAGAGTACTTGGGTCCCTGTCGCCACAAGGCGTCCCAGGCACCATCTTCATCATCATCATCATCACAGTACTATTCAGCAACAGCAACAGCAGCTTCAAAATGGGCCAAACCCTAAAAGATACAGATCAAATGAAGGTACTGCTGTTATCATCACAGACAATATTAGATTCCACAGTGTATAGATCTCCACATACTCATCATTGCACTTTAAATCTATTGAACTTTGTGACTATTTTGATAACAACATTTCATGATCTAAAAGCCTTTTTTTCCCCATTGGGTGACAGTACAGTGACGAAGCTAGAATTTTCAATAAAGAGATTCAAAATATTAAAGAAGTAAGCGCACACGAAGAAACTATCTATACCTCAGATATAAATAGGGTCACAATTTAGTAGGGAAATCAAGATTTTCAATAAAGTGTTCAAAATTTAAATAAGTAAACATATGAAGAAGTCAAGAGAATTCAGCATATATTATAGATACATAAAAGTAATTATATATAGTGTAAATTTTCGCCAAACAGAGTTCAGATGAACCCTCCTTCCACCATTTTCCGCTTCTCACATAGTTCAATAGATAGTAGATAATGGGTGACATAGTAGTGGATTTAGAATTTTTCAGTGAAATTCATTAAATGAAGAAGTAAGCACATGAAAGAGGCACTATTCAATATTTATTTAATATATAATTATAAAAAATAATTTAACCGTATATATATATATATATATATATATATATATATATAATAGAGTATTCCTTTACTCCCCCCTTAGTGCTCCGGCCCTGGGTGGCCGTGAGAATCAACCCAAGAGACTCTTATCTGGTTGGATATCGTGTACAATGATCTGTGATATTTTCTAGTTTAAAAGCTTCAGCAATTTAAGATATACTTTTATTTAGAAGATTATACATGTTCTTAATTATGAAACCCTAGCTATTGCAGCTTTTCTGTGTATGCTTGCTAGCAAGCAATGTTGTGATACCATTTTCAAATTACTTTTACTATAGTACTCTTGGAACTACTCCTGTTAAATAGCGCAATGTTACACCCATTGAAGCCCCCAAAAAATATGTATATAATTTGCGCTACCTACTGTCAATGTCAGTGTATAGTACTTAAATTCTTAATTTAAATTTCGTGTGTTGTCTTTGATGTAGTGATGATAGGTGATGATCACGAAGGAGGTCATTTTCCGGGGGAAGTGAGTTCTCCAGCAGTATTTCGTTGTATTCATGTAAGTTCGATTGACAATGCGGTTGATCAATATGCATATCAAACATCAGTGAAGATAGCAGGACATGTTTTTAAAGGGATATTATATGATCAAGGACCTGATAATGAGAGTCCTCGTTACAACAATTATATGGCTGGAGAAAGTTCGTCAAGTGGCTTTCAGCTTCATCAACCTCCTATTTTACCTACTACTACTACAACTTCTCCACCACCACCATCTTCTACTTTTCCCAATCTATTTAGTGCTTTTAATATGCCTGGTACGCAATTTTTTCCATACCCAAAATCATCTTGAAATAAACTTTCTTCAATCAATTCAACTTATATACATTGATTTACCAGACAAATGTTGTATTCCAAGGTCAGACTTTTCTGTAACTTTTGTTGGAATATAACATACACTACCTTTTGGTAGTTAAACCAAAAAAAATAAAATAAAATAAAAATACATTGACAATGTCACTGTATTTTAACCCTGTTGTATTAGGTTTATAATTTATTATGGACACGATTATTTGTATTAATTTTTTAAATAACCTAATTTAATTACCCCTCTAGTTATCTCTCGGTATTTTGTTATGTGCACTGCAATGGTAAGAGTTAAAACAATGTACATTGAACATTGAACAAAAAGGAAAGAGATGAAGAACAAAAAAAGGTTAAAAAGAGTATTAAATTCTAATGAGGAATTATTGGTTGGCATATGGTTCTGCAGTTTGTCTTATCATGAATTTCCCCCATCCCCATTGTTTTAATCTTTTTGATTAAGGGAATTAATTATGTCTGATTTACTGGTTGTTTATGAATATCGAAGCCACTTTTCTCCTGATAACCCGTTTCTTTGCCGGTTTAAAATGCATGTATCCTTTTTAATGGACACAAGGACAATAAGTGATTCTTGGACCATATATTTTAATCATCATGATGAGTTATACTTTTTCTATACACATAACTAACAGTAGTGTCATTTTTTTTATACTATCACATTAATTAAAAGAGACTATGTACGTAGGGAATAAATAAGATAGGACAACATGTTATAACAGGTTAAATTACAATGGTAACATTTTAATTTACACTACGAATGCATATAAGTTGAAATTATAATTTTAATGTATTTAGGGTGTGTCAGTCAATCCACCCTCCCTCAATGACCAACTAATTAAAGGCCAACGTGGGGAAGGTCCCTTTCTTGATATCTTTTAGAGTTAATTAACACAATAAGCAAATCATACAAGAAAGTAGGCACTGATGCTTACCCACTATAGTTGTCCCCTTGTTGCACCTAAAAAGTTCAACATAAAACTCCATGTTTTCAAAATTAAATTGTGGCATGCTTACTTGTTACAGAAAGAAAGAAAATTGTTTTAGTGTTATTGAAGAGTCTTACATCGATGGTTTAAGAGATACTATATAGTTTCTTTAATATGATTTGGGTGGTTGCCCAAGATTCATTATTTCCTTACTGTTACCATTGCCTTTGTACATCTTATTTTCTATGTTAATTATGTGTGAATTGTAATTGTTGTGTTCTTATTATTGATTTGTGGTACGTCTATTTAACTAAAACACTTCTATGACATTAGAGCTATACTTATATCTAGGTAGCTAGTTCGTAATTAATGCTTAAGATGCCTTCGATCATAAGCAAGTGTTAGACATTGATCATTGTAGCACTTAGGACAATGAAAGGGAATCCTTGATTAGTGTAAGGGGCCCTCCAATATGATTAATACTTAAATAAGTATCTTGAAGCAAAAAAAAAATATTGGGTGGGCATCTTGAGTGACTTTAGGCAAAAAAAAGTAGTTAGTAAAGCCTCATTTTTAACCTTTAGAAATATGCACACACCAAACCAAAGGTAAAGGTTGATGCCCCTATCAATGACACAATGTTGGAATATATCCCTCTAATAGTACTCATAGAGAAGCAACTAATAAATAAGAAGTAGGAGAATAAATTAAATGGATATTTTGTAAGGGGGAGTGAATGTTGAAATTTGAGTCTATATATTATATTGTTTTATAATTGTGGCATCCGGATTAGATTGAGCTCACTAATTTTATAGGGTATTTGCTATCTTATAAAATTTGAATTTGGGATTTCATGATTCTCATCGTAATCGATCTATTGCTAAGATTTGAAATTGAGACCTTATAATTCTCAACAAAATTCATTTCATTGATTACTAGGTCACACCCTTGAGTGTGAAATATGATACTATCTTATTTTGAAGTGTTTAAGCACATGAAAAAGAATTAGACTCACACACGGAATGAAACATATCTAGATTTAACAGAATCAAGTAAACAATCTCTTGCAAAAATATGCAGGAAAAAGACAACATACAATAAACTCTTGTAGTTTGATACTTCCCTGCATCCCGTCCATAACAAGAGTTTTTAGTACACCAGGCTATCCTTTTAAGTCAATTAAAGTATGTTCTTTCCAATTAACAATATATAAAACTTTGATGAGTCACACATTCCAATATACATACATATTAGATATTACAATCCATCCTAAAAATTCCTCAAGAGTGCAACCCTCTTTTCAAGGAAGGCTTACTTTTTCCGGAAGGGGATCCAAGCAAGCAATTTCCTTCCTTTTTTTTCTTGTTTCTTAAGCAAAGGAACATGATAATATGGTAGTGATGTTTCTTTGATTATAATATGGTAGGAAATTTAATTAACATATAATTAAATCAGATACTATAGTGGCCTTGGGGACCAAGCACATGATCAACAACTTTTTTCTCTAAAGGAATAGTATCTATATCAAGTATTTTAAGATTGTTTTTACAAGTAATCTTTGGACTTATTGAGGAGATCGTGAGAGAGTACTGTGCTTTTCCACCACATGGCCACAAAAAAGAAAAAGAAAAAAGAATCAGTACTTGTACGGAGTTCATGCATTTATCCACTCTTTCAAATTTTATGGACAAACCATGACCTCCAAATTATGGACAAAATTTTCTGTATCTAATATCTTATGTTTTTTTGTTTTGCCATGTACCCTATATTTTATTACTAGACTGGATAGGCATGGCCCGGGCCCAACACTAAACTGAGAAGAGATGATATCCAATTGAAGCAGTTCCCAGAATATCATTGTTGGGCCACTCATCTAAAACTTCAGTCATAATCCTTTTTGAATTTCACCAAGCGCATTCATCTTTTCTTTATGCTATGTCTTGTCAAAATCATCAAGAAAAAGGACTAAAAGGTCACAACCAATTAGCTCAGATTCACCTAAAAATACAGTTATAAGAATGTTATGTGTTCTCCTAAGCAATGAAAAATAAGACAACATGCGATCAAAATGAACTAGTTACTTCTTGCCTAGAAATACAATAAGTTTCTCCTTTTGATGAGGACACATCAAATACACAAGAACTGACAAAATTATTGTTTACTACCAATTACAAAGTCATAAATTATTATCAAATCAAATATTTCAAATATAGTGCAGAAGTTGAATGTAGAAATACATACCACAGACCTCTCACAACTAATAATTTCACTGCCTTTTCATTTGCTGCACTCACAAACTCCATTCATGCATGGTCTCTCCAATAATCCAAGCCTACAATTATGCTCACAATTATTTATACTAAATTGATAGGAAATTTCCTAGCATTATTAATATTTGAAAGTACATAAATAAAGTTGTAAGCAAATATTCATTTATAGTGATCTTAGAGGGATAAACAAATAAAATGCATTCACAAAGAATAATATTACTATTTTTTTACTTGCAAAGACCAACGTAAGGCTAAGTAACCTCTGAAAACTGAAAAGTATAAAGAACGGGTAAAAGCATATCGTGTCATCCCAAAATCCGACATATTACAGAAGAAAAATGAATCTCAAAGGCCATAAATATTAGCGTACTTATTCATAAATGGTAATGTTATCAACAAAGCTAGATTGTAGAGCAAAGAAACTCTTTAAAAAAAATAATGTGCAACTCTCATAGTCTCTGCAGACAAAATTTCTTCAAGTGAAAAGAACGATTACAAATGAAAAGAGGAGATCAGTTGAATTGAAAGGAATAACATAGAGAAATTTAATACCAAGAGACAGACACAAGGAGAAATGTTACGAAAACAACCAGAATCATATCTAGGAAACATCACTAAGCAGACTTGCCGCTTTCACATATGCACACCAGAGTAACTAAGGAAATTCTATTTTACTTCATTGTATTTGAAATTAAGAATTTTAATTTTGATTTTAGGTTGATGCGAGTAGAAAGCATTTATTTGACACTTTAGGAAAGGGCAAATACATGCATATCTTCAAAAATTATATGCACAAATGGTACAAACCAAGTTATAATAATGTCTCTCTTGTGCTTGGATGCAAATTTTACTACATATGCTCTCTAAATTTCATAAGCTTCTTAGCCAAATCAACTCAGACTTCTTCCTCTAGAAAATTGGTACATCAATTTCCTTGTACAGTTTAACTGCACTGAATGATATTTACACAACATAGCATAGCAAACTAATTTCTACATTTGATTACTTATCCCATTGAGTCAAGCCTCGTCATAACCATTTGTCTTGATCCTACCCCTACTCCCTCTCTCCCTTGTTTACTCGAGGGGTATTAAGAGTGAAGATAATGAAAGTCGAACCCAAAAAGAGATGATTGGATGAGTCATTCAAAGAGCAAATCATCATATACCAATATACCTTGCCTCAACAAAACAAAGGAACAAAGAGTAACATCATGATCAAATTAAGCATGGAAAATGGATTCTTTTAATGGAATGCCCCCCTTTGGTTCTTAAAGGCAGATCAATAACTCTTTTAATAGACATAAGACTCTATTGAAAAAGAAATATGAATGCATAATTGTCTCCAGATTGATGTAGTTGTTGAGTTTAGCAAGGTGTGAATGGGAAATAAGAAAGAGAAAATGGAAAGTGGGGGAACCAATTTTAGAGGGAAAATGAAAAGTCATTGCAAAGTTCAAATGAAAAGTCATTTTTACCATATTGGTAGAAGAAAGGAAATTGTTGTCCTTATTTTAGGAGACACTTCCTTTAGTTCTTAAAGGGTTAAGAAGAAAGTGCCCCCTCGCACTGTCTTCGTCGCTCGCTCGGCCTCGGCTTTGGATTTGGCAAACAATTGATTAATAATATTTTTAGACAAAATTTATTTAATTAATCTTGTTAATTCATTTCTTTTCTCTTATAAATTAATTCAGAATGTTAGTTAAATAACGAAATTAATTTCGCAACGAATTATTTGAAATTCACGCATAACGGTAAATTCGTTTGAAAGGATTTGTTCCTTCCGAAAAGTCGTTACTTTTCCCAAAAGACACAACGTTCTGGAAAAAACGGGTCTGAACAGACGTGTTCCTTGCTGCTAATGGCTATAAATAAGAGGTCGTTTTCGTTTTTCAAACACTGAAATTTTTTTCCTCTCTACATACATTTTCTTAGATAAACAAAATTGTCGATCGACTGTGCTCTTGTTGAAGCCTACAAAATTCAGACCATTTTTTAAAAGGATTTATGTTATACAAAATGTTGCTATGTCTAATAAGTATGAAAAAAAATTCTAAAAAAAGATATATATGGTGGTACACATGCATGCGTGCACATAGAGAAATTTATAACAAAGAGAGAATATTGGAGAGGAAAGAGCGAGTAATTTAGAAGGTATTTGGACAACTCGAAAATAACATGGAAATAAGACCATAAGAGTGTCTTCCAAAAAGAAAAAAGTTACTCGTTATACAATCTATATATATAAAGTTGAATATACACAATCTGATGTGGCACCTCTCTATGGCCAGCATTTCTATTTATCTTTTTTCTCCTTTTTTGACATTTTATCTTTGTTTTGTATTTTTTTATATGTATTTTTAAAAAAAAACTGAACGTATTTATGTCATACCCAATTAATTATGCATTTATAACATCCATTACACTAATATAGATTTAAGTAAATAAAAGATGAAAAGATAAAAAAAACTATTCATTTTTCATAACTGTTTACATTTATTTAGCATATAAAATAAAAAATATTTGAGCATTTGTAACAAACAAGAACAAATTTCTTCACTTTGACTCTTCTTCTGACGATGATTATGAATATATGGTATCAACTTTTGTCGCTAAGATGTCCATCAAATTTCTAGGTCATGTGACTTTTTAACAAAAGAAAAAGAGAGAATATCTCATTATTCTTGTGAAGATATTGATGTGAAGATATTAATGTAAAGAAAGAGATCATGTAACAAAAGTTTCTCAACAAAATGAAAGACATTTTTGAAAGAATGTGTATTCCTCCTACAAGGAGAGAAAATTCATTTTGGTTAAGAAATTTATAGGAATGCCGATTAGTGTTTCAAAGGATAAGAAGTATTATTTGGAGAGAAAATCAATCTATTTATGAAATTCGTATTAAATTAGGAGGAGAATAAGCAAAAAATTATTTTGTAATTTGAAAAGAGAGAAAATTAGATATTCTTTTAATTTTTTTCTTCTTTTATTTTGTCATGATTTTTTTGTATCTTTAATTAAAGTTTTTTTTTTTTTTATCTTTAATTAAAGTTTTTTTCTTATTTATCTTTAATTAAAGTTTATATATATTTTCTAAAAATAAAGAATTTAAAAGGATGGATCATATTTAGTTCCTTTCCTCATCAATGCTCTTAATCTCATAATTAGTGTTATTTATATTATTTTCTTGATTACTTTTTTTCTTCCTTTTAATTATTTATTTCAAGAAATTAGTTATTGTAACTTGAATTACATATGTATTTTTACATAATTGATTTGTCATTTTTAAAAATTTTGGATCATTCTTCTTCTTAAAGTTTCTAGCTATATGTAATAATAAAGCTAAAATAGAAAATGTGGGGTGACACCCTTCTTAGCAATATATATCTATTTATTCTTATCAATGTTTTCTGACATTTTTTGTTATTTTTTCCTTTAAATAATTGTTGTCTCGATTTTTATTTTTAATTTTATTTTTAAAGCATTTTTTAATTTTAAAAGACTGAAAAAAAATTTATATTGAAAATTTATAAAATATAAAAAATGATTTATTTAACTCCTATCATCATCAATATTATTATTAATTTCTTTTACTTCTTTCCTTAATATTCATTTCATCATTAATGTAATTTATATCATTTTGTTATATAAGATAATCTTCACTTTTACATGATGTGTCATTTCTTAGAAGTTAGGATTACTATTTATCTAAGGCAAAAGGGTCTGGTGGACCCTTCTACTTGAATGAGTTTGTATTGTGAACCCTTCTACTTATTTATTTGTCATCTGAACCCCTAAATCCATATTCTAAACTCAATATTTTAAACATTTTTTAACCCTTTAGTTGTGCGTGTACCACAAATGCCTGACACGTAATTTTAAAAATAATTATAAATGACACGTGTATATATACCACTTCATGTCATCTTGACATTTTTATTGTATTTAATTAATATATTTCTAATTTTTATTTGTCTTTTGCCACCAAACCCACCACTTTCCCCCACAATCTCATTTCATTTCTCTTTCATCTATCTTTACAAAAAACAATTCAACCTCTTCTACTCTTTTCATTGAAGAAAAAATTCCAGTAGCATAAATCATGGCTTAATCAAGGCAATCCGTCTTTGTTTTCATCTAAGTCGAAGAAGAGAGGTTCACCGCAAAATCTGTGTGTGGCTATATATACCCACATTTTTTTTTCTCATTTTTTTCTTCATTCCCACAAAATTGTTTGAGTATTTTTGTTGGTTTTGTTCGATTTTCAATTTATCTATGTAAATTTTGTAACTTATTTCCGTATTTGTATGTTGTTTAGTCTAGATTTCATCTTCTATTTATGTCTTTGTTTAATTTTTAGGTTTTTAGTCGATTCATACTAATTATGTTGAAATTTTTTGGGGATTTTGTTTGTTATGCTTTCAATTACATGTTTCATGATTTCTATTAGATTATAGGATTCTAACAAAAATAACATTCATGATGATGCAGAAAACTACAATAGGATCAACCACAAAATGAAGCAAAGAATTAAATGAAAATGCATAGAAATTAAAAAGGAGTATAACAATGGACAAAATGGAGAAGAAATTTGGGGAAAGGAGATCGAAAAAGAGGCCAGAAAAAGCTCAAATTTGTCTAATAATGGTGTTAAATGCATATGGGGAAGAAGATGACTTTATAAAACCCTAATGTGGCTATTAGACCCATTTAGAGAATCGACATGACTGAAGAACTTTATCAACATATTGAAACAATACTTTCCAAGAATTTAAAAGTCAGCCAATGAATTTTAATTTAAAGTGAAAAGAAGCCTAAGAGGGAAAGAAGATGTTTCATCTTCACATGAGCAACTATGAACTCCAAACGCAAAAGTCCACTGTAATAAAGTTCAAATTTGCATAAAGCTTGTAAATAATTGTGATATTGTCTGCCATGATTGTAAGGTTTTTCTCGGAAGACCTCACGCTATTAAGAGAATCTACATCTTATGTAGTTTCCAATTTTTTCTTGAGAGATACATTAGCTCTCTGGATTAAGTCCAATAATGTGTCAACACAACCATAATGAACATAAAAAGATACTGATTTTGCGGCTCTTAGTAAATATAACTAATCACAACAGCCCTCTATATCTTAATCCCTACTCTTGATTTTCCCATCTATAAGCATATAACGAAAAAGCGAATGAGTTTTTTATTTTCCATTGCCCTGTTTTGCTCCATTTTACAATGATCCATCACTACGCATCCCGTCAAATTTGCTTGTTCTTTCTGATAATAATCACCCCACACTAGAAAAATCATGTAAAAATCAAATGTATAAGTGAGGAACAGTATTTGTAGGGAAAAGAAATGAAAAAGTCTTTTAGTTGGTTCGAACATACTATCAAACACCTTTGTTGCACCAATTCTTAAATTAAGTTAACCATGCAATATAAATTTAACGATAGAACACATAATTTGCCACACATCTCATAAGATTGCGCCTGAATATCTCAATTCAGACATGAATATTGAATAAGCATATCAAAAAAATTGGTACGTGCACCAAAAATCCAATATGAAATAACCCAAAAGAACAAGTGACGATTACAGATAATGAGAGTGCAATAACTAAAGAACGATTGCTTTAAAACCTCAAAAAACATAAATAGCTCACAATTTGAACAATAAATTTCTTAATATCAGATGAAGAACGATGAAATTTGAGAACCATTAAAAAGAAAAGTTGTATAGTTTTAGAGAGAGAAATTATGTAAAATTAGAAATCAATTGAAGAAAACATTTGTATGCAAATAAAGGAAACAAAATTTAGTGAAAATTTACGCGTGGTTTGATGAGAAAGAAGTACAATACACGTGCAGACTTGCTATCACAGTAAATATAAAAATATATTTAATGACCAATCAAACTCGTCCAAGTTTATAGTACAACTGATAATGTTGTTGGTACAATTCTTAATTGCAGTGTTCGTCCTCAAAAGTCTCATTTCTATATAGGAGTAATAATATTCTTCTGTTAGTTCTAGCTAGCAAATGGCCTGGTGGTAAAGATAACGAAGTTTTATTTCTGTTCGAGTTAAATTTAAAGTGTGGTAAAATGGTAAATAAATACCAGCTAAAGAACCCAACCCTACCAATAATTTATCAAATCTTGATTGAAGAGGATATTGGTTGTTTAAGAAGAGTGAGTCGTTAATTTCTTATAGTATTTTTTTTTCGTTCTATTGTTGATAACTCTTGTTCCCCACCTTTTAGTGGCAGGGCTCTAGCCTCTATGTATTAAAATTAGAGTACTCTTTGAAAAATAGATATTAGAAGGTCTGAGTCTTGAAATAGAGTTTTTCCGATAGCTAGGGAGCTTGGGAACTTTCTGT
Organism: Solanum stenotomum; assembly: GCF_019186545.1. NCBI lineage: Eukaryota > Viridiplantae > Streptophyta > Magnoliopsida > Solanales > Solanaceae > Solanum > Solanum stenotomum. The sequence continues at coordinate 1,898,894 of NC_064282.1, forward strand.
TGTCGATTCAGTGGATTTCGAACCCTCAATGCTAGAAGGGGAAAAAAAATTAATTTAATTGGCCACAGAAAGTGTATCTAGTTTTTTATTTCTAGCTATTATTACTCACGAGAGTTGAATGCATGCCTGTTAAATTTCTTTAAGGTGAAAACTACTCCACAACTAATGGTGGGGATTTGGCATGACCCCAAAAATTTATCCTTATGTAAGCTGTAATTTAGCTTGTTATTACAAGTTAAATATCATATTTCACCAGGTTACAAATTGATTAATTATTGCACGTTGTTGTTCATATACAATTGTCTTTATGACTTTACAGGTTCAACTAAATTCAGTAATTTTATCTTAAATCCTGCATTGATGTAAAAAAAAAAATATTTATTATGTCCGAATAATCTATCAGAACCAATAAGAAGGAAATGATTATGATCCAAATAATTAACTTGAGGGATAAGTACTGCATTGTAAGTTTTTTACTACTTCACAGTATGCTCTCCTTTTTGTTCAGTTACATTTGTGACAATGTTATTAAGAGCCTGTTTGGATTGACTTATTGTGTTTGACTTATTTTTTGCTATATTGACTTAAAACAAGTGCTTAAAAGTACCTAAAACAAGTCAATCCAAACATGCTATAAAACCTCCCAACGTGGTGCTTTAATTTGCGCCCCCCTGCCCCTCCCCTCCCCCCCAAAAAAAAACAATGTGGCTCATAGGCCATGAGGGATAACTTGTAAAAATCAATCTACACGTACTCTTCGTGTACGTACGCAAACAATTTTTCAAATATCTCATGAATATAATCTGCTTTCAGAAAAAGGAATAGTTTTTTTGATCTGGTATTATTGCTTATCCATATGCATAATTGGTGGAATACAATATATTTTTTCGATAAAAATGTGTCAATTAACTTCCTTTGACAAGGACAACTCCGCTTATGTCCATATGGTAGCAAAAGACAAAATAATTAGTGCTCGAACCCGTTGGGACGAAAAACTTGTTTTCCTCTTGCGTTGGTAGCCGATAGCAGGTAGCAGTGTTTCCTCTGTAATGAGCTATATTGGAATATACAGTGTGAATCAGAATTAATCGGGTCAATAAATATTGAATACAAATTATTATATGAAAAAAAGATGGGATGACAACGCATCTGAACAAGTTTTTTTATTCGTTCTCTTCTAGATATAAGGTTATTATAAGTCAATTAACCTGTTTAAAGAGAGTTGAATACAAATGTGATACAGAATAATTAGCTTCTTCAATGAGTTATTTGTTAAATGGTCATTAATTTGTTAGCCTCTTAAACATAAATAAAACCAGGAATTTTTGGGATACTATGTGATTAAATAAAGTAAAAAATGTGTGCTAGCTACCAAGCTTGCTTTGATAGGAAAACTAAACAAGCTTTTAAAATTATCTCTAAGTCGGTTTGCGTGTATCAATTAATACAAGTGAAGCAAAACATCAAGAATCATTAGAGTTCAAGTTGTAATTGATCTCAACAAGTTATTAATTGAGCAAAACAAAGGATAAAAAGTTAAATGCACCAACTGTGTCAATGCAAGAAAATGTCGTAAAGGTTTACGGCTTTGGATGGTATTTTTCCACGGATAAGCGAATTGTGTTTGAGTAATAGTTGATGAAATATCTAACTCATGCACGTCTTGTTGAAATTTGACTTGTCGATTATAAGATTTTTGACAACTTCTTTGTCGGAAATGTTCTGGCAATTTGTTTTTCATATCTTCAAAAATATCAATTAATGTATGTACAAAGAATTACATACCACTATCTTTCTAAGTGCTCTGACAATATAAAAAAAAAGTAAGTTATCAATGCATAATTCATAAACCTTGTAAGCGCATCGAGTGGGAGTATGTCAAAATCATAAGACGTTTGTACTGCAACCTCAAACAATCGCTCATTATCTAACGAGTTCCTCTCTATTTAACGAATGCTCATTATCACGAATTCAAATCTTAATTATCTCCTAAATTCTAACAAGAGATCCCTTCTAACAACCTCTTAAATCAACATATTTACAGAATCCTTGGATATCAATTCTAACAAGTTTTCCTAAAATAACGATATCATAAACTCAAGTAATTTTGTTATTGTATTCTTCATCAGTTCCTTCTTTTGTATCTGAAAGTTTCGAGTTTTTTTTTTCCAAATAGTCAATCATAGTATTGTTGAGGCATTTCCTTACAATTGTCCGTATGAATCCTACGCCAACTTCTAGAATGTGGATGGTGCATCTCACCATTAATGACATGTGTATCTCAAACATGTATCTCGCAGCCTAATTTGTAAAAGTTAATACAATTGAACTTTATAGTAATATGAACTCTATCTCAGATACATGTATCTCAGCTTTAAAAATTGTTGGATACATGTATCTCACCATTAATGATACATGTATCTCGCAACCTTATTTGTAAAAGTTTATACAATCGAATTTTAGAGAAATATGTATCTAGTATTAATTTGATATGTCAAATATCAATTTCATACATTATATCCAAAAACATGTATCTCGAGTACATTGTAAGTAGATACATAAATCCAAAAACATGTATCTCGTCCTTCTTCTTCTTGTTAAATTTCTCACTCATCTTTGCTTGCTGGTAATACAAAACTATCGAGTATCGATTAGCGATAGTGAAGTCGAAGAGATTATCGACTATGATTTTTGCATCATATATATCCTTAGTTGTGCCAATACGAATATGCCTTATAACACCGTACTTATCGAAGATATAGTACATCTCCTCGCTCATGATGTTGAACGAAAGGTTTCGAACGCATAATACCCTGTTAGCCTTCGACAGTAGTCGAGTATTACCCTTTCGGAGACTTAACATCGCCACAGTTTCGCCAGAATAAGAGTGAAAAAGTTTAGCCTCTTTTACTTAATAGTCTCGCCGGTAGATGAACAAGGATCAATTTTGATATTAAGAGGATGAAGGAAGGAAGAGAAATGGGGGAGGACGTGAGGGATTAGAGATATTGTTGGAGTAGATGATTGACAGAGGAAAACAATTGATGAGAGAGAAAAAATATTCATTGCAATTAGACCATTAATTTTGGTGTTTAAATGTAAGATAATTAATCAATCCTAGTTATAAGAGATTTGTTTACCTAATTGTATCTTTTAAAATATATTATATAAAATATTAAAAGTGATAACATATGTAATTGTTTAAAGTAGAGGTAAATTTAAGGGTAAATTACAGAAATTACATATTTTTAAGGCAAAATTACAATCTATCCCTTAAAAGTTTATAATTACAGAAATCCCTCAAACGGATACAATAATATAAGCGCTGATACATTAATCTGATGCGCGAGATATATTAATCGTTAAGTAAGATACATTACATTTTATACATAATACAATAATCTGATGCGCGAGATACAATAATATAAACGCGCTGATATATTAATCTGATGCACGAAAATGAGGGATTTTGGAGATTTATAAAACTTATAGAGGATAATGGTAATAAGTAAACTAAAAGATAAGATTTTTGTAATTTTTCCTAAATTTAATATATACGGTAGGGATGTATGTATGGTTAGGTAGTTCTCCCTACAATGGGGTATAATGGGCCCAGTCCATTTTCAGCAAACAATAGAACCACAGAATCAAAAAGCCCAGGCCCAATCGAAAGCCCATAACTTACTCGACCTCATGAAGCGAATTGGCACCAAAAGGCACTGCATTTTCCCGCCTAAAATGTCCAATATAATAGGTCCATTCCATTTTCAGGCCCAAACGAAAGCCCATAACTTTCAATACCAAATATAATGGGCCCTGTCCATTTTCGGCAAACAATAGGACCACAGAATTAAGAAGACCAGGCCCAATCGAAAGCCCATAACTAACTCGACCTCATTAAGCGAATTGGCGCCAAAAGGCATTGCATTTTCCCGCCAAAGATATCCATCACATTTACATTGAAGCCTCCCGCCTCAGATCAAGCCCTAACAATTTCTTTCTTCAATCCCAATCTGCAATCCTTACAGCTACATCCGAGAAAGTTCCGGCGAACGGAGGATGGCTTCCGACTCATCTCCGGTCAATGCTCGCGGCGGTAAGTGCACTGCATCTCTTTGGTCATCTGCTCGTATGTTTAGTATTTTTCTAAGTAGAAGTTTCTTAGAAACAATTTGAAATGTACAGGTCCATCTACACCAGAAGATTCCATTTCAAGTCCAATTGGCAACACTTACTCTTCTCCCGGCGACTCTGCTCGCCGGAAGCGTGGCCGCCGCTCGGCCTCATCGACACCAGTAGCACCGTCAAATCGGCGATTCACAACTCCTGAGGCTACACCAACACCGTCGAGTACTAATCCTCGCCGAGGCGGAAGAAGAGCATCCTCCAACACCCCTACTAGTGCCGCTACTCCATCCTATGCCTCTGATGTTCCGCCTTCCTCAGAAGGCGGGGAAGGTGATGATGCCGATGATACCCCACCTATGTATGTGTGGGGCACAAACATCAGCGTGCAAGATGTAAACGCTGCAATTCTTAGGTTTTTGAGGAATTTCCGGGAGGATCCTTCTCAAACTGAGGGGAAATACATGAGGGCAGTTCATAATGTAATTGAAATGGAAGGCGACTCACTCGATGTTGATGCGCATGATGTGTTCGACTATGATGGTGATTTGTATACCAAAATGGTCAGATTCCCACTTGAGGTTCTAGCAATTTTTGATATTGTCTTAATGGACATGGTTAGCAGAATTAACCCACTATTTGAGAAGCACATACAAGCTAGAATTTTCAATCTTAAGACGTCCACTTCAATGAGAAATCTCAATCCATCTGGTTAGTTGCATTCTAGTATGATATATTTTTCTTTTCAGGATGTATGATGATACCTGGAGCTGTATTAATTTGTATTCTCTTCTGTCAGATATTGAGAAGATGGTGTCACTCAAAGGGATGATTATCCGTTGTAGTGCAATTATTCCAGAGATAAGAGAAGCAATATTTAGATGTCTTGTTTGTGGATATTACTCTGACCCAATTGTTGTAGACAGAGGTTAGTTGACTAGGTGGAATTTATTACCTTATGTCATTTATAAATTCTGGTCTCTATGTGCTAATACTTGACAGTTATCAGGAAGAATTAGTGAGCCGACAATATGCAGCAAGCAAGAATGTCTGGCAAGGAACTCAATGACTCTGGTTCACAATAGATGCAGGTAAACATGACTACCTTTATATCCTGATTGATCCTACTTGTATAAGGTTGATCATACTTGTATATAAGGTGGTGATTGATTTTTTGGTCCTTATTTGATTAGCTGAAGCCAATATTTGAAAATTTATTCCCATCTCTCCTTAATTGAGGAGCTGAAGTAGTTGCACTTGTTCTCAGTAATACTCAATTATCCACAAAGTTTGAGTAGTTATTTATATACACTTGGTATAACAGAGTTTTTATCTGTTGTTTGTGTCCCAATCCACAAAAATTATTACTTGTGATTTCTGATGAGCAATTTATTTAATTTGTTCTCTAGTGCTGAAAGAGGCATACGTGTTGGTTGATGTAACAAATTTGTTGCTAATTATTATTGAAAGATAGAAGCATTACACTTGGATCCTGGGAATAGTGCAGGAGGAGAGATTGACTTCCAAACTACAACACCATGTCCAATTAAGATCTACCAACTATTTCTGATGATTCCTTATCACCAATTCATGGCAGTGATTGATGACCTTTCACACTTTATTGTCCTCTACACCTTCAACATATCTCAGGTTGACTTGAGGCATCTAGCTTGACATCCTTGCACTTTAGTCAAGGATTTGGACTTTTGATCTAGTTGTTGTGATTACTAGTTTGATTGCATTCTCGAATAATGTACCCTGAATGTTGGCTAACCTTATTATTAGCCTTCAGCATTTTAAGTGAGATTTCCTTTAAATATATGTTTTCCCATACACTCAATTTATTGCAATTTTATTCAACTTGGTCTTCGTCGACACAGGTTTGCTGATAAACAAATTGTGAGAGTTCAAGAAACACCAGATGAGATCCCTGAGGGAGGAACACCTCACACGGTAAGCTTGTTGATGCATGACAAGCTGGTGGATGTGGGGAAGCCAGGTGACAGAGTTGAAGTAAGATTTCATGCCATATATTGTTTCTTGTTGATTGTGTATATAAGTCCAACATTCGGTTCCTGTTTTTTAATGTTAATACTTCAATGGTTATTTTGGTTGGTTAGGTCACTGGAATTTATAGGGCTATGAGTGTCAGAATCGGGTCAGCACATAGGACTGTAAAATCATTGTTCAAGGTAAGTCTCCCTATGCGGTTGCTTAGAGTAGTTTGAAAATTAGGCAGTCCGCCAATCTAAAAACCCATCACATATTCAAATTAGACTCTATCAATATGCAGAAACTGATTGGACATCTTTTTATTCCAGACTTACATTGATTGTCTTCATCTTAAGAAGACTGACAAGTCAAGAATGCATGCAGAGGATCCAATGGAAATTGAAAATGGTGTTGTTGGAAATGATGAGCCTCTTGATCATGAAGAAAAGGTTACTCTTATTCAACCTTCTTCTTGGAGGATAAGAGTGATTCAAGTTTTGTTAATGAAAGGTTGTTTTTGAAATGACAGGTGGAGAAATTAAAAGAACTATCTAAACAGCCTGATATCTATGAAAGGCTGACCAAGTCCTTGGCACCAAACATATGGGAGTTGGATGATGTAAAGAAAGGCCTTCTTTGCCAGGTACCACAACAGTCCACCTTTTGTGCTCTGATTGCTTGTGCTTTTAAATGAACATAATTTATTTGATTTTTCCCTAAATATTTATCTTGATACTGGTGGTTAAATTGGGTTTGAGGCGTAATTGTTTTATATTGATTGTTAAGTGCTCTCCATGTAGCTCTTTGGCGGAAATGCATTGACCTTGCCGTCTGGGGCAAGCTTCCGTGGTGATATCAACATTCTTCTTGTTGGTGATCCGGGGACCAGCAAATCACAACTGCTCCAATATATTCACAAACTGTCTCCTCGTGGTATATACACAAGTGGACGAGGAAGTTCAGCTGTGGGGTTGACTGCTTATGTAGCCAAAGATCCCGAGACTGGTGAAACTGTATGATAACTGCTTATTGCTCTTTTGATTGGACTTCTGGCAACATTAATTTGCAACTGCCAAAATATGATTCAACAATTTACTTCACAGGTCCTTGAGAGTGGTGCCCTGGTCCTGAGTGACAGAGGGATCTGCTGTATCGATGAGTTTGACAAAATGTCTGACAGTGCCAGGAGCATGTTACATGAGGTGAGACTCCAAGCTCCTATCTCTTCCTAAATATTTAAGCATATTTTGATTTAAAAGATCAAAATAACAGTATATGCCATCATAGCAAGTTAAAATGTTTTTTAATCATCTTTTTCGTTGATTTTTCTTTAGGTGATGGAGCAACAAACTGTTTCAATTGCAAAGGCTGGAATTATCGCTTCGCTTAATGCTAGAACTTCAGTATTGGCATGTGCAAATCCAATTGGCTCCCGTTACAATCCCCGATTATCTGTCATTGATAATATACACCTTCCACCTACCCTTCTGTCTAGGTATAATTGTGCAAAAACTGCTAGCATGCAGTAGTTTGATTTCTCATCTGTTTCTTTTAGCATAATGCTGCTGACTGTTGATCTACATCCGGAATTGGATACCAGCCACTTGGTGCTTGAACTGGTGGCATCTCTGACTAATCTTTGTGTGCTTTCCAGGTTTGATTTGATATATTTAATTCTAGACAAAGCGGATGAGCAGACCGATAGGCGCCTTGCAAAGCACATAGTTGCTTTACACTTTGAGAATCCTGAGGTTGGTTGATTTGTTTCAGCAAACTATCCAATTCAGTACCTTGGTAAAGAGTATTACTTAGCTGTTTAACTTAATTTTCCATCTCTGCAGAACTCTGAGCAAGAAGTGATTGACCTTCCAACATTAGCTTCATACTTGAGCTATGCTCGAAAACATATACATCCACAATTATCTGATGAAGCAGCTGAAGAATTGACTAGAGGTTATGTGGAGATGAGAAGAAGAGGGAATTTCCCCGGCAGCAGTAAAAAGGTCTATTTTTTAATCAATCAAGTTATAAGTTTCATTGTCATATTTTTATTCTGAAAGATACTGTGCAGATAATTATATTGCACTTTTCAAATAATCCCCATAAGTACTACCACCTGGTTTTTGATATGTAATCTTTTACAGGTGATTACAGCCACACCAAGGCAGCTAGAGAGTTTAATACGTCTAGGTGAAGGTCTTGCTCGGATTCGTTTTTCAGAAAAGGTTGGCATATCTTTCCTAGTGCTTGTCCTTTTTTTTTTGGACTTCGCCTCATGAAGATGCTATTGCCACTTCATGTGCAGGTGGAGAAAAGAGATGTAGTGGAGGCTTTTCGACTTCTAGAAGTTGCATTGCAGCAGTCTGCAACTGACCATGCTACTGGTATAACTTGGAATTCCCTTTTTATAGTCTACAGTAATCGTTGTCTTCATATCTAGAAATATCTTAGGACAATGAATCATCACACTAATTTGAGTATCTGGTGACATCTATTTTTGCAACCTGCGTAGACACGTAGTTTGTGCAGCATTTTTCTTATTGCTCTATTTAATAAACTTAAATGTTACCTCTTTCTTATCATGTTCAATTGCTAACTCATTTCTAATATTGTCACCTAGTTGAAGTATTCTGAGCACTTGTATTCTTTGAGCAGGAACCATTGACATGGATCTCATCACAACTGGAGTATCTGCAAGTGAAAGGATGAGAAGGGAGAATTTGGTGTCAACCACCCGCAACATAATTATGGAGAAGATGCAGCTTGGGGGACCATCAACTCGTTTGCTAGAGGTGTGAAACTTGTTGAAATTATACTTTTATAGCATTTCGGGGTGACTGAAAAGAAATTCAGTACTGACTTTTGCTCACTTCAATGTATAGTTACTGGAAGACGTCAAGAAGCAAAGTTCTGGTGGTGAAGTCCACCTAGCAGATGTAAATTTCTCTCACTCAACTCTCTCTCTCTCTCTCTGTGCACTTTTGATTGAGAAGTCATCTGATGTTTTTTCCCTCTTGGTGTTGCATCAGCTGCGAAATGCACTGGCTACCCTCGCAACCGAAGGACTGGTTGTTGTTCATGGAGACACTGTGAAGAGAATATGATGAGTGCTCAGGAAACTTAGGTTGATATGCACATTGGCATTATTTGCTAGAGCACTCGCAAGCTCTTGGCCATATCCGCGGTCTACTTCACTGTGCCCTTTGAAACAGTTAGCCATATTGTAAGAGCAACGTGTATGACTTTGCAATGTAGTGTTTTTGTCTTTGAACTTGATCTTTAATTAAAGAGCTTGGGTTAAGTTGAAACCTGAGTCTGTATATTAGAAATTAGATTATAGGTTACGTGCACAACATCGCTGGTTTTGGCGTATAAGTGTTGAGAGCTGACGAAAAACATTTCATTCATAGGTTTCTTTAAACTTGTCTCCAATTTATCTGTTGTTAATAGTCCAAATCAACCCATGTAGCTCACCCAAAATTAGAGACTTGAATCTCTAACCCAAGTCTTCAGACTCCGGAAAGAGAGGAAGACTGAATTTCCTCTAGCAGGCTTGGAATCTACGTTTTGTTAAAAGTGCCAACTCTTTTTTTAGTCATAAAAGCTTGCTTACCTATGGTAACTTCCATCCACAATGCTCATTTTCTTTTCTGAAGAGGTATGATATGAAGTCGAAAAACAGACTAGGGGGAATATAGGTAGAAATATTATCAACAAATTGATGTGGCTGGAGGGACACTTGGAACGTGCAAGTCTGTTTGTTTCTGTCAGTGGGTCCCATCTAAATCATGTGTTCATTATTTGTCCACAGGTGATCCTCCTCCGGAAATTTCGTCTACAGATTTTTATAAGGATTAAAAATATTAGCACCGTTTGTATAATTGATTTACCAAAGTATATGCTTCGTTAAAATAAGTTGTGATTTTCATGAGAGATTCAAAATATCATGAAATAGAGAAAAATTAATATTTACTATATGTATAAAATTAATAATTTTACTTTTGAATATATAATACTTATTCTGTTTTGCTTTATTTGTCTATTGACTTGATATAACATTATAAAAGAAAGTAAAATAGATTTTTAAATCTTGTGATAGAGAAATTTACTCGTACTTTCTTACTTCTGTTTAATTCTACCCTGATTAAAATGTATGCGGAATGAATTAATCTCAAAATAATAAAATTATATTTTTCAAACAGATCTAAATAATAAAATTATATTTTTCAAACAGATCTTATGATTCATCAGTATCGTTTGTGACTATTACAAAAATCTGTGATTGATTTACCAATATTATGTTATATGAGTTTTTGCACTTGTAACTATTGGATTGGTGATGCGGATACCTCCAACCTATTCCATGTAGCACAGATTGGCTCCACTGCCTCCACATAATAATTACGATAATAATCTCTTTAAGTTTTTTTTCACACGTAACTTTGACATGTTGCTCAATTCTCACTTTTAATTGTTTTTTTTTTCAAGAGCAAAAAACATGCTCCTTTCCCTTTTCCTTCATTTATTATACTAATTTTATTTTTGTACTAGTTTAATTCAGTGACTAATACTTTCTTGTTTAGTAAAAACATTAAAAATTTAAGAATATAAATTAAAATGTTCTAAGCACGGACAAAATGACACGTCAATACACCTTTTGAATGTTGGACATATATCCTAAAAATTATGTTTGATGATTTTCTGTTAATATTTTGAATCGAGATGGTTGTAGTCTTATGACACGAAGTTTATAAATTTAAATTCTAAACTCGCAATTTACTTTGAGAAATGTTTCTAAATAATCTTTATGAAGTATAAGGATGTGGATTAAAAGTAACCCTAAAAGACAGTAATATGAATGAGACTTTCTTTTTTAAAAAAAATTACAGGAGTATATGGATGTATTTATAAAACTTAAGTTGAAGTAATAATTAAAGATAATAAAAAATTTGCGAGAATGAAACAGAAAATTATAATTTCTTTTTACATAAATGAATAATAAAGTTATGAACTTTTACAATATGGTATGAATATTTCTTTTTTTCCTTAAAAGATATAAGAGTGCATAAATGTTGGTATGAATATTTTTTTTCTCCTTAAAGTTATAAGAGTGTATAAATGTATTTATAAGAAACTTATGTTAAAGCAATAATTAAAGAGAACCGAGGGTGCGAAATAGGAAATAACAAAAGTTTTTACATCAAGAATATTAAATCCGAGTCGCGTGAATAATGTGGAAGCGGTAAGAAAGAAATAAAACTCAGCTACTCCTTTACTGTGTGATGTGATCCATATATCATTTGTAGAGGAGAGAAGAAAGTCAGAACACAGATTTGAAACTCGGGTCGGAGGAGCAGAAGAAGAACTACAATGGCGGAGCAAACTGGTGGAGGATGCTGTCCGCCGATGGATCTGTTCCGTTCAGAGTCGATGCAACTCGTCCAAATCATCATTCCGAATGAATCTGCTCATCGGACAATCGATTATCTTGGAGAAATCGGACTCATTCAGTTCAAAGACGTGCGTTTCTTTATATCTATACTTTTTCTTTTTCTACGTTTATGTGTGTGATTTGTGTTTGATGTATTTTTATCCTGTAATATCGGATAATTGTGTGGACTTACTGTATGGCTAGGGTTTATCGGTTGTTTTCTGCTTTATTTTAGGTTAAATTTGGACGAATTTGAGATTTAGGATTCAGAACAGTGTTAGAGTTTATTTACTTTCTTGTTTCTGCGATATTGATCAAGAATCGATTCAATTAATCCGGCATTGACGTTATAAAGTTTGAACAAATCGTTAATTCTAGATGCTGAACAGTGTTAGAGCTTATTTACTTTCTTGTTTCTGCGATATTGATCAAGATTCGGTTCAATTAGTCTGGCATTATCATTATAAAATTTGAACAAATCGCTAATTCTAGATGCTCTTGTTTTTATCCACTGTTTTCTTTTTATTTTTGCGATTCCTTCCTTAGCAACAAGAGATTTTGCTAAAATCCTTGATTTTCACATGATGTCTGTTTGTTCGGTAGGTTCTTTTATTAGATAAGGGCGTTTAAAGGTAGATATTCTGCTTTCAGACTCTCAGTACTGATTTAGTTTTGAACTACTTGCTAAATTTTTCATTTTGGCTTCGTTCTGATTTTTGAGTGGGCTGGCTCTTTTGATGGACTTCATTTGAGAACTGAGTAATATATGTAACTATATTCCATTTAAGTGTAAGATAGCACTAATTCTTTTTATAAAATATTGACAATTATCTTGTAACTTTTGCAATTTTTGAAAAAGTTCTATCTAAAGTTGATTCATCTCTGATGCACAAATTTACTATAGTGTGATATTTCAGGATCATCATACTAAAAGAAAAGGCATGGAAATATAAAAACATTTTTTTTTTTGATGATGAGGGAACCTGTAGTCGCTACCCTTTGGTGCACACAACCTTTACAAGAGTTCGCAAACCACACAAGTGAGGTGAACCGCACTAGGCAAGCCCCGTGCGACGAGCTCGACCCAAAAGGTCAACCCCTAGCTGTTGCAAGCAATGGGTTTCGAACTTGAGACCTCCATTGTGGAAGTCCAAGCCAAACCATCCGAGCCATCCTGAAGAGTTAAAATGCACGGAATTTACTTAGTTAGTCTTATCTACATCTTGGATGCTCTCTGCAATGACTTTGTTAGAACTCCACTCATGATTTTGGTTCTACACAGTTGCTTATGCAAGCTGTCTTTGTTATATTTATATTGTTGTAGGGGACTCGGACTTGTTAATTATAATTAATCAAGTGCAGTGATTTTACGTGTATATTATATGGACTCATGACTGGTTTATGAGATCTTTATCTTTGCATTTTATTTATCCAATTTTCGTTTTTTTACAGTTGAATGCCGAAAAGAGCCCATTTCAACGAACATATGCTAATCAGGTATTGCATGGAATAGTTAATAACCCCGCTCAATTCCATAATATTTCACTCTATTGTACTCTACTCTATTGTACTCTCATCTTTCTCTTACTTTAGTTCTCCATTCAGTCACATTATACCTATCAAAATCTGGTTAGTTATCTTTTGGGATTATCAGCCATTACTTAAAGATTGGGGTAGGAGAAATATGTTGTTTATTATTTTGTGGGAAAAAGGAAGAAATCCTCTTTATGAGTAGAGAATCTTATCGATGTAATTATAACTTTTACATTTTAGTTTTTTGGTTCTTTCCATCAATCAGATTGTTTTTTTTTTTTTTTTTGATTTGCACCGGGTGTCCGAGTCTCTTTGAGCCCCGACTAATCCCGGGGGTGCATAGGCCCTTGGCAAGGAGTTTCCCGCAAGTGCACCACGGTTAATTCAGGTTTTACCCAGTCCGATAGCCCTCAGAAATTGTTTGCACCAGATTGTTGTGTTTCTTTCTTGATGGATTATTCCATTTTCACTCTTTTGGACTAATTTTTCCTCAGAATAGCATTAAGCCATTAACTAGAGGGATTGGTGAAATTAACCCGATTAGTAAATCCTCCTGACGCGAGGGGGTGATGATGTACTCATGCCGTCCATATTGCTGTCATGCTAGCTTCTTTTAAGGACCTGAATTGTCTGGCGCTGAAAAGAACCTTTCTTTTGAATGACTGCCATTGCTATGAGCTTTTACAAAATATCCTCATATAATTTTTGTTCTTCCTCTAGAGCCATACAATAATGGTCACACCCTTTTGCCTGACAACAGGTAAAGCTCAAAAGCTATTTCCTCTCCTTTCTGCGAACACAATATTCACACCCTTTTGCATTCTTATTATGTCTGTTCCTCATGTTGAAGGGAAACAAACAAAGAGAGGAACAAGGGGACAGGGGGGAATGTGGGAGAACTCACAATAATTTAATCTAGCTATTTTCTCCTCCCACTAAACCTCAATTCTCATGTTCAGTTTTAAATTAGAGACCCTAAGGTTCCTGCTGTGTATAAACACATTTTACAACTACCACAACAAAGGTGTTGGAACTTCTGAATTTTCTAACAGAAACAGTCTTATGAGACGTGCTCATTTTGTATCAAGAGAACTTAGTTGTTTTGTGTCAAACTGAAAGCTCCAGTGTAAGTAGTAACTTGAATGACTTTGTGCATAGATGTCACTGAGTCGCATTTTGGTAGTGCCTGGCACCTTTTTTAAAATGTGAAATATGGTTAGGTGCTTTCTTTAAAGATACTTGTTTATCTTCTTTTGCATATATCTTCTTCGATCTCGCTATTCAGAACTGGTAACTTTATACATATAACACTGTATTCCTTGTGCAGATCAAACGATGTGGAGAGATGGCTCGTAAATTACGTCTATTTAAGGAACAAATGTCCAAAGCGGGATTGTTATCTTCTTCTATGTCTGCCACACAAGTTGACTTAAGTTTTGATGACCTTGAGGTATGTTTAGTCATCTGTTTGTATGTCAATTGCTTTTGTTCAATGGCTCAACACAGCTTGTTTGTGTACTAGGTCAAGCTTGGAGAACTTGAATCAGAGCTGATTGAAATGAATGCTAATGGCGATAAGTTACAACGTTCATACAATGAGCTTGTGGAATATAGACTTGTTTTGCAAAAGGTGCAGTTTCTTGGTTTATCAACGTCGGAAGAATTCCTAGAATTGCTTAGTTTCCTATTCGACTTTTAAAAAAAAGAATAGCTGATTGCCAATATAGTTATACATAAATTTTACACATTCTATTTGTTTTCTAGGCTGGTGAGTTTTTCCACATAGCACAGAGCAGTGCTGAAGCTCTACATCGAGAACAGGCATCAAATCAAACTGGCGAACAATCATTAGAAACTCCTTTGCTATCTGAACAGGTAAACCTTGATACTTAGAAAATTGTATATTTTCTTCCTTTGGAGTAACTTTGTAGTTGGATTCGGATTCTTAGGAAGCAGTGACTGATCCATCCAAGCAAGTTAAGTTGGGATTTATTACTGGACTTGTTCCGAGAGAAAAATCGATGGCCTTTGAGAGGATTCTCTTTCGTGCTACCCGGGGTAATGTGTACTTGAGGCAGGCTGTAGTTGAAGAGCCTGTCATCGATCCCGTTTCTGGAGAGAAGGTATTTTCATCAACTTTTGAGAAGATTCATGGACAAAAATTGATTCGCAAAGCATGTCTGTTATCTAGTAGTTTTATAATTGTTTGCAACTCAATAAAGAGTTTTTGATCACATAAAATCAATGGGACACCTCTATTGAAAAGTGGATGCTCGTGATATTATTTATGTCGGTATCTATATGCCATATGGTCTAATGGGATGTTTGTGAATGTCGATTTGGGTTTTCCATAGTGTTTCAGTGCTCTCTGCGATTCTGCCAGCAAAATGTAATAAGTACTTATTCTTTTTAGAAACTTTTATCAGTATCTGTTTTTTTGTGAGAAAGAATGTTTTCCTTTGAATATCTACTTGTTTCTTGTCAACTTTGTAAATCATAAATATCTGATGGTACATATTTATATTTTCTGCTATATCTATATACTTGTAGAAATGAATACTATTAGTAGCCATTTGTTATGAAGTTGTTATCATATCTCAGAGAAAAAATAAATAAAAATGTTTCATGCAGAAGTTATGCAACGTTTAATTTGATACGAAGCACTGTTGTTACAGCTGCTTCCTACTAGCTACAACCAGAAAGTTGATTTTCATTTTTGGTCAGACTAGCATATATTCGCTAATCAAAGAATGATTTATTCTACTCTTCGGGTAATTTCAGGTTGAGAAAAACGTATTTGCAGTCTTCTTTTCTGGTGAAAGAGCAAAGAGCAAAATTCTCAAAATATGTGAAGCTTTTGGAGCAAATCGTTATTCTGTCCCCGAGGACCTTGGTAAACAGGCTCAGATGATCACTGAGGTATGCACTACATCCTTTATTTTTCCTAGGCCATCCTTGCTCCAGTTCCTTCCTCCTATTTTAAGTCCCTTTCTGCTTTTATCAACTTAGTTATTTTTGAGTAATTGCTAATTAAAACAGCATCTGGGCTCAAAGGCATTGTGGTGAATTAGCATTTACAAGTCAAAGAAACAACAAAAGGAACCTATTCTTGTATATGAGGAGAACAAAATCTGACACAAATCATCTATTTGTTGGTGTCAACTATAATTGTGATATTGTTATTGTTTAGATGAAAATGCATTCTTCCTAATCTGGCATCTCTGAACAACTATTTTATGGAAGTCTGAATCTGTCTGGTTGGTACTTCTCATTTATTTGGAATACTAAGAATGAAGTATGTCTACAATGTCCCTTTGCAGGTCTCTGGAAGAATCTCAGAGCTAAAGACTACTATAGATGCTGGCTTGGTGCACCGGGGAAATTTATTACAAACTATTGGTGAACAATATGATAGATGGAATATTTTGGTTAGTTATTAAACAAAGGATAAATATTATTGTTCTCATTAGGAGGTCTTTTTAATTTCTTGAAGAAACCTATTTTTGCAAGTTTTGTTGTTTGTAGAGCTTTTATTCCATAATTGATATGAATGGTTTAATGTTTGTCTATCAGCTTTTGTTCTACTGAGCACATCTTTTTGATTATTTTAGGTGAGGAAGGAGAAATCAATTTATCACACTCTCAACATGCTTAGCATTGATGTGACCAAAAAATGTCTGGTGGCTGAAGGTTGGAGTCCTGTTTTTGCAACCAAACAGGTGACTATATGTTTATCTTTCATTTCTTGGTCATGGATGGTACTCAGGTTCATGTATGGGATGAAAGACTAACAGGAAGAGGAGAGTGTAATTGTCTTATGATCAGATCTGATGATGTCACTCCCTTAACTTAACAATGGAAAAAGACTTCTCTCCGTTTCCTTGATATTTCTTGTCAGTTTGGTAGTGGAAAGATGTCCACTTCGGCATATATTTAAGCATGTTGACTTAGTAAATGATGTATGATCGTGCAGATTCAGGATGCGCTGCAGCGGGCAACACATGACTCAAATTCAGAAGTTGGTGCAATCTTCCGGGTTCTGCGAACCCGAGAAATGCCGCCTACATATTTTCAAACAAATAAATTTACTTCTTCTTTTCAGGATATCGTCGATGCATACGGGTGTGTCTCTAGTCTCAAATTTTGGATTCCTTTTACAGAAAGATTAAACAATGATTTTTCTCTTTTTAATAAAGAGAGCTGGTTGTTTTTATGGGTCAAGTATCTGTCTTCTGCAATTGTAAAGACCAAAGATTCGTTAGTTGTTATCTCTCTTGCAGTTTCTGACATTTGTTAGATATGTTCTTTTGGGGTAACAAAGATTAATACGAGTTGCAATATTTAAACAACATATTCTCCCTTATATATCACTGAATATCTGTCCCCTAAAGAATAGCTAATATCTATTATTCATTTTGGAGACACAAATTCCTACTGATTATGAACAACTATAACTTAGCACTTCAAATTGCCAATATCTTTTTTCTCAAGTAAACAAACATTTTTTCTATCAAAAAAGTGAAAAGATTGACTTGGCAAACTGTGATCCCAGAACTTTGTATTTTATGGCATCGATAAATCATGTTTATATCCTTACATCTATTTAACGGTATCCTTTAAATGTCAAGTTTTCTTAGAACGTATCTATCATATGGCCTAAAGAAGCCTGCCACTTTTAACTTCTGTAGAGTTGGTGGTGAATTCTGTTTATTCTTTGTGTTTGACCACTAAAGTGATAGTGCATACGAGGTCATTGGTGCTTGCACTGGTAGACTTACCCATCTTTCTTTAGTGATAGAAGTGCACAGTTAGTTTCAACCTTTATACTATTTCTAATACTTACTGTATGTGATGTTATTAGTCATATTCATGCTGTTTGATCAACTGTTGCAGGGTGGCCAAATATCAGGAAGCAAATCCTGGTGTTTACACTATCGTCACATTTCCATTCCTTTTCGCAGTTATGTTTGGTGACTGGGGTCATGGTATCTGTCTGTTGCTTGCTACCATGTTCTTCTTATTCAATGAGAAGAAATTCTCCAGTCAGGTGACTATTGCATTTCTATTTATGTATTACAAATTACTTAGATTAGTTTAAAGACCCAATTGGGTATGTCTGTTACATCAGTTTGCTTAAAAAACGTAGGAATCACCTCTTATTTCCCTTGTAACAAACACTATAAAAGATCCCTTGAAATAATGCTTAGGGGATGTCGTTTGTAACATGCTAAGACCTAGGGCAGCTTCTTATCAATTGTAAAAAATAGATGTATTTTTATAATTTGGTGCAATGACGACTTCTGTACTGATGTTGATGTAATGATTGGAGGTTTTGGAATCCTTGCAGCTACTTAGGATTCCTACCCAGCAATGACTGTACTATATACCACTACAAGCTCTAAGCATTTAGTATTTATAAAATTACCTTATTCATCAAAACTAGGTCAGCTTCTTAAGTGAGCAAGGAATTGGTGTATGTTCATCAGGTGGGTATAACTTGAGGTACCTCTAAATGACACAACATTTTCATAGTTTCAACAAAGGAAAAAAAAAACTACATGGGTTACTGTTATTAAGTTGACAATGTATGCTCAAAGGTTCTTCAATGATGAGAAAATTTTTCTTGGAAGATTAGCAGAAATCTGAATGCGTTGGTCTAGCGTCGTCCACATTCTAATTATTCTCTTGTGCAGGTTTTGGTAAATTGGGGTATACTTGGATTACGAATATTCTTAGAACTATTAGTTTGTTATAGTTTATGGCAGTAATGGGATTTTTCCAAGTGAATTACGCCCTTTCTGCTTGAGCATGAATGTAAATTATTTGAAACATGATAGATAATGATTCATGAATGCAGAAACTTGGAGACATCATGGAAATGACTTTTGGAGGGCGATATGTGATATTTATGATGTCCCTCTTCTCAATATACACGGGCCTGGTCTATAATGAGTTCTTCTCTGTGCCGTTTGAGTTGTTTGGAAAATCAGCATATGGGTGTCGTGACCCTTCTTGTAGGTATGGATTTATTAAAATAATTTTCTTGATAGCTTAGAGTTGTTTCCTTTATTAATACCTTTAGTGTCATATCTATTGCAAGTTGGCTAATCTTAGTTGGCTTGATTGTAGGGATTCTACCACTGCAGGCTTAATCAAAGTGCGTGACACTTATCCATTTGGTGTCGATCCAGCATGGCATGGTTCACGTAGTGAGTTGCCGTACCTCAATTCATTGAAGATGAAAATGTCTATCCTTATTGGGGTGGCCCAGATGAACCTTGGGATAATTCTGAGCTTTTTCAATGGTCTGTTCTTTCGCAATGGTGTAAACATTTGGTAAGTTCCATTGCATTCAGGTTACAGTCCCTAGATTTCTGGCAGTGTTATTTATCGATTTGGATATTTCAATCAAGATGTTGACAGTTAGCCAAATTTTGCAATGTCAGGTGTCAATTTGTTCCCCAAATGATATTTTTGAATGCTCTGTTTGGATACCTGTCCGTCCTTATCATTATGAAGTGGTGCACCGGGTCCAAAGCTGATTTATACCATGTAATGATATACATGTTTCTTAGCCCGACAGATGAGCTCGGTGAAAACGAACTTTTTCCTGGTCAGAAGATGACTCAGGTTAAGTATCCCTTCATAACCACACTTCTTACGATTTTTCACATTTTGATGGGAGATGTCTGATTTCACTTCGAATTTTGTTAATATTTGGCCAGCTTGTCCTGCTACTCTCGGCCCTTGTTGCTGTCCCATGGATGCTTTTTCCAAAGCCCTTCCTATTGAAAGCTCAGCATGAAGTATGTTTGCTTAACTTGTTTCTTTGTCCTTTTCACTTATTCATAAGCTTTTGTTTGTTGAATTTTTAATGATATTTGTTTTGCTACTTATTTAGAGGCACCAAGGACAGTCCTACACAGCACTTCAGGAGGCAGAAGAGTCTTTATTAGTGGAGAGTAATGATGATTCTGGTCATCATGGGGAATTCGAGTTCAGTGAGATTTTTGTTCATCAGCTCATTCACACAATTGAATTTGTACTTGGAGCAGTCTCAAACACAGCTTCGTACCTTCGTCTGTGGGCTCTCAGGTATGCTTGAGGAGTTAGGATGTGTTGATCCCCTTCTTTATTCTAGTAACACAATTCTTTGTTTGGTTCTATGTTGAAACCTTACTCATAATAGTTGTTGAATAGATTTTAGACAAAATGCTTTGTCGTTAGATTTTGATACCTTGATTCATTGTTGGAATTATTAACTATAATGGGTTTATGTGGTTATTGGGAATGGAATCTCTTCTTGAATCTCCATAACCAGTGAGATGCTTTGTGTTTGCCCAATAGGGTCTGTTTAGAGGCTACGTGAGAGAGGATGTATTGGATAGTGGTTGCACAGTACTAAGCTTTCATATTGGTATGTTATTAATAGGAGAGATGACATTGTCAAATTACCTAATTGGGAAAATTGCCCTGGGCTTATATTAAGGAGAATCTAATTGAAAATGCTGCTGGAAATTAAAAGAGATGGGCGAAAAATAAATTGTACTAAAAAACCACTCATCCTGTACTTCGTTGTAGTCGCCCAGAACACCCCAACTATTACTATATATCCTGTTAATTATTTGCATATTAGTAAAATCCCCACGGTATAAGCTACCTTGTATTAACAGTGGCATAGGCACATGTATGCCAGGGTTTAATTGGACACCCTTCGTCGGAAAAAATACCGCATATACAAGTAAAATGACACACGAAGTGATTAAATAACATATTTTGGACACCCTTAACATAATAAGTTGTTATAGCCTAGTGGTTTAAGATGTCTTGAATGTGTGTTTAGACATTTTTAATGAGTCAGTGCTCGCGTGTTCAAGTCTCACTTGGAACAACTTTTCCCCTTTTTAAAAAGAGCTTTTGTTGTTTAATTTTTGGACCCTCTTCGTGAAATTCCTGGCTCCGCCACTGTCAGTATTAACTCATCACTGAACCAAACTACCCCATAAATATTATCACACGTCACCTTTCTATTAACAGAATAATTTCCCATGTTGCTTTTTTTTCAGCCTTGCACACTCTGAGCTGTCCACTGTATTTTACGAAAAGGTTCTACTTCTCGCCTGGGGGTAAGTTACTCATTCTATGTTCGTTGGCTAATAGCTTCGTAGACTATTGGTTCAAACTGATTACATGTTTGGTTCTCTGAGAATGAGCTGTCAATTATCAAGTTTATATTTGCAGATCTCCAATATATATAAATCTGAATGCCCTAGGCTTTAGCTGGCATGTAGTGGACTGAATATTCCGGGAAGAAAAAAATGATATATTTATATAATATTAATACATTTTAAAATTTTTACTTGTGCTCCTCAGGTACAACAATATCATTATTCTCATTGTTGGCATCATTGTATTCGTCTTTGCCACTGTTGGAGTGTTGTTGGTGATGGAAACACTCAGTGCCTTCCTACACGCATTGCGACTTCACTGGGTGGAATTCCAAAATAAGTTTTACGAGGGAGATGGATACAAGTTTAGTCCTTTCTCATTCAAATTGATTGATGTGGGGGAGGATGAATGAGGAAGCATCAAAGGTTCTCAGAGATGAAGCTCGCCGTTTGTAAAAGAATGTGTATGTTATTCTTTTCTGCTTGAATGGTCATCTTAGTGGAGGGGATAATATTTTTTTCTCCTTTTCATTTTTGGTGTGATGGAGCATTATTCTGTGAGCACGCTTCACTCTATTTGTTTTATTGGCACCGAGAGAAATAAGCATTCCTGCATGTGAGGTTCACAGCAAAGAAAGCAGCATCTGTGCAGCTGCAACTTTTAGATGGTATAATAAGTTATTTATTAACTGTATTTGTTGTGTTGTGTGATCCAGAAATAGTCACTGTTTTGTGCGACAGATATGCCGGGACAGTTTGCCTGTAAATTAATCATATCACGTATATTTATTAGCGTTTCTATTGGTAATAATGAGACCATGTGAACACAACATGCATGGTGCATTCTTTCTCCTCGGTTCCATATGTATGCAATTCAGTTTGTTTTTCGCCAAAAAAGAAATTGTTTTTTAGGTGTGCATTTTGCCCTTTTAGTTACATTCGTGCTGAAAATAATTGTTACTGGTGAGACATTCTACTTGTTGTCTGAAGGGTTTGATTGGAGAAAGTACAATCAAGGTGTTCCTTCTGGAATAATGACATGTTGCATACAACTCCAAAATGTAGTTTAGATAATTAGAAGTGTTAAACAAAGAAATTGTCCAAGTAAACAAAGAAGAAAAGCCTTAGATTTGCAAAGATTAGCAGCTCGAGTTGAAAGGTACCTCCCTTGACATTGACGTCAACTAATTGAACTCTTCTGAATAGACATTTTTGTGTGTGCTGGCGACGAGGAGGGGCAGTCAACCACACATGGATATGAATTAAACTATAAAGGAATGTTTGGTAAGGTGCAAAAAATCCAAATTGATAGATAGATGTTTAGAATGCGGAGAAATGTGTTTTACTTTCAAGATTTGTAGAATTGGAAATAATAATGAAATAGAGTCTTAACAATTGGAAATAATGAAATACGGTCCTTTAAGCTACACTTAATTTACATAGAGTGTAGTTGGTAAAAATAGACGTTAAATTTCACTAACAGCTGCAACTGTTGAAACCATTGAATCCACTCCACAAACATTGCGGCCTCTGCAGATTTTGTAGTACCCATTTTCTCCCCATTTCTCTCCCCATGAGTTCTTGATGATCCAGTATGGTTTCTCTTTCATTCGAATGGGAGAAAAGCCAGTACCATAACCAACTAATAAGACACCATGATCCAACTGCTTAGAGCATATATATGGGCAGGAGACTCCACCGACATATGTCTGCATGAACACTGCATTGATAGCCACTGCAAGCCAAGCCAAGCAACAGCAACACTTTCAGAATTAGTTTTACATCCATTAATTAGCACATGAAGAGTAGTAATTAACTAAAGATCCCATAAAGGCAGTTTTAGCAAGTTTTTCGAGAGGACATTTACCAGCGAGTGGGCCATTCTTGACAAGATTAGCAGCAATTTGTTCTTCGTCAAGGGAGACAACACTAAAGTTAGCAACTTTAGCTGCAACCTTGGTGTTGTCAAATTTGCAGGTTGCCTTATCGGTGCCAGTGTATGGATAATCTTCTTCTCGCATAAGTCCACCAGCTTTGAGAGTGTATTCAAAGGCACTATTCATCAGCCCACCACTGCACCCTGAGTCGCAAGAACCTTTTTCTTCTGGATCACACTGCAGGTATACAATGCAAGGTTAAATTAGTCTAGGATACATATTTCAGGGAGATGGACACTGAAATTTCGAAGTAAGAATTTCATTTTCCCGTGGAGTAAGTACTACAAGTTAGAAGTCTTATTATACTGTCTACAATCCCAATTCTGATTAGCAATTGGCATACTGAAAATGAAAATAGCAACAAATTCAAGCCTACACTAAGCAAAGAACTGTTAAAATAATCATAAACACAGTCCAATTCCCTTTCCCTTAAAGTGGGTCCCGCACTCCGAAAACGAAGAGGAAAATCTTGATAAAAGAAAACCACAGAACAACACGGTACTTGAAGAAGAAAGACACGTTAAGTAATAGATTGATATCAAAAAACAGCCAGAAAGGCAAAATTCAATATTTAACTACATGGGGACAAGTACAACTATATGAATCCGCTCAGTTTCACTACATTTTTTCACATATAAACGCCAAGCTACCTTCCGTCTTTGTTTCGGCATGAGCTGTGGATTGAATCATTCCTCCATATAAATATCATAACTAAGTTTGTTCCATACTTAAAAGAGACAGAAACAGAGCAAGCACTTTCCTAAAACTGATCCATGATCAGTTACATGACCCCACAAAAACTAATAATGACAGAACAAGATAAAAACAAAACTTTTATGCCAATAGTAAATTCCAATCGAATGAGCAACACTTTTAAGTTCGCAAATGCTTTTAATTTTATACCTAATTACCGTGTTTAAGCTCTATGCTTAACAAGAAATAAGTTCAGGATTCCCCTATGCACAATTTATAGAATGAACATCCGAATAGGATAAGAGGGAAAAGCGCCAAACCTCGTGATCACAGTCCACAAGTTGCTGCTCGCTGAGGCTAACAAGCTTCCCTGTAGCAAGAAAGTTGGCACCTTCTAATGCACCAGTGGTACTAAATGACCAGCATGAGCCGCATGAACCCTAGTTTTTCAATCATAAACAATAGCAATTACTTAATTATCCATTAATCAATAATGATGCACGTATCAATCTCACAGAAACAAACATACCTGATTCTTCACTGGCGTGACAGCACCGTGCTCTCTCCAATCGAAATCTGAAGGAAGATCCTCGGTAGGAAGAATCGGAGCTTTATTGGCGTCAGAAGGAAACCGAAGCCGGCGGTTAACGCCGAGAAATTTCCGGCTGAATTCGTCCGGCGTCATATCGGAAAACTGAGTCACGCCGTGAACAGCAGATGGATCGAGCTTCTGGTGGCTCATTGCACGGCGCAAGTTAGCTTTAAAAACCGAGAATCTATAATGATGCTCCTCATCGGAGGCGTACGTTTTCCCGAACCTCTTTTTAAAAAGCGTAAAGTGATGATCGGCGTTTAGCATGTGATGATCATCGTCGCCGACGACTTGACGGATTAAAATATCATCGTCCCCGCCATTAATCTCGCAGTTGACAGACAACAAAAACGACGTCGTTAGGAGGATAGAGAATAAGAAAAGCAGAGAGTAACGAAGAGCCATTGTTGATTCAGGAGATTTGTTTTCCGTCTTCTCTCAGTTTCATCTGCTATATATATCCATCAGTCTCCTGAAAGAATGAGGTTGCTTAGAGTTGAGGTGAAAGATATCCAATAATTGAATGCCACGTGGTGGATAATAATTGGTTAAAGGAATGGTAGTTGCTTCTCGGCGTGGGTTTGGGTAGTTTTTCAGTTTTGAAGTCGTTCTCGGAAATATATAAAGAAATAAAATAACCGAAAGAAAGAAATTATCCTTAATTTTATCGTTAAAGTTGTTGCCTTTAACAAACAAAGGTCTTCCAAAAAGCAAAACATAAAATATTAACTAAAGAACAATGACTAGTTTATATTCATTTTTTTTGTTATTACTATTAAAAAGTGTTGGAAGAATTCTATGTTAGTAAAATCTTCGTTTTGTACTCAATTCCATCATCAAACCGCCAAAGGGTGTGGTGGCTAAGATTTGAGTATGAATATAAAAAAATTATTGATAGAGATTGTTTACCTTGAAGGAATTCTTATGAATTTAAAATAGTTGAACAATATGTGTATGGAACACATGACCAAATAACAAAAACAAAAAAAATCTTATCATCCCTTAGTTGGCAAGAGCTACAAAAAGTTTACTCAACTTGAATTATTGAATCGAATGGTGATGAAAGAGGATTTCAATTGTTGTAACTTGTACGTGTCTGGTAACTAAAACAGTAGAATATATAATAATTATAGGAAACAACAACAGCATTCACTTAAACTGGGTTTTGATGGTTTTTTTTTTTTTTTTAACCCAAAATAATCCGCAGTCGCTACAACCTCTGCCCTTCGAGTGAGCACTTTGTGCGCACTGGGTAAACCCCCCACTGTGTAATAGCCTGCAAACCACACAGGGGATGTAAATCACACTAGGCAAGCCCTATGCGACAGGCTCGACTCAGAAGGGGGTTCGATCCCGGGTCATTCATGTGGATAACCACCCTCCAAACCAACTGAGCCATCCCGAAGGACGGGTTTTGATGGTTGTTGCGTATTGTTTCATACTATTTCCTTTATCTCAATTTAGGTGATACTTTTCGGATTTCGAAATTCAAACAAATCTATTTTATATTTTTTTTTATGTAGTTTACAAATATATAAATTTCATTTCAAAAAAATTGAAGATTTCATGTGAACTGTGTGATTCTCGAAAACGAAAAATACTACATAAATTGAGACAGAGGTAAAATTTTATAGCAAACAAGTAATGTATACTTGTTCAATTTTATATAAATTTAAGTCTTTATTCATGTACATCTAAAATTGAAAGATATTATAAATATCAGTTGATGAGAAGTTAAATAACCATATTATGCCTTCAAACTATTGCTTTATTAGTTCCTAGTTACCCATGAACTTGACTAATTCCATGATTTTTAGCCAAATGGATCTTTTTTAGAGGAAATAATGTTTAACTGTGTATTATTATTATTTTGGTTGCGTTTATACATGCAATGGTTTTTCATTTCGATTATATATTTCTTTTCGAGCAAAATTTGTAAATAATTGGATAAAACTTTCTTAGGTGTAGCCAAATAAAAAAGATAGCTGATATGATGGAGTTCAATGTGTGAATGCCTAGTCTCAAATTTCCTTGGCTCGATATCAAACTATTCAACATCGACTAAGATGGAGCCAAAATTAAGAGTTTGGGGTTCACTAAATCGTCAATCAATTTTGTTAGGGGTTCATAGGTTTATATATATATATATATATATATATATATATATATATATATATATATATATATAAATAGTTTTCTAGTACAGCAGGGTCTACCGAAAAGCTACTGGGTTCGACCGAACACATGAACCCCACCTAACTCCGCCTTTGAACATCAAGAAAGCTAACAACAAAAATTGTGGTAGAATGGTTAGTGTAATTACTCATTGGACGTTTGGTTCATCATATATATATTACTCCTAAAATTTAGATATAAACTATATATGAAATTAGTGTTTAAGTTAGATGCACTTACCGTGCAAATAATTTCTCTGAGTGCATAAATAAATCTTGAATTCCTCTTCTAAGTGAAATTCTTTCAAAAAAAAATTTACGTGCTGTTATTTACATGTTTGGCAAATACATAAATGTCATTTCACATCGTATTTAGCATAAAATAATACGGAGAATAACAATACAGTAATTGTTGTGGAAACTAGCTACTTATTCAGAAACAAATACTCCCTCCGAACATTTAGTTATTCATATTTGACTTGACACATTCCTTATTTAGTTATTCATGTTAGACTTGACACATTCCTTAAGAAATAATAAATGAAAGGATAAGATCCCAATCATCTAAATAATGGAATGGTAGTATTTAATAGTAAATCTCTCGATTTTTCAAATTGAACACGAAAAAAGTGGATATCTATTTTAAATATGGCAGCCAAGAGGTAGCAGGATGCTAATCATTCCTACTAGGCTACTAATAAAGAACTGCAGAAGCTTGGAAGAAACTTCGAAATTCACATAAAAATGTGTTTGAGACAATTTGAATCAGCAAGTCAAAAATCTAAAAGAACTTCATATTAGATTCCCCATCTGTACAAACTTTGTTAAGGTTTCTGTTTTCGTGTATGCTATTTTTTCTGCCTCTAGTGCACACACTGAAGCAAAAAAGATTCTAATACATATTACTGAACCTCAAATGTAATAGGAGTAAATGTCTATACACGGCACTATTTTTTCGGCGATATACTATTTAAATTCCTGAAGATGAAAAAGATAGACAGGAGAATAAAAATAATGGTGAACCCATGGATGACCCTTATGCAGAGCACGGAAGCAGAATCGCAATTACACCAGTGTCGATGAACTCTTTTTCCGCAGTTGTAGCAGAAACTGGCACCACACCTACATCCAGATGAAAAGAGAACCAGGTTAGAGTATAAAACTTGAAAGTTGAACCCTTTCTCTACTTCTTATTGTTTGAGATCAGAAAAGGTCATTTTTTAACAGTGTACAAGCGTGACATATCAATCAAATTCACACAAAATATATCTTTCTCGACACCTGTGTACCCTTACAAGGCCTCAAACAAAACCAGAAGAATGTAAGAATTGCAAAGGAGAGTATATTGAATCTCGATACGAAGCACAAATTGCAGAATTATGAGAAGAGCTGTCAGGAATTAAGAGACGAACAATATAAGACACTTAATATCTCACGTATGCTGAAATCTTATGTCATAAACCTGGTATATTTAAATATGTAGATCTAACCAAGCAACTTCTTTCCTCCCAGAACATTAATTGGGCTTCACAGGCACTTTTTTATTTTACAAGTTATTTACAAGAAGATGAGATCTAAAATTGACTATACAGAGGCTGAGCTTGATTATCTCAAGTAAAATCCCCTCTTAGTATTCATAGCTTTTATCTTCTCTTTTGTTTCTTTCCCGAAACAACAACAAACCCAGTGAAATCCCTGAAGAAAAGTAAACAAAAGTAGCCACAATGAATAAAAGGATAAGCATTTCATTTGTGAGGAAAAACACATTCAATTAGAGCCGGATACTTGAAAACTATGTGAGGAAAAGGTCTGGCTACTACTAATAAATATCGATTGGAACATTAAACAAGACAAAATTTGGCAGATCAACATAGTTGATACATGATCTACTTTAGGGGATTCAAATGTTATGTTGTCCTCATTCCCAACCCGTCCTCTCTATAATGATTGATATGATCAACACCTATCAATGTCAACAGAGAAAAATATAGCAATTGCAACCTCAAATAAGTGGAAACTGAGAATGATTGGCATATTAATCTCAATTAACTGGCATTAGAGATATATTAGGTAAATTTTCCACTCACATTACTTTCTTATCATGTATAAGATAATTCTTCAGCTCATATTAGAGATGTATAAATCCGCTCAGAGAACTACAGAATGCTTCCATCAACTCCCTGCGCCCTTCATTCCTGTAGCCTAACATTGTGAAACATTTATCGGCCTAAGGTTTTATAGGCCTTTTCATCCCTTATTTTGAAACTCGATAAATAAGAAGCATGTTAGCAATTTATCCCTGTTTGTGAAAATGCAGAAATATGCAAGTCCTTGTTCGAATAATCGATATTGCACCATTTTAAAATCCCACTAAGTAGATATTGGAATGCCACAACAAAGAGATACAAGTCCTAAAAAATTGACTAACTAGATATACATTGAAAGTCTGAAAGAAAAGACTATTAACATATTGATAGCCAAGTATTCTGCTGCCAAACAACAACTTTTTGGTCCTCAAATTCCAGGGAACCCATGTATGCAGGGAGGAATCAATTTAACATTCATTTTTTCTTCCTCTTTTGGTTATAATAGCTAAATGCAAGTCCTCAAAATCATGTGTTTCAATTACTTGTGATTCAATCTCAAACTTACTCTCTATTCGGATCAATTCCAAGTCAACAATACCCGGTTTAGGGTCTGGGGAGGGTGGAGTGTACGCAGCCTTACCCCTGCCTTGTGGAGGGGACCAATTCCAATTCAATACTAAATATTTGCATGGTTATCTTGTTAACCATTAAAAAGAGTACAGCTTTATTTATTTAGTTAGTTCTTCATGTTTGCACCCACATGTGGGGGCCTGATATCTTTTCAGGATCAATGTACTTAGAAATTATTAAATTCATGACCTCTACCCTATCTGCAGAGTACATGTTTCTCCTAATTCTTATAGAAAAAAACTAAAAAAATAACTACTGCACTACTATAGGGTTAGCAAAATTTTGCAATTAATACTAAAACAAAGGGCAAACGCACCAAAAGGTGCAGACTCCTGTATAATCACCACCACAACAACAACATAACCGTGTAATCCGACAAGTGGGTCTGGTGGTGTGGTGTATACGCAGACTTACCCTCTGTAAGGTAGAAAAACAGCTTACTATAGAAACTCAACTCAAGTAAACCTCAGAAGTTGTAATCCATATATATGAGTTTTTTATTTTTATTTTCAAAAATTAGGAGGATTTATTCAAAAATAAAAAAGAAGAGAGGAAAAAACAAATAAGACTAACCTGCATTTAACAATTTTGCAACCTTCAATAAGTTCAACAAAGTGACGACACTGTGGACACCTTTTCCACTTATTAGCCTCGGCAACCACACCAAAAACGACATCGTTTCTATCCCTCAATTCCCGACTCTCTTCACACTGAAATCCAGAATGCCATGGAAGCTTACACTGAAAGCAAAAATGCATCTTGCAATTCGGGCACTTTGATCGCTTTGCATTCCCACCACACTCATCCAAAATCAAAGTCGAACATCTCCGATCCGGACAGTAACAATGCGCTAACCCTAAAACAGAAGATTCACACAACACGTCGGACCATCTCACAAACAGCTGAGGGCCAACAAGATTCCGGCAAGAAATTGGGTCCAAAAAATTCTCACAACTCAGAGACGGACACGGAATGTTGCCGACGTTGTCCTCAAGCTTGACGGAGATGTATTTCACCATACAGTCCATACAAAACGGATGAACACAAAGATTCTGGTTCTTGAATTTTTTGTTAGGTAATAATATAGGCTCGATACAAATTTCGCAAGTGAATGATTCATCCGGTGATTCTGTGACTGGTGATTCTGTCACTGGCGATTCTTGTTCGGACTGATTTTGGGCCAATTTTTGCAGTGTGTTTCCCATGATCAGTCTCAAAATTGTAGTGAAGTGTTTGAGTTTTTTTTTTTTTCAAGTACTTTTTGTGTGGGCAAAGGAAGGGTCGTTTTAGGTCTTCTTATACTAGGATTGTAATTTGGAGGAGTAATATTTTCCCCAAAATTTTCTTTCACGTAAGACTTTTGCAGTCATCCTTCTTTTTCAAAATTAGCTGAACTTTCTTGAAATTGGAATATCATAGAAGGTTAAACAATTTTTTTGTTTATTTATAAGTTATTCTTAATCCCTCTGTTCACTTCTATTTACGGAGTACTACTATTTACTACTCCATCCCATAAATAGTTTTCACTGTTACTAACATAGAGTATATTTTATTTTTAGCATTAATTATTTATTCTTTAAATTATTTTTGAAGAATTTGAGAGGTAATGCGCACTTACTAAGAAAATTAATTGAATTTGTGATGCAATGTATATTTATTAAGAAAAACATTCAAAACATAATTTAAATCATACTTTCCACTTTTATTCTTTGTGAAATCATGAATATAACTTTGCAAGTAATGTAATTTATCTCCTAAAAAATACTTATCAAACTACATTAAAGAAAGGGACAAATATAGAAAAAAAAAATCAAATATTCATTTGAACTTTGAACAATCCAATTATTTTGATCAATGAAAAAAATCTCAAATATTCAATTAATATAATAGAGAGTATTTTTATTCCATATTAATTGAATTTGTGAAACAATGCATACTTATTAATAAAAACATTCAATGACATAATTTAATATGACAGTTTTCAATATTGTCTATTGTGAAAATAATAAATATAACTTTTCAAGTAGAATGATTTATCTCCTAGAAAATATCAAACTTCATAAAAGGAAAGGACAAATATAAAAAAAAAAATCAAACATTCATTTTGAACTTTGTACAATTCAATTATTTTGAACAATAAAAATACCTCCAAAAAGTTAGTTAATATGAAATACTGGAAATATCAATCAATAAGAAGTGAGTGAATTAGTAAAGCAAATCATTATTTTCTTACTAAACGTGTTAAGTCCATATAAAACAAGTAAAAATCTTAATAATCGTGTTAAGTTCAAATAAGACAAACAAAAATAAACTAAAAAAAATATTCCCTCCGTTTCAGAAAGAATTACCCACTTTCCTTTCTAGGTTGTTTAAAAAAGAATGATTTTTTTCTTCTTGTAACATTTTAATTTTAGTTTTTCACGTGACATGTTTAAGGTCACAAACAGGCCACAAGATTAAAGGGCAATTTTGTACATTTGACATAACTTTAATTTAGGACCATAAGATTCAAAAGTCTTACTTATTTATTTTCTTAAACTCCGTGTCAAATCAAACTAGGTCACTCTTTTAGAAAACGGATGGAGTGCAACTTTCCATTATTTAATTACTTGGGTTAATTTAAATTTGTCATATATAGAACCGTCAATATGGGCTGGTTCACCCCATCCGGGCTAACCTATACATGCTTTGAAATTTGACGGGCCAGGTCGGGGTAACCCATTTTTTGTGTGAGTCGGAAAATGGTTGTCCCAGCCCACAAGTACGTGGGCTACTGGCTTTGCTGGGTCAGCCTTCTTTTCTTAAAAGTATATTTTTATAATTTAAAAATATTATCATAAATATTGACAAGACAATATTACATAGTGTTAGTTAGAGCTGTCAATATGGGTTGGCCCACCCCATCCGGGCTAACCCATACAGTCTTTGAAATTTAACGAGACAGGCCGGGCTAGCCCATTTTTTATGTGAGCCGAAAAATGGTCGGCCCTACCCATAAGTGTGTGGGCTACGGGCTTTGCCGGGTCAGTCCTCTTTTCTTAAAAGTATATTTTTCATAATTTTGTAAATTAAATTATAATTTAAAAATATTATCATAAATATCAACTAGTGTTATTGTTAATCAAATACACAAATAAAGTTATCTATATAATATTTATTAAGTTTGATTTCAAGTAAAAACATAAATAGCTAAATAGAATTATTAACCTAATTGTTTTCCAATGATCATAATAAACACACCAAAA
Source organism: Solanum stenotomum (assembly GCF_019186545.1). NCBI lineage: Eukaryota > Viridiplantae > Streptophyta > Magnoliopsida > Solanales > Solanaceae > Solanum > Solanum stenotomum. The sequence goes on from NC_064282.1 coordinate 1,931,501, forward strand.
CTATGATAATATTCCATAGGCTATGGCCTATGTAGTGATTCTCTAGAAATTTTAGGAACTTTATTTTAAGTAGTACATATTTTATAAACATGATTTGTATTTAAATTGTAATATTTCAAACTTTAAACAGATTTTGAGTATAGACTCCTGCTATTTTTAATACTTTTTTTTAAAATTAATTTTCATTTGGCCCACCAACCGGCCATGTCCATATTTCTCAAGCCCCACAAATCGACAGGCTTATTCAAGTCGGACTAAAAAGCCTTTTACTTAAATGGACTCCAAAAATCGTAGCCCAGCCCTATCAAATCACGGCTTAGACCAGGCCTAGCCCATATTGACAACTCTAGTGTGAGTGTTACTACTTATTAATCAAATCCACAAATAAAATTATCTTTATAATATTTATTAAGTTTGATTTCAAGTAAAAACATAAATAGCTAAATATAAATATTCAACTAATTGTTTTCCAATAATCATAGTAAAACACAAAAACTATGACAATATTACATAGGCTAAGGTGGCCTATGTAGTGATTCCCTAGAAATTTTAGAGAATTTTTATTTTATGTAGTACATATTTATAAACATAATTGTAATATTTCAAACTTTAAACAGATTTTGAGTTTAGACTCTTGTTATTTTTAATACTATATTTTATTTTTATTTGGCCCACAGGCCGACCCTATCCATATTTCTCAAGCTCCATAAATTGACAGACTTATTTAATTCAGGGTAAAAAGTTATTTTCTTAAATGGGCTCCAAAAATCATAGCACAACCCTATCAAATCACGGGTTAAGGTCAGACCGGTCCAACGAGCCTAGCTCATAGTGATGGCTCTGGTCTTATACAACAAATTATGGGTGTACATGGCCGGGTTGGTTCGGGTTTTTCAAATATCAAACCAAACCATTTGTGTCGAATTTTTAAATGTATAAACTAAACCAAACCAAACCAATAAAACTTGGGTTTTTCAACCTCAGGTTTTTTTAGATTTTTTTTCGGTTTTTCAGGTTGTTTCAATTTTTTCCGGTAAAGTATTCATACAAACATATAATTTACTTGTATTTCAAATATTTCTTTAGTCCTACCAAAATACAATTATCTAAGGTGTTTCTTAAAAAAAACACACATAATATGGTACGATTAATGACACTAAAATATCCAACAAAAATAATAATAATAAAATCGCATAAAACAAATATTGTAAATTAACAAGTCATAATGAAAATGATAATAATTTAAAAATACTAAATCATGCTAAAGTAAGTATAATAAGTATTAGTTACATGACTAAATATTAAAGAAAATTAAAATTAGATTATGTATTTTAATTGTCTAAACCAATGTAAAACTAAAGAACAAATACAACTGTCAATATGGGTCAGCCCTAATCTTATTTCTCAAGCCCCACAAATCGACAGACTTATTCAGGTCGGGCTAAAAAACTTTTTTCTTAAATGGGCTCAAAAAATCGTAGTACCGCCCTATCAAATCACAAGTTAGGCCAGGCCGGCCCAACGGGCCTAGCCCATATTGACGACTCTAAGAACCACTACAAGAAAAACAGTCTCTAAGGAAGGGAAATCTGGTCCCAGAAAGTCCAAATCCAGTCCCAGATAGTCTATTGGGACGGGAAAAGGCTGGTCGCCACCCGTCCTTAAATCGTTCTTCGCTAAAGGTCAACTGGGACGGCTTGCTTTTGCTAGTCGTTAAATGTCTTTAGAGACGGCAAAAGAGCTAGTCGCCAAAATACCTTTAGAGACTACATAACTCGTCCCAAATAGATGATTTCTTTCTTGGAAAATTAGTTATTTTCTGGTCAGTAAATCCCTTTAGAGACTAGCAACCAACTCGTCCTAAAATACTCTTTTGGGACGAGTAACTACACTCATCCTAAATTACTTTTTTTTTATGATCAACTACGTCATCCTAGATTGATTTTCGCGACAAGAAACAACTCGTCCTAGATGAACCTTTAGGGACAAGAAGTTGTATCATCTTAGATGCAACTTTTCGAGACAAGAAACTGTCTCGTCCTAGATGAACCTTTAGAGACGAGCAAAAATATTGGTCTCTAGTTGACCACCAATGTTTCTAGATCTTTATATCACAAAAAATTTATAAGCTTTAAAGTCAATAAATATAAGATTGCTACAGTAAATCTTCATACAAAAGGCTGACATAATACAAATATAAGTTAACATCCCATGTTGTTAGTTTAAACATTTCCTTAACAAAAAAAAACTTAGCAACATTTTCAAGTTTTGCATAACTTTACTAGCAAAATATTAATGGTCTTATGGTTCTTCTAAACTTTCATCTTCACTTGTAGCTTCAATCGTCACAAAAGAAATCTAAAATTCACCAAGGGTTTCCAGGTATATCAATAATCTGCATGAAAATAAGAAAAAATGATTAAGAAACCTTTAAGATTCATCAACCAAATCAAAATCTATATATCGAAAACATAAATTCAATAACAAAAACTTAGTACAAAAAGAAAAAATTTCCATCAAGAAGATTTATATTATGTTTCAGGGGACACAAGTTGTTGCGGAGGAACTGGACACACAAGATATAAAGGTTTCATGAGAAACAACCAAGTTATCTGTGTAGCAGGGGAAACAAACAAGTTATTATTGTTTTCTTCCAATTCTTAATCCTTGTAGGAGCCAAACAATCTCAAACTGATCCTTGTGATTGTTTCACAAGTCTAAAACGTCTACAAATTTCATTATAGTGATTGCATCAAATCTAAAAAAGCCATATATTGAAGGCTGACACAGTAGACTATGCACAACAAGACAATAACAGCCTGAATGACGCCAACTCTAAGGATGTTGATCAACAAGCCACCAAGATAAATGCAAATCAAGAACAATATGGTGATGTAAAGGAGAACGTTCTATCTAACCAGGAAGTTTCAGAAAGCTTGCTCACTGTGATCACAAACCAAAAAGGTATCCAGTTATATGTTGAGCTGAATGAAGTTTTACCTATTATATATGAAGATAAGAAAAACATACAATCTGACGAGGAAACCACTGGACAAAGTCACAGTAACAACAGCCCCTGCCTATATATACAGACCAAAGAACTAATATTCATGATGAGGAACAACATGGAAAAAAAGAGGAAAACATCAACACTGATTTTAGTGTCTCAAAAAGTGTTTGTGCTGAAGATAGAAACCAAGAAAGAGGGCAACTGATTGATCAGTTGAAAGAACATATGATTACTGCTCAACGTGAAGAACAAGAGCTACAAGATCAGTCTTCCTTAGAGGATTGCATAGTTGCTAGACATGGTGAAAAGCATAAGCTGTAATCTGATGTGTTATTTTTCTATCACAAAACAATTTTGTTAAGGTGAATCAGTATGTATATTTGCGCAGAAAAAAGAAGCAAAACGCACAGGTGTACAAAAAACAGTGGAAAAAGATGTGTCACTTTACGTGCAGAAAATTAAAAAAGCAGAGAACAGTTATATTTTAAACAGAGATCAATAAAAAAACAGAGGAAAACTATATATGCAGTGATCTTTAAATTTTCTCTCAATAATGTGGGGAACATAAAGAAACTACAGAGATCAATTTCAATTAGCGGCTCTATAAAGGTGATCGAACAGCCACCGGCTCTTCATCCATGAATTCATCACCCAACTCTTCGAAAATTCAAAAACTGAAGCGATGGTGATAAATATTTAAGAAGGAGAGTTAGAATGGGCAAGGAAAATTATCTCGATGAACCTTAGGTGGATTAATTCAAGTAGAAATATGTTGATATTAGACCAACAACGGAGGAGATTTAGCAAGATTCAAACTCAGGTGGGGTCCCTAGTGGAAGGGAAGGATTAAATCGAACTAATAAGAAAATCCAACAACAACTCCGAGATACTCAGCAAGCAAGCAGATGGCTATTCTAAATCTCAAAATGAATTGAATAGGAAGGAGGATTGTTGACCTGAACACAACCATGATAGTTTGCAAGGCTCAGCAAATCACACTAAAGAACAGATGAGAACTCATAAGCACTCAAATAACTTGCACAGATTGCATCAAAACAGGAAGTAGAGACACCATTACATCTAGGACATCGAGAACCATTATTAGTTTCCTAAGAGTTCAGCCTTACACTAACTGCTTAAACGACTATACACAAATAGAGTTTGATATATTGTTACTTACTTGGTCAGCAAAAAATGCCCGTGGTCATTCAGTTGATACGGGTGATGTCATATGTAGGTTATGCGATTGTTGAGCAGCAATGAATTCTTTCATATTTCTTATTTCTTCCATTGCATCTTCTAATGTAGACAAGCGATCATGCAAGGATTTATTTTCCTCATTCAAAGATTTATTTTTCTCTTGAGTTGAACGTAGCTCAGACAGTAATTCAGCCTTTGAAGAAGTGCCATCTCTCATGTCCTTTGCCTTTACTCCACCCCCAAAGCCAAATACATGGCTACGATTTTGAGGTCCACAACACTTTTCTACAATCTCTATGCTAGGCAGAGATGGCTCAGCTTTTAGTATTTCTTCGATTTGAGCCTACAAAATATAAAAAAGTATATTTCAATAGATTTCATAATAATTTGAATTAATTTACTTATTGAATTTACCAAACGCACATGTTTTTCAATTGCTTCTGGTTCAACAAGCATGTTATCTTTCTTGCGAGTCTCAAAGAAAATAGTCGCCAAATTTGGTGCATTACCATCTTTTCCGCCCTTTACATCAAATAAAAAACATGTCAAATAACACTTCTTAAATATTTTCTTCAAAAACAACTTTTTTATAATACCTGCTGATAAATAATCTCTCTAATAGGCTTGCTACCAATATGATGAAACATCTTTAACTTAGCTCGATTTTCTGCATTTCTATTGCTCCTCGCCTATATTGTTAGGTAAAACTTTCATATCTAAGAAAACTTATTAACTTCAAAAAAAGTTTCACATCTAAATATCACGATGAGCTATGAAATGATTGCTTTAATAATGTAGACTATTAGATCACTAGGTGTACCTGAAAACTTTCAGAACAAAAGTGTTCCTTAACTAACCACTCCCATTCCTTCTTTTCTACTCCCTTTGGAATATTCTTAAGAGCTTGAACGATTGGCTTATTCTTCACATAAGTAGCATGCAAGTATCCTCTCCGTTTGTTCCATAACTCATTCATCCATCCAAATATATGATCACGATGATCATTCAAGTCAACACTCTCAAATTTATCCTACAATAATTAAAATATGAGCTTAAATGAAAAAGGAAAGTGAACATTGTGCGTCAACTATACAAAAAGTGTGTAAAAATTTTAGCATGAAAAAGATGTACAGCAGTGGTTAATGTTTGAATAGGAAAAGTAAGTTGTCATTCAACAAGTTAAACGATGTAATTCATAATTGTTACCGCAATAGCAGCCCACATGTGATCCAACTTTTGTTGCTTGATATCACTCCACGATGATACTCCCAATGGACACATGTTACAATCACGAATTATTTTTCCTAGGTGCCTCGAAAACAGATTGCTATTTGTTCCAACTGTTCGATTATTGTAAAATGTTACTTTCAGCTTCTTTCCGGCTTCAAGTGATGCAACTTCTTTACACTTGTTGGTCCCTCGAACCCTTCTTACCTTTTTAGGATTAGATGATCCTGTAGTTGTATAATTAATTTAGTAAGAACTATAGTAGTAAAATTTAGTTGTACAGATTGATAATGCATAGATTTGTAAATTTCATACCTGTTTCAGCTGTTTGGGAGGGTTGCCTTACTTGATTAGTAGAATAAGGGGATTTGATTTCTGTGTTCTCTTTCTCAAGAACAAGGGGATTTTTATCCATTGATGGCAGTCCTCGACTAGATTCCAAATTCTTTTCAGAAACCCCTAAAGATGAGCAGAAAGATCTAGGCATTTGCTCACGTCCCTTTTCTATAGCACCTAGAATCAAGAAGTAATATTATAAAAACTTTGACATTTACTTTCTGTTTTAAACGGAATTAAAAATATAACAGATTTTTAAAAAGAAACATACTTGTTTCAACTTCTTTGGTACATTGCTTTACTTGATTAGTAAATGAATGAAAGGGAGTATGAACTTCACTAGAAGGCATAGTGGAGTTTTTATGTCCAATTCCTCGTTCCTTACCAATAGAACCTGGAGAAAACAAACCGCTACTGTTTGAATACAATTTCCCTGTGACTATTTGACAAAAAATAAGGCCTCAACTTGTAGGAGTTGACTATATGGATAAAATTAGCAAGAAAGACCAGCACAACTAAGTTATAGGCGAAGAAGCTTTGACATTCAATTTAAGTTATTATGTAATTAATATATCAATGGTCATGAAAAAACATACTTGTTTCAACTTCTTGGACGTTTTGCTTAACTTGCTTGATAGATGGATGAGATGAAGCATTAACTTGCATGTACCCTTTCTCAAGAGCCATGGACTTCTTGTGTATTACTCTCTTATCATGACTAGAAGACATGGTGACGTTGGTAAGTTCTTGTTGTCGCCCCTTCCCAATAGCACCTGTAGAAAAGCAAAAGTCATCCATAAATAGATAGATGATAATACATTGATGAGAGGATAAGTATATACTACAAAGTGAGATAAGTGAGTAGGATAAGTATATTTATGCAATTAAAAACTCAACATATATTAAAAAGCTTACTTGTTTCAACTTCTTGGATGTATTGCTTAACTAGATCACTAGATTGAAAAAATAAACTCTTAGTTGGATCTTTTCCTTTTGATGTCAAAGATTTAAGCCCTCGTCCTCGTCCTTTTCCAATTGTCCCGGGAGCAACAAATGAGTATCTGATAGTACTCTTCATAATTGATCCGTCCACATTTTCAGTTTTCATATTGAACCTGTAAAAAAGTCAAAGGTAGAAAAATAATAAGGAAACTTTCTATCAGTGAACTGAAGAACAAAAGAAAAGTAGTCTTTCAATAGTTACTAGTGAACTAAAGGAATAGAATCAAAGTAATCAAGAATAGGAGTTTTTAATAGTATGAATTATCAAAAATCAAAAAGAGAAATCATTAATCTCGCGATCCCCACCGCCAAATAAGAATCATGTGCGACAATATAATGTAATATAAAAGAAATCGTGTCTATCAGTTCACAAAAGATACATTACCTCATCAGTTCTTTTTTGTTTCTTTTGTGAAGGACTTTCTAAGTCAACTACAACATCATCATCATCCATTTGTTTCCCCATCTCATAGGAATCACGAGGTTGAGTCTTCCTTACTACATGCCAACCTTTGTTGGAATTATCATTAGCATAAAACACTTGAGATGCTTGGTTAGCTAAAACAAAAGGCTCATTTGTTTTCAAAAATCTACTCGAATTTACACTCACGAAGTCATACTCATCTCTTTTAACTCCTTTTACTTTGTCATACACATCAAACCAGTTACACCGAAACAAAATCACTCTTTTATCTGAGATAAATTGCAATTCAATCACATCTGTTAAAATTCCATAGTAATCAACATTCTCACTATCTTTATCACTCTCACCAACTACAACAACACCACAATTTTGAGTCCTTAACATTTGATCATGATCTTCTACATGAAATCTATATCCATTAACAATGTAGCCATTAGAATGTGTTGAATATTTGGTAGGACCACGTGAAAGTGAGAGAAGATCTTCCATGAGTTGACTATTATCTGCTTTATGCAATTGTGCAACCTAAAAGTAAGATAACATTTAGTAATTTAGAATGATTAGTAAAAAGTCAAAATGTTGAATCTATTATTTATGTATTTCTCACCCTATCTTTAAACCATTCAATAAATTCTCGATCCCATTCTGCATCTGACAAGTGTTGAGCAGTATCTATATGATTTTGTGCAAACTCTCTACAAAATTGAGGTTAACCATAAATTTCATATAGAAACTATATCACCTTAAAGGAAATAAGAAAAAAAATACTATATAAAAGAACTCTCCATACTCAAGATATGGTATGACTTCATCACAATTCTTCAGAATGTATATATGTGCTTGTTCCAATTCTTTAGCTTCAAGCTCAAAAGGATTTTTAGCTCCCAAAATTTTTCCAGATTGACAAAATATGGATAAACCCCCATTTACTTTTTTAAAACACCCATCATCATTTCTTTCTGGCTGATTGAATTTTGTGTCAATTCTATGCAGATACCTTGAACATAAGGTCATACATTCATTTGCAATGTAGCCCTCTGCAATACAACCTTCTGGACATGCCCTATTACCAATGAGAGATTTCAAAAAATATAACCATCGCTCAATAGGGTACATCCACCGATAATGAATAGGTCCACCAATCTGTGCTTCACCAGCTAAATGAACAGGCAAGTGCACCATGACATCAAAAAAAGAAGGAGGGAAGACCTTTTCTAACTTGCAAAGTATTATGGGAATTTGTGCTTCAATATGTGTCAAGTCATCAATCATCAACTCCTTTGATCCAAGCACACAAAAAAAAATTGATAACTCAATAAGAGGTTCACACACTTCTTTGGACAACATACCACGAAGAGCAAGAGGGAGAATATGTTGCAAAAGAACATGACAATCATGACTTTTTAATCCAGATATCTTGTGATCTTTCAAGTTTACAGATTGAGAAATATTAGACGAAAATCCATCAGGGACCTTTAAATTCTTCAAGAAAAGACATAACTTGTGCTTATCTTCAGGCGACAATGTGTAGCATGCAGTTGGAACTTCAACTTTCTCCCCTCTTTGGATAGGGTGCAATTCTGGCCGAATGTTCATTTCCTTCAAGTCTAACCGAGTGTTAATTGTGTCTTTTGTCTTTCCTTTGACATTCATGATTGTCCCCATGATATTATCACATATATTTTTCTCAATATGCATGACATCCAAATTATGTCGCAACAAGAGAGATTTCCAATATGGAAGTTCAAAAAAGATACTTTTCTTGTTCCAATTATCATTTCTTTTTTCATGTGATATCTTCCTCTTTTTCTTGGGATCCTTTGTTAATGGTTGTCCTTCAAGATCTTGCACTTGATTAAGTATCTCAATTCCAGAACATGTTTTTGGTGGGAGCCTCTTCTCTATTGTATTATCAAATGACTTCTTGTCATTCCTCCACCTGTGATCCTTGGGAAGGTAACGTCGATGACCCATAAAGCATTGTTTCCTACAATTAGCCAATCGAATTGAGGAGGTGTCTTTATTACAAGATGGACATGCCAATTTTCCTTTTGTACTCCATCCAGATAAATTTCCATAAGCTGGAAAGTCATTGATAGTCCATAACAAAGAAGCATGCAACTTAAAATTTTGTTTAGTTGATGCATCAAAGGTCTCAATACCAACTTCCCACAACTCCTTCAATTCCTCAATTAGAGGCTGAAGATATGTATCAATTGCATCTCCAGGACCATTTGGACCAGGAATAAGCATTGACAATATAAAATTTTCTTGTTTCATACACAACCAAGGTGGTAGATTATAAGGAATAAGAACCACAGGCCAAATGCTATGTGAGATTTTTGAATTGCGAAATGGCTGAAATCCATCACTAGCAAGTCCAAGTCGAACATTGCGAGGCTCGATTGCAAATGAAGGATGAAGGTCATCGAATGACTTCCATGCCATTGAATCAGCTGGGTGCCTCATTATTCCATCATTAGTTCTTTCATCCTTATGCCATGTCATTAGAGAAGATGTCTTTGTAGACATAAACAACCTTTGAAGCCTAGACTTTAAGGGAAAATAGCGTAAAGTCTTTGAGGCTATCTTTTTACCCTTTTTATTCTTTGTTTCCCCAGTATGTGTATTTATTTTCCATCTGGACGCACCACAAATTTTGCAAGAATCGAGTAAGCTATCCTCCTTCCAATATAACATACAATCATTACTACAAGCATCAATCTTATCGTAAGAAAGCCCAAGATCTCGAATAATCTTCTTTGCCTCATAATATGAATTTGGCAAATCAGCCCCATTAGGAAATAACTCCTCTTTTAACATTTTTAATAGCATGCTAAATGACGCATTACTCCAACGACCCATACTTTTGATGTGAAGCAATTTAATCAAAGATGAAAGCTTTGAAGCCTTTGAGTTTTGGTATAGTGGCTGCTCCAAATCCTTCAATAGGCTGTAAAATTTTTTAGCTTCAACATTTGGTTCCTCCTCAACTACATCATCATAACTAGTGTGGGTATCTCCTCTATCAACATTAGGATATAAATCCTTCAACAACTCTTGTACTTCATCTTCACTTTCATAATCTTCTACTTCATCATCATTTTCATCTTCAGAGTTTGACACTGGCTCACCTAAATGTTCTCCGTGGTGATACCAAAAAGTATAATTTTGAATTATTCCATATACTTTCAAATGTGTATCAATCATCTCACGAGTTCCTAATGTTGTATTACAACATTTGTAACATGGACATCGTATTTCATCTTCTTCTCCTGATCCCCGAAAAGCATAATCCAAAAACTTTTGCACCCCGTCTAAATAGGCTTGGTCAACCCGTTTATCAAGAGAAAGTTGCATCCATTGCTTACTAGGTGCCATAACCTTGGAGAATACATAAAAATAGAATAAGAAAATATAAACGATAAGGAAAAACTTTAAATGCACACAACCTGTGATTTTGTACCTAGTTCACTATGTTATCAAAATTAAATTCAATATATTATTTACAACTTACAATATGTTATTTACAGACGTTTTGATAAATTATAAGATGCGCACAACTTACAATCTGTTATTTACAGTCATTTGGGTAAATTTGTCGAGCTTGACTTTTACAAGAATGGAAGAATATGTGGTGCAACTATAAGAATGTTTCTTCTTGAAATATCTCAAGTTTGTCAAGTTTCAAACCCAAAGAGAATGTTTCTTCTTGAAATATCTCGAGTTTGTCAAGTTTCTACACCCAAAGAGAACTATCATTGTTTCTACACCCAAAGAGAACTATCATTGTTTCTACCTTTTACATATAGAATCACAGGAAGTATAACGATAAGAACTCACTTGCATCTTTAACCTTCTAAAAGTTAATTACAATATGTTATTTACAGTTTTTTTAATACATTTGTGGTGATTGTGAGTTTGATAGGAATGGAGGAATATATGGTGCAACTATAAGAACGTATCTCTTGAAAGATCTCGAGTTTGGTAAGTTTGTAACGCAAATGGAACTATAACTATTTCTACCTTCTATGTACAACACCACATGAGGTAATTTGTATCCGTTTTGTTTGTTCTTACATCTTTTGTGAGTTTGAGTTAATTTGATTGTAAAAGAATATGATCGATTTCTTAGACACACACGAAACACTATGATATACTTCAAAAGAATTGACCAGATAATCTCAAAGATGAAGAGTAATTCAAACAAGTGTAGTGTAACTCGAACAAATCAAATATAGAGAAGAAGAAAAAATCAGCTCCCAAAAGAGGAAGCTTACCAGAAAGTTGAACAGACAGAAAATAGCCAGTGATTCTGTTTTACAGAAAAAATATATATGGTCCAACTATTGAAAAATCTTGAGTTTTCCAAGTTTTGAAACCTAAATGAAACTATCGTTGTTTCTACCTAATATGTACATCATATACAAGAGGTAATTTGCATAGCTTACCAGAAAGTTGAACAGACAGAAAATAGCCAGTGATTCTGTTTTACAGAAAAAATATATATGGTCCAACTATTGAAAAATCTTGAGTTTTCCAAGTTTTGAAACCTAAATGAAACTATCGTTGTTTCTACCTAATATGTACATCATATACAAGAGGTAATTTGCATCAGTTTTCTATTGCTTTCTTCATCGTTCATCAGCTCGTGTTAATTTAATCATCAAAATATGATCGATTCTTTAGGAACACACTATACACTATGCTATAAGAAGAAAACAATCAACAAATTGAATTTACAGAAGGAAAAAAACTCACAAAAGAGGATGCACAGCTGATATACAAGTAGACAGAAATAACAGAACCAAATAGAAAAAATTGAAAGAATGTTTTAAACAACTATTAGAATGCATCTTCTTGAAAGTTATCAAGTTTTCCAATTTTCAGACCCAAACGAAACTATCCCTCATTCAATCTTCTATGTGCAGCACCACAGGAGGTTAGTTGCATCAGTTCTATTGTGTTTTACATATTTCATCAGATTCAGACCCAAATGAAACTATCTCTTTTTTAACTTATTCAGTTGTAACATTCTGCAATCACTTGTCTCACTTGCCCTGTTAGTAGTTCACTTGTAATTCATAACAGATTTCTCAACTTAAACAAAACACTCTCTATATTATCTCTTAATATTGTTTTAGCTCATTGAGTTGTTAGTGCCTCTTTTCAAGTTCATTACTATTTATCTTTAGGAACACAAACTTCTTTAAGGATTGATCGATCCCCTTCACTTTTGGCTTCATATCACACTACGAAACTGAATCTTTTTTAAGAAAACGATCAGCATCTAGTCTTAGAGAACAAGAACTCAAACAAGACGATGAGTTACAACTCGCACAAAACAAATAACAAATCAACTGTACAGAAAAAAATCAAATCAACTCGTCGAAGTGGAGGCATACCTGAGAGCCGAGTGAATAGAAGATATATATTGAGTGGAGATCACTGCTAGGCAGACCTCTGCTTTCTCTGTTTTCTCAAAACAGAGATGAAACACTAATCAATGAGACCTGTATTGCGTTTGCTGCTAGGCAGACCTGTGCTTTCTCTGTTTTGAGAAAACACAGATTTTTAGTTGAGAGCTAGTACACTAAGATCGTTGTAAGGGAAGCTGATTGTTAGCTAGGGAAGATCGTTGTAAGGGAAGCTGATTGTTAGCTAGGGAAGATCGCTGCTAGGGTTCTTTTTTATTTCATTGAGAAACAAACTGAAGCGTCTTTTCTTTTCCTTTTAGAATTTTAGTGAATTGATGAATTTTTAGGCGGCTAATTTTTTGGTGAAAATATGTTCCCGCCTTCCAATATATTTCTCAAGACCCAAGTTTTAATTTGGGACGAGTTACTACTTTTTCTAGAGACCAGATTTAGAACCTTCACAATAACATATGAGATTAAAGACCGAAATAAAATATCGTCCCAATATATGTACTTTCAGAGACGGGATTATTAACTCGTCCATAAATATTGGTCTTAAATAAAGCTGTTTCTTGTAGTGAACAAATATTCAATATTATTGTCATTCTTAGTGTTGAATTGATTTTCTTTTTGCATTAGTATTAATTTGATTTTGATTTAAGCTTTATTATAATTACCAATATTTGTGGATTATAATTTTATTGGACCATTTAGAATTCTAAGTTTCAAACTTGAAATAATATATTAAAAGATAAAAACTATGAAAAGGTATAAGAAATATTTTAAAATTATATCAAAGTAAATATTTTTATGTATAAAATAAAATTTTTAAAATTATATATATATAATGTCGGGTTGATTTGGTCTCGGGTTGTTGTTTTTTAGTTAAAATCAAGCTAACCCTAATATAGTCGGATTTTTTTTTTCAATATCAAACCAAACCACTAGTCGGATTTTTTTTTCGATTTGACTCAATTTACGGTTTGATTCGGTTTTCAGATCAATTTTGTACACCCCTACAATAAACTTATAGGACAAGAAAAGAAGACCCTAGAGTTTAAAGGGGCATTTGTGATTTGACCATGGTTTTCTGTCTTTTTTTTTTGTGGGGGGCTCCGGAAAGCACGTTTAATTTTAATTTTTTTTTATTAAAATAACATTAAAAAGTTAGTCTCACGTTAAATTATTCACAAAAATGAAAATAAATTTGATTTTCAAATATCAATTTCATATTATTTTCAGTAACTATAGATATAATAATGAATATGCACAAAAGAATTGATAATAATCAGTTAATTAATAGATGTAGGAAACTTCTGCGACCATTCCTCTTTTCACGTACTCATATGAGAGAAAAAAGATTTGGTAAGGTGCAAAATCTTTTTGCTTCATTGAATTAGTAAGAAAAAATATAGGTTCATAAATGTAGGAAACTTCTGCGATCGTTCCTCTTTACTTTTTTTTTTTGGTATATTAGTAAAGTGCACGGCAATTACCGTACTAAATAAGGAAGGTATATATAGCATATGAAAGTGAAATATAACTTATTCACCCTTAAAGCTGATATTAAATTATAATTAAAATAGGCACTTGTTACCTTTATCACTAATTTATATTTATACCATAAAAGCACGTTAAATAAGTTGATTGAACTTTTTGGGCTTCATTAAAATACTTTGTAATAGACAAATTTTCATTTATCATATTTAAAATAAAAAACTATCGTGAGTTTCTTAGAAAATAAAATTGCGTCGTGATTTTTGGCCGTCATATAAGAGTCCTAACAAAAAAAAAAAAAAGTAACAAGAGTCCTAACAAAAAAACAAACAAAAGTTGGCGTAAATAGAACTGTCTTGTTTTTAGAAATTAAAACATTAATCATATATGTCAAGGATTTGTTTTATGGGGTGATTGAGTTGTTACGGGAAATAATGTAACTCAAATTAATACGATTGAGTGAATATTTGCTATACTCTACCAATAATTATAGTATAAATTATAGTGCTCTCCTAAATATGGAAAAAAATAAAATTCTAACTTTTCAAACACAGAGAGATTAATTAGTACAGTAGTTTCTTTTGCATTTTTCCCAGAAGGTTATGACAATGACAAATATAATTAGCCTAAGTAACTTTTAAAATACGTAATTAAGTTTTCTAGTTGAGTTCTACTTCAAAACCATTTACAAATTGTTATTTGATAGTAGTTTATATAATTCATGTGTAATTAGATTTCAAAGTTGATATATGTTTCTTTGAGTCCTAATCTAATTTTATTTGTACTGCTTTTATAAATATGAATTTCGCTAACTAATAGGTTTTTCCATTAATCATGGGGAACACATTGCAAAAAATCCAAGAAGACGAATTGCCAGATGAATCTCAACCATTCTGCTGCAAAATTTGTATGGAGCCTTTGTTGTTACCCAGTACAAAATTTAAGAACCAAAATCTCTGCATTCATCCGTTCTGCATTGACTGTATAACAAGATACATCTCCGTCAAGCTTGTTGACAATGTCGTCGAAATTCCGTGTCCGTTTCCGACTTGTAAACAATTTTTAGACCCAATCCGTTGCCGGAACCTTGTGGATTCTGAACTGTTTGATAAATGGTCTGAAAAGTTGTGTGAGTACTCTGTTTTAGGGTTGGCGCGGTGTTACTGCCCTAAGCGGAACTGTTCTGCTTTGATTTTGGATGAATGCGGTGGCGTTGCGACGCGATCAAAGTGCCCAAATTGCAAGAGATTATTTTGCTTCCAGTGCAAGCTTCCATGGCATGCTGGATTTCAATGTGAGGAGAGTGGGGCATTGAGGGATACAAACTGTTAAAGAATGACAAAAGTCCCACACCGGTGGTTAATGAGATGGGTGGATTCCTTATAAGGTTTGGGCAATTCTCCTCCCTTTGAGCTAGCTTTTGGGGTGTGAGTTAGGCCTAAGACCTAATTTAACATGGTATCAGAGCAGGGCCTATCTCACCCGATGTTGGGGCTCCCAAAATCAAAATTGTCCACGCACCAAATGCTAAGCACTGGGCGTGAGGTGAGGTGTTAAAGAATGACAAAAGTCCCACATCGGTGGACTCCTTATAAGGTTTGGACAATCCTCCTCCCTTTGAGCTAGCTTTTGGGTGTGAGTTAGACCTAAGACCTAATTTAACAAAAACGACGTCACGTGCAGGTTAGTTTGCGCTGGCTGTTTATAACAAATCAATTAACGATGTGTTTACATATAAATATTTAATATTTAATTATGTTGGTTAATATGTAATCGTTGTGTTTATATATAGTTTAATCTGATTGTGTTTTTATGTAGGTGTCGTGCCAATTTCTGTTACAACTGCGGAATGCGAGTCGATCGTCCCCATGGCCGGTGGTGTGCTTGTGATTCTCATTTAATTACCTTCAACCGTTTTCTATCTATTTTTTTAGATATGTTCTTATTTTTCTTGTTTTTCTTATTCTTATAAAAGCATTTCGCCGTACATACAAAAATAAATAATACCAAAACACGATTAGGGTTATTCATGTTTACGTTTAACAAATCAAATCGAACTGCAATTCAAACTATTTGGTGTGGTTTGGTTTGATTTGATTTAGTTTTAAATTTTGAAAATTGATATAAATTATTTATATATTATTCATAAATAAAATATAAATATTTTATTAAATTTTAATTAACGTAATTCTTTTAATTTTACCATTTTCTGACTCAGGCCCAACATTTAACTTTTAGGGGTTGTTTGGTGGAGAGATTAGTAGTGCATGAATTAGTAATGCAATATTTAATTTTATCTAAGTGTTTGGTTCATTGTTTTCCACCTCATCCTATGTTAGGATTAAAACTTTATAAAAAGTTTCTTTGCAATTATACTCTTGAATTATTATGTAATTGGGTCAAGTTAAATAATTGTCGGACAATATTATAGAAAAACAATTTTGTTGTCATGTTTGCTATTTTTTCACTTAAATTATTTGAGGATAAATAATTGTCATACTAGTAAACATCACTCACAAAATGTCTATTCTCAATTTAAAAAAGATTAACAATCTACTTTTAAAATCAGAAAAACGGTATTGATTTGTATTGGATTTATTCAGTAACAAACAACTTTCTATAAATAACTTGTAAGTTAATATAAACAAATTAACTAAAATGATTTGAGGGATATTTTTATCTTTACATAGACTTATTCCATGGTATTATATCTTGTGTATTACTATACCTCCAAATAGGTATTGGTACTACATCCTATAATATCATGTAGGGGCATAATTAATACATGGATTAGTTATAAATATGTCCAAAATCCTACCAAACATAGTACTAAATAATATCATACATAATACATGGACTATCTCTACATAATAACTATTTATTTGGTTACCGCAAAATAATTTTGGCCCATAAGACTAGCCCAATCCAGATCGTGGTTGGGTGAGATTTTGACTAGAATTCATTTTTCTTAGCCCAACACGATGGCCTCAAGACTTGGTTGGGCTTGGTATATCACTTCTTCTTGGGCCCAACACCGTGGTAGAGTTACGGTGGCCTTAAATTATGTAAAAAATTTAGAAATTTCATAGTATAATGAGCAAATTACATCCTATTTCTATCATTTTTCAATTTACAAAAATTTCTCAAAATTAGTGTCATCTGGATACATAGCAATCTAGCCGGATACATTATACCTGATACATTTAAAAAAATTAGTTACGATTTAAAAGGAAAGGGAACGTAAAATTGAATGTGATTTCCCCAAATCACGCAAATCAAGTTGATATCAATCTCTCCCAAATCGTAATAGCTTCAAACAATTCAATATTCAAATTTTGTCCTCTCAAATCTCTCCCAAATTTTAACAAATTCAAAAAAAAAAAATCGAAAACAGTAGTTGATACATGATGAATATCTCTATTTTGTTGAGATATTCAGAAGTCTGGGAAAGCGAGGTTAGTTATAAACAATACAAAAGTGATAGAATAGTTGTTGGACAAATAATTTCTTTTGTGAATCTCCCAGTTTATCGAAGATTCTTTCAATTTTGATTTAAAATTGACGAAAAATTTGAGATCAAAATTCTTCTCCAGTTCTTCGAAGATTATTTCAATTTTGAAAAAATTTAAAATTCTTCTCCCAGATTATCGAATATCTTTTCAATTTTGATTCACCATTGTCGAAAATTTTGAGATTCAAAATTCTTCTCCCAATTCATCGAAGATCCTTTCAATTTTGATTCAAAATTGTCGAAATTTTGGAGAAGACATGAATATGTTTGTTAGTCTTGTTACTATCATCGTCTGTGGTTTGAAGAAGTTTTTGAGTTTTTTTTAAGGCTCTCAACCTCTCGTTTCGCACCGCTGCAGCCATCTCTATGGCGTTTTCCTCCTCTATCGACATTGACTATATGCTTGTATACTAAATGAAATTCGAACTCTCGCTACTTCTATAGAGTAAAAGAAACGGGAAAAGTAGAAGAACATAAAATCGATAGGTTAAGTGGTTGAATTTATATGTATTAGCTTTTTATCTATTTACATATCATGCCCATAAAATTGTGTGTGGTACATTATTATTTATGTATCTTATTCTAATTGAAAAATATTGTAGTTTATAAAAGATATATTATACATGTAATTGTTCTCAATAGCATTTTTTTTGTGATTGGTACACGACACTGTGGCTAGTTGATATGTATTTGCCATATATAATAAAGTTTGAAATTTGTTGAATTGACATACATGCATTAAACAAGTGGTGCAACTATGTCTTAAAATGTTACTCAGAAGATTGCAGATACATAATAACATCTGATTCATAGTCAATTCGACATTTTGACATAGTTATGTACCATATACAAAAAAAAAACTATGAATATGATACAGTGATTTAGTTATAAAACAGTGTTGAAGATACATAACAACATGTGATACATAATTATGATGGACACATAACAAATTTATGCGTCATATACATAACTATGAATATGATACAAACTGATATTGTTAAAAACATTAGTGTTTATGCATAAAAAATAATATTTGATAATGTCTACAGATACATAGCCTCTAGTTGAATATGTATATGTGTATGTCTCTGGTAGTAAAAAATAACGAAATTTGTAATAGTTATGTATATTTGTATTTCAATAAATTAGTGTTATGTATCAAAACTAATATTTGAATACGATACATTGCACACGATAAAATTGTAATGTATCATAAAGTTGAAACGAAGGCACTGTACATAAATTTATGAATCAAAATCAACTAGATACATTAAAAGTCAAAAATCTTGGGTAGAGAAGTGTGTTTAGAAACACATTCTACTCCCCCCCCCCCCCCCCCCCCCCCCCCCCCCCCCCCCCCCCCCCCCC
>NC_064282.1:1950504-2147376 GCF_019186545.1 Solanum stenotomum
CCCCCTCCCCCTCCCCCTCCCCCGTTTGTATTAAAAAAAGATGAACAACAAAAAATCAATTATTTTTTTAACAATTCGACCCAAAGTCCTTGTCGGAGCCACCAACAATCTGACTTTTTTCTCCTTTTTGGGGCATTTTTTGCACAGTCGATTTTAAAGTCGAAAAGAAGGAGCATCATCATCTATATGCATCGAAACTTTGTAGATGAATAATAATATTAAAAAAATAGAACATAAAAAGGATCAACTATAAGTTGGAAAAGAAAAAGAAAAAAACTACCTATTGAGAAAGTTGAAATTGATTGACTAGAGAGAGAACAAATTTGAAATTTCAAAATGTGATGAAGGAAGTAAAGATTGACAGAGTAAAAATAGAAAGAGATTGATGGAGTGAAAATAGGAAGAGAAACGTGTATTTGGGAGTTGAAGAGTTATGTATCTCGAATAGTGGGTTTTGGAGGAAAAAGAGTGATTTTTGTAATATTTTAGAATGGTAGGAAATAATAAAAAATATGGTAATTAAAGATGTGTATATATGTAATTTTTTCTTAATTTGATAAGACGGACCACTAGTATGAGACAACAATTTTTAGCAATATGATCAACTTATATAAAATCGAAGAAAATATCTTGTAGTCTTAAATTGTCACGTAGAATATAAAATTGAAAACTTAGTAAATATGAAATAAAAAACACTCTTTTGGGGATAAAATAAATACATTAAAAGAGTGAAGTACTTAATATGATAGCTAGTATATTCTATTTAACTTTTTGATTAGATTCTATATTTTTATTAAAACCTTGTTATACATGTATAAATATTCAATTACAAACTCAGTTACTAAAACAAGTCACAATATGATAAAAAAGTTTTGAAATTCATAAACTTCAAATTATAACTCAGTTTCAAATGCATTTTAAAAAGAGAGGTATTGACTTCAACCAATCAAAAATGCCCTTAAACTATGTGAAAGTAACAAAAATGTCCACCGTCTATAATTTGGCTCAAAAATATCCTTGACGTCAATACTTTGGTTCAAAAATGCTCTTGCACTTAATATTTTGCTCCAGAAATGCCCCTATAGTTACTAAATTGGTCAAAAATACCCTTTGTCAAATAAATATATATTTTTTTCTTTTTAAACATATCTTCTTCCTAATTAACATATTATTAAAGAACAATGTTCTTGTTTTCTTTCTTTTAAAATCACTTTAACAAATAATAATGTAGGTTATTTCTTCATAATCTCATTTTATCAATTAAAATAGAATAACTTCATGTACCCTTTCGGCAGATAATATATGCCATATATATAAGATCATAGTATATACGTCATAAAAAATAATTATTATAAGATAAGAATTTTTTTATTTTTTTTCTGAATTGAAGTAAGAGAAATATTTGCTAATTTAAAAAATATTATTAGAAAAAGAATGTATTAAAAAAGAAAATAAATAATATATTTTATTTGAAAAATGAGCATTTATGACCCATTAAATAACAATAAGGACATTTTTTAACCAAAGTATCGACGGTGAAAACATTTTTGAACCAAAATAAAAACAAATGACATTTCTATTTCTTTCACATAGTTTAAGGACATTTAATCCTTTTCCCTTGATTTTATTTGCAATGTTCATGACTTTTTCTGCAAGTGACAAATGCTCACAGCCCATACCATAATGGGAACTCAACTTATAATTGCCTTTGCAACTTGTTTTCATCTTTTTCTATTGGGACCTCTCTTATTGGAATATCGCAATTCCCCAATATAGCGTTGTCTTGTGAGACATGTATAGTCGAGTGACCACTTATTTAATATATACTAGTGGCAAAATATTTTGCACGAGCTCAATATTTATTTACAAAGTTATTTTTAAAGTATTTTTAATTGAACAATTTTAATATTTTAATCTAAAATAAGTTGTATAGATATATATGTATGACAATAAATTATTTCATTAAGTGTAAAATAAAAATCTATAATATTATAAATTCTAAGTGATGTGAATTAAATTAATTTAAACATTTTAATCTAAAATAATATATATATATATATTTGTGTTCTAGTAAATCATCTCATTAGGTTTAACAGATAAATATTATCAACATTATAAATTTTGAATAATGTTGATTAAAATAATTGTACAAGAAATAGACTAATTGACCATTTTATTCTCTTATAAGATTGTGAAAAGGAAATCAAGGAAACAGAGGTAAAGCTCCTTAAATAAATAAAAGAAAATTTTAATTGAAAATCGACAAAAATTAAAAGTATTTTTTACTTTCTTAAAGTTCATTCAAATTAAAGTTAGACAAACAAATTAAAATGGATGAGAAATATTAAATATTTAGATGAAAAAAGAAAGGAACAATTTAGTACAAGTAATTTCTTGTTTAGCCTTGTTTGTTCAAGCAAATGACTTCTCAATAACAAAATAAAATAATAGGTAGTGAGTTTTATTCCATTTTAAAAAGTTTTATATAAGTATCTTTACGAACTTCAGTTAAAGTGAAACTTTTTCAATAAAGTGATCCAACAAGACACTTTCAATTTTACTTTCTTTTGGTAGAGTTTATTGCTAAAAAAAAGGATGGTCTAAGTAATGCTACTTCGTATGCGATTTGAATTTGATATGAAATTTTACAAAGTAAAAATAGATTTTAAACTTTATGAAAAAGTTGAAATTAAAAAATTATAAAAAAAACATATACTTTTCTTGAAATAGATTAAAATAAAAAGTAATACAAATAAATTTAAACAAGAAAATATCAAATAATTGGATTGATTGGTCAACAGCCTACTTAAACATTACGACAAATTAGCAATAACTGCGAGAACAAATGCATTGTAATTTGTACGCTACGTTTTTACTCCTTCCGTTCACATTGTGCATTATAGACTTTGTATATTTTTTGTAAAATAATAAATGAAGTACATATTTTATCATGGTATTAACTTTATTTGTAAGATAATACACATTTATTAAAAAAAAAAAATATAATGACATAATTTAAATTATATTTTTATTATTGTCCTTTATAAAATCATAAATATAGTAGTTCAATTTATCTCCTAAAAAATAATCAAACTTCATTAAATAAGAAAGTGTAAATATGGAAAAATAAATAAATATTCATCTAAAACTTTAAACAATTCAATTATTTTGAACAATGAAAAAAACCTCAAAAATTCAATTAATATGAATAGAGGGAGTATTAATTAGTGTAGGATCTCAATAAACTTAAGATAAGAGGAGTTAATGTTAGTTACTCCCTCTATCTCTAATTATTTGTCCAAGTTTTCTTTTTTACTTGTCTCTTTTTACGGTCCATTTTGATAATTCAAGAAATGACAATTTTTTTTATCTATTATACCCTCAATTGATTAGTTTTGAAAAATGTAGAATTTCTTGAAAATTCTAAATTTTAAATCATCCACTTCATAATCAATAAGGATAAAATAGTAAACTCACTATGTCAATCATTGTTTTCTTAATATGTGTGTCAATTCAAAAGTGGACAAGTAATTAGGGACAAATGAAATATAAAACAAGAAATCAATTATTTCTCCGTTCAACAATAGTTGTCCACTATACTATTTTGGGATCTCAACAATACTTGTCTACTTTATGAAATTAATGGATAATTTTACTCTAGTTCATAATTTACATTTATCATTAATTATAGTCATTTTCCTATTACATTTCAAAACATTGTATTTATTATATTTAAAGGTTGATATACTCCGTCCGTTCTTTTTTATATGTCACCTTTTTAGATTGCATTTGCATTAAGAAATTAAGTAATTTACCCTTCTACCCTTATTTAATGTTTTCTTAAGTCAACTTTTTAATAAATGATGAATATGCTAGATTTCAAAAATTAAAATGCATTTGGATGATTATTTAAAATTTTGAGTTTATTTCAATATCAGATTTAATAGAATAGTGAATGAAGAGAGTAATAAATCAATGTATAGAGTACTCCAATAAATATTAATTTCTTATTAGTTTTCCTAGGTTGGTCAAAATATGTATTTTAAAGACTAATTAACTACTCTATCAAGGGTATAATACGAAAAACATGGTAATTTATGCATTGATTTTATGAAGTGACCAGTATTATGATCCAACTATTTATAGAAATTGATGACATATAAAAATGAACGGAGGGAGTAATAAGATTATGGGTGTTCACGGGTTGGTTTGGATCGGTTATTGGCCAAAATTAAAACCAAACCAACTTACTCGGTTTTAAAAATATCAAAACCAAACCAAACCAAATATAATATACATTTATCGGTTTGGTTGTTATCGATTTCGATTTGGTTTGGTTCAGTTATTCGGTTATTAACCATACACAAAAATAAAATAAATAATTCATTCAAAACGTGAAAAAAGTAACTAAAATCCATTCAAAATGAAAAATAGTTAAAATGAGTGACAATACTAAACTTTCTATCACTAAATTTACTATGAATAAAGATTTAAAATTTACTATTTTGGCCTAGAAGGAAGAGACAATAGCATTTTTTCTTTCAATAAGTAAATTATAAAGAAATTTTGATGAAAACATAAATAAGATATTTAAAATTGTTTATAAAAATAATATATTAAGTATGTATAATAATAAAATATATGTATATAATTTATCGGTTTGATTCGGTTATTTATTCGTTTTTTTCGATCAAAACCATAACCAAACCAAATACTATCAGTTTTTTTAAAATCTAAAATCAAACCAAACCAAACCCAAATAAAATCGGTTTATTTTATCGGTTTGGTTCAGTTTTTCGGTTTGTTCGATTTTTATCCAAACTATGAACACCCCTAAGATTATCCTTTTATTTATAGTTTGTTAAGAAGTGCGCAAAGTTAGTAATGAAATAGTGAAAACTATTTTAGTATGCCTTTAATGCCAATTATAAGGTCAAATGATAGAGCTAAAAGCAAAAAAAGGAAATCCATTTATTCAACATAAATATTGAGATTTTATGGTTATAAAATGAGAAATAAGTCATAAGAGAGCTTCTCCATTCATTGCATTTGACAACTGAAGTACTGAACCCTACTTAACTTTTAACTAGTTTAAATTTTATTAATTAATATGTTCCATATTATAGTTATTATATTATTTCTATTTCTATATATATATATATATCAATTTATGAGTACCTTCATTAATTTATCAATTTTTTTTTTTGTCTCTTGTCGATACATTTTGCATGAACTTGATAGTCGAAGGTCAAAGGCGAATTTAAAATTTTTCGAACAAGGATGCACCAAGTAAAATGTAATTTTACTGAAGTGAGAATTGATCTTTAATCCTCAAGGTAAAAAATTTAATATTAAATCATGTGGACCATTTAGACTTCTTGTAGTACATGTGTCAAGATATAATATTATACAAATCTTAAAAAAAAAATATATAAAATATCTAATTTTAAGAAAAAACCACGAATGTCGATGCCCTGTTTTTTTTGTTCTAAATTCGCCACCGTCGATGGTGCCTTTTTTAGAGCTCTCAAGAAAGTGTCATCATCAGAAGTAAAGTCAATAGTGATAATTATGCTATTATGAATTTGATAATTTTAACATAAGATATTGGTAAATTTATTTAACACACACACACACATTTATATATATATATATATATATATAATTTTTTAATTTCTTTTTTTTGTGATACAAAAGTCTTATGTGGAAGTCATTGTCGCATTGGTCCAAAGACGATCCACCTTCTAAGATGGGCACATTGCGATGCACTTCTTCCGTTCCTTTTTGTATTTCATTTTTACTATAAATAGTTGATTCATAATAATTATTATTTTTGTATAAATTATAATATTCTTGCTATTTTTCCTTGGTGAGTAATAAAATATACATTTAATCAACATAGAAAAATTGAGTAGATAATTTATGTTCATTGGTTAAATACTTATATTAATTAATCAAAAAATCAATTCGTATTCATTGATTGAAAACTTGTTAAAAAAATTTAAATAAAAATAGAATAGTAAATTTACTTAATTTTTTTTTAATGCACGTGAAATTTAAAATAATGACATATAAATAAGAAAGGAGGGATTATCTAATGTGATAACAGCGAATTTCTCGTAAGTCGTGAAGTCAACTCAATTTATTGTCGCCTATGATTATAGCTCTTTTTTTCTTTTTGGATTTCCCATTGGTAACCCAATCCGAATATCGATTGTCGACTACTCAATAGTCGTTGAGGTTTTTTTTGGCTAAAAAATTGAAAAAATACTTTTCGCTTTTGCATTTTAATTATTCAAAAATTATTTTTAAAAATAGAAATAATTCAAAAGAAAATCCTATTCCCATGGTTCATCTTTATTTATCCCGTTTATAAAATTAATGACCAGTTTGCCATTTTATATCTTTTTATCCTTATTATTAAACATTATTTATTTTTTAATATTTAGATAATTTATAATTAATAGGAGTGATATAGTAAAGTTATTCCTCTATTTATTATTTTTTATAAAGTGTGCCAAGTCAAACATTGATAAATAAAAATAAAGGAAGCCGGGGGGGGGGGGGGGAGTAAATATGAGCAATTAACTCTCTTAAATTTATCACATAGACAATGTAAATGAAGAACAAAAATGAAAAAAATTTCAAACATCAAATAATAGTTGTCCACTATTGATTTGACAAAGAGATTAAGAAGTAGTAAATTAAATATAAGTCATCTAAACATTAAAAAATGAATAGTATTTAATAGCAAGGTAAAATAGAAACAACATGATAAATTATTTTTTGGTTTACTAGACAAGTATTATAGTACCTCCTAAAATAATATAATTGACTAGTAAAGATGGACAAAAACTTTGAAGAATTCACTTATTTTGAACAATGAAAAATATCTCAAAAATTAGATAATATAAAATAGAGGGAGTATATTTCGATATTCTTTATCAAATTAGTTGTTGTGTTTATTTTGTCCAAGAGTTAATTTAACTAATTATTAAAATTAAGAAAAATTATATCAAACACAATATTCGATCTTCATAGAGTCCCCGAGATATTTCCTCACCAAGTTTATCATAGTAGCATGTATAACTCCTCTTGATTTAGATTGACTTGATATTGAGTTAAAGAGAATATACAAAAGTTTTGAACCTTGTAAAATATATTAAAATGTCTTTTAATTTTGTATGTAAAGTAAAAATTAAAGAGTTAATATGAAAGAATAAAAATTGGAAAGAACTGGAAAAAAAAAATGCAAGACAAATAAATTAAAATTAAAATGATAAATTATGAAAAATTGTTCAAAATTCTATCTTTAATGTAGGTCATAGACCATAGTTAACCAATTAATTCGATGGAAAATATTTAAATTAAGTTGGGACTGAGTACTTATCATCGTATAAGGTTAGCATATTCCCCGCAATTCTAGACGTATATACTGGGAATACAGGTATCTATGTACTTCCTCGATTCATATATAAAGGAGCTTCTACTCTTGAGTAATGTGAAAGTTGAGTTGAGTTTGTCAAGAATGACTTCTTTTGGGTATTGTATTCTTGTTGTTTTGGGTTTGATTGTGAGTGAGTCAGTTTTATGCAATGGTGGAGTCACCAGTAGTTTTGTTAGAAAAGTTGAGAAAACAATTGATATGCCTCTGGATAGTGATGTTTTCAGTGTTCCTCCTGGACATAATGCGCCTCAACAGGTATCTTCATATTCTCCTTTTTCTGTTTTCTAGTTTGTATTTTTTCATTTAGAGCTTTTAACAAACACTTTTGATGCATCATTGACCTTGCTGTGAGTTGTTGAATTTTTTATGAGATATATTTGATGCACTTTTCACCTTTTTTTTTTTTTCCGTTTTTGTTTAATGGCACTTTACTTTGATTTTTTAATGGGTTTTGGGGTATACTAGTAGAGAAGTAGATATTTTTGGGATCCACTGAACTCATACTACTCTTGAAATTGAAATTATCGGTTTAGAAAAATTCATTTTCAGAGCTAAGTCCAAGGAGGCAGGTGGGAAGGTATGGGCGTAGGCTACCTCTCCTCCTACGAGTGATCACCTTTGCAGGCCGGCCACTGTGTGCGTTGTACGGCTGAAGGCATTGTTTATGTTAGATTCTTATCTGGTGCCTTCTTTGTGACTTTCCACCAAGCCATTATTGAAGAACCTCTTGTTTTAATATTTGTCAAAAATTTTACTGTCAAATGAACAACATATCCGTTGTTCTAGAGAGGGTAGAGTATATGAAAATCTTACCTTTATCTCGAGGAGGCATAGAGACTCTTTCCAAGAAACCCTCGTCTCAAGTGAAGCAAAACAAATTAGTATTAAAAAAGGAAAGATGGCAGGCAAGAACATAACATCAACAAAATAGTGCGATCACCTAACATAGTAAATAACAAATTGTAACAGATAACAAAAGCAAGAAACTACATGAATAAGGCTATTACTGTGACAAACACGGTGCCCCGCACTAAGTTGAATCAGTGTGGGAAATTCTGGGTTCAGTTAAAACCAATTGGACAAATGGGATAGTGTTTAAAGTTTTTATCAGATGTAACAAATTTTGTTTATGCTTGTATCATTCATGGCATTTGGTTTATTTGCCAATTGATTCTGTTTGGGGTGTCTTTATAAGGCTCACATAACACAAGGAGATCATGTGGGAAAGGCTGTTATTGTTTCATGGGTGACTATGGATGAACCTGGTTCAAGTACAGTAGTATACTGGAGTGAGAAAAGCAAGCAAAAGTATAAGGCCAGCGGAAAAGTTACTACCTACACATATTATAACTATACTTCTGGTTACATCCACCACTGCAATATCAAAAATTTGAAGGTGAATATTCTTTCTTTCATTCGCTTTTTTGGTTGGATAATTTTGGTTTCTTGAGCATTTCTAAACTACTTTTACCCTCAATAATGATGCTCAAACTTACAATGGATTTAATACGCCTTTGCAGTTTGATACCAAATACTACTATAAGATTGGGATTGGACGGGTGTCACGAACCTTCTGGTTCACAACTCCTCCAGAAGTCGGCCCTGATGTACCCTATACTTTTGGTCTTATAGGTAACAATTTCAACCAAATTATTGCTGTTGGTACTTCGTGGAGCTTGCTTTGGTTATTTTACACACTGCTTCTGAAGTTTCATTGATATTGTGCTTTCTCATACCGTACCAAAATAAAGATATATTGTACAATCATGTTGATGTGAATATGATTTAGACCCTGAATCTAGGATTGAGAGATGACAAATTTTCTAGTTTATTGTGTGAAACAGCATTATCTGCATGACGCAGAAACTTCGTTACATGTACGTTATACATACAACATGCTTCTCCTTCGGTGCATATGTTGAACATGGTTCAGTGAGAACCTCTTTGCATACTTCCAAAGGAGAAGGAGAAATGATAGCTAAAAAACATTTATGCTTGTGTTAGCGTTTGTGTGGCATTTCTCAGCCAACCTGCATTTCATTGCAGGGGATCTTGGTCAGAGTTTTGATTCAAACAAGACACTCACACATTATGAATTAAATCCAATTAAGGGGCAAGCAGTGTTGTTCGTAGGCGACCTATCTTATGCTGATAACTACCCTAATCATGATAATGTAAGGTGGGACACATGGGGAAGGTTTGTAGAGAGAAGTACTGCTTATCAACCTTGGATTTGGACAGCAGGAAATCATGAGTTAGATTTTGCTCCTGAAATTGTAAGTGATTCCATACTATTTCCCTTTTTGCTTAAAACTTATTTCTTGTGTATTTCATAGATGCTTTAACCTAATTTTTTGAGCTAGATATAGAGATATATACTGATGACGAAACTGCTAATATTAGCTCCTACAGAGCTTTATTAATGCATTTCTTGACCTTCAGCCAATTGAGAAGAAGCTGTGTTAAAACCCTTTTGCTTCAATGTACGAACAGAAAGCATACTTACTTGCATGAATTCTACATTCGTCACAATATCAGTATATCTTAACCAGAGATTCTGCTCTCTATTTCTAGTTTGAGTGCGGTGAGTTTATTGAAGCTGGTATCTCTCTCTGTTCCAACAAAAAAATAGATAAACATTTCCTCTGCTTTGCAAAGGAAGTGGCATGAGATTCATATTGCACGATAAAAATGACTATATTTAGAGAGACTAATAATGAGCAAGCATGTATGCTTTAGAGAGAACCAATGTGGTTATAGAGTTTATTGATTGAACTCCACAGCAAAAAAGACAATTTGCTTGTGCTTTTCCATTCCTTTAATAATAATGTCCTAGATTTTAGATGGTTTTGCATGGAATTTTGATGAATACATTCTTATACTGCCTGCAGGGGGAAACAAAACCATTCAAGCCCTACACTCATCGGTATCATATCCCATTCAGAGCATCAGACAGCACATCTCCACTTTGGTATTCAATCAAGCGAGCTTCAGCGTATATCATAGTTTTATCCTCATATTCAGCATATGGTAAGGATACGGTATTCTTGTGAATGATACTTAGCATTGAGTTATGAACTGGTTTATGCTTTCCCTTTTCCTCTTCTTTAGTGTGGACATAGAACTTAGAAGTACTCAGCCAGAAAATATCATCTACAGTCTGTTACTTTTCCAGTTCTTGAAGAATTTAGAAGTCTTTATGTAGTAATACCAAAAATTTCAGTCCGCAGTCAATGTCTATCTTTTGTTCACATTCACCTTGCTCCCAAAAAAGTCTGTGAGTGCATTTTCGTGGTCTCTAGTATAGGTTATTCAGGAGAGGCATCTATTTCGAAAATTCAGGACCATGGATTTGTCTGTTTTCTTATAAGTTGCTTTTCTTTCCTCCATTTAATAGGCAAATACACTCCTCAATACAAGTGGCTTGAGGAAGAGCTACCAAAAGTTAACAGGACTGAGACTCCGTGGCTGATTGTTCTAGTACATTCACCATGGTATAACAGCTACAACTATCACTATATGGAAGGGGAAACCATGAGAGTAATGTATGAACCATGGTTTGTACAGTACAAAGTGGATATGGTTTTTGCAGGTCATGTTCATGCTTATGAACGAACGGTATGTACAACTCATCCAGTTCTCTGTAGCTTAAGTGAGAATCTTAGTTTCATCTGTTATAGAAGATGTAAGCTTTTATTATGTTTCAGGAACGGATTTCTAATGTGGCCTACAACGTTGTCAATGGAGAATGCAGTCCTATTAAAGATCAGTCTGCTCCAATTTATGTAACAATCGGTGATGGAGGAAATCTTGAAGGCCTAGCCACCAAGTAAGATTAATCTAGGTCTAGAAAGTTGTTTTATCTGTTGTGGTTGGCGTTTCTGTGAGACAACTAATCAGATATCTTGTACACTAATTTCAGCATGACAGAGCCACAACCAGCTTACTCTGCATTCCGTGAGGCCAGTTTTGGACATGCCACTCTTGCCATCAAGAATAGAACTCATGCTTATTATAGTTGGCATCGTAATCAAGATGGATATGCTGTGGAAGCTGATAAAATATGGGTTAACAACCGAGTTTGGCATCCAGTCGATGAGTCCACAGCAGCCAAATCATGATGATATACACGAAATTTCATCTATCTTTTCTTTCCTTTTCCTCAGTAACATTGTGTACTTGTTGATGAATAAATGTTTCATTATTTCAAGCTCTTGCTGCCTCATAATTTGTTAAACGTCCATTTGGGACATGGCAGAAGAGTCATTGTGTGGAAAACGAAAAAAACGTCGTAAAAGAAAATCGAAGGACATACATTTGTTCATATTACTCATTTATCCAAATTATAATTCTAATCATTAGTCATTTTCCTTAATTATAAATTATTTTACATGGTTGTCTAGTGGCAGATAAATCAGCTTACACTTGGAACCAATATAAAAAGTAGAGCTTAAAAATTGATTATAATGTTATATTTAAAATTTATCAAAGTTAGAGAAAAAGACTTTTTTTTTCGGGTAAAGCCTTAGACATATCATGTGATATAAATTAATAGCAAATGTATTAAGTTTTAATATTAATTAATTAACGAAGAAACGTGCCATAGACATATCATATGAGTAAATTAACAACTATAATATATCCAGGAGCACGTGGCCGAAATCTTTTTCCCCATTTCACATCTTTTTTGTTTTTATATAATACACGCCTTCACGAGTAATTAAGTGTCAAATAAATAGTCGTACTCATGTGGAGCGTTAATTCTAATCAATATCAGTGGACCAGGAAAAATAAAAAATGTATGAAATATGAGTATACAAAATAATATTCTCAAAGTGCATGCTTATCTGATATTTATACCGGTGAAAAGTAAATTTTTTTTTTTTGATAAGAAAGGATAATATATTATAATAACTTAAGAAGCGGATGCAGTAGTTAATACTGATTAAGATCAGGGCCGACTCAACAAGATTGGGGGCCTAAAGCGAAATTTAAGGGAGAGGCCCTAATATTTTTTTTTTATCATATATACTTTTATTTAAAATCTACTTTTCTAGTTTTTTTAGATGCAAAATCATTAGTTATTGTTTTATAATCGATTTGTTTTAATATTTCCTTTTCATTTGATAATATAGCTCAATCCATTCAATCTCTCTTGAGACATGTTGATCTTAAATAAAATTTAATCAATTTTAGTTTCGAAAAACTTCTTTTGGCTGTGGCAACAGTTGGATAAACTGTTAACATAATTCTACAAGCAATATGTGTATTTGGAAAAGAATCAAGTCTTTGATTTGATTGCGCATTTTCATTAGATCATTATCTTCTACATGTATTATTTCTCTTAACACTTTCAATTCAAAAAATAAATCTAAACTATCAATAACAGAATAACTATTATGTGTTAAAGTTCAAGGTTAAGACAATGTTTTTTTAAATTCTCATCATCTAGTGATCTCAATTTATCACTAAATAAGAAACACAAAATATTTTCATATGCTTCAATTGGTTCAAATCTATTTTGAAGTGAAAAAAATAGCTTGATCTACTCTCTCTCTCTCTCTCTCTCTATATATATATATATATATATATATATATATATATATATATATATATATAGATATCTTAAGTAATCAACTCTAGTTTCAAGGGACTTTGTGATTTCGTTATCATTATTTTCATCAAATATTTTTTTACGAAATTCAGATTCTATATTCACTTCATATGCAATTTTCTAAGCAGAAATCATAGCACTCATAGTACATATATATATATATTTATTTATTTATTTATTTTTTTTAAATAACATTTATAAGTAAAAAAAATGGGGCCCCCAAAAAATATGGGGCCCCAAGCGATTGCTTTAGTGGCCTAGGGGTTAAGACGGCCCTGATTAAGATACATACAAACTGATTTATATATCACCGTCATAAGGTGTTACACTTTGTTTTGATAGTTATTACATATTATTTCATAATGTGTTGTATTAAATTATTTTGATGAAAATGTTAAATTATTTTGATGAATATAACATTTGATTAGATTGTATCAATCCACATCATTATATTAAAATATCAGATAGCAACTTAAGGGGATAAGCCTAAAACAGCAATAAACAATTACAATGAAATTTCACAAAGTGGATTCTAGGGAGGGTAGAGTGTACGTTGGCCTTGCCACTATTTCTCCAAGGTAAAGAGACTGTTTCTGAAAGATTCTCGGCTCAAGCTAGGGTACAATTAGGGGTGTTCACGGGTTGGTTTGGATCGGTTATTGGTCAAAATCAAAACCAAACCAACTTAATCGGTTTTAAAATTATTAAAACTAAAACAAACCAAATATAATATACATTTATCGGTTTGGTGATTATCGGTTTCGGTTTGGTTTGGTTTGGTTTGGTTATTCGATTATTAACCATACACAAAAATAAAGGAAACAATTCTTTTAAAATGTGAAAAAAGTGACAACAATCCATTCAAAACGAAAAATAGTTAGAATGACTTAAATTACTAAACTTTCAATCACTAAATTTACTATCAATAAAGCTTTAAAATTCACTATATTGGCCTAGAAGGAAGAGACAATAACATTTTCAGTCCCACAAAGAATTGACATAGACACTCATATACATGAAATCAATAAGATAAATGCTTCATCTTGGGCATTTTTGCTTTCAATAAGTAAATTATAAAGAAATTTTAATGAAAATATGTATAAGATCTTTAAAATTGTTTATAAAAATAATATATTAAGTATGTATATTAATAAAATATATGTATATAATTCATCGGTTCGGTTTGGTTATTTCTTCGGGTTTTTTCGAATAAAACCATAATCAAACCAAATACTATCGGTTTTCAAAAATCTAAAACCAAACCAAACCAAACCCAAATAAAATTGGTTTTATTTTATCGGTTTGGTTTGATTTTTCGATTTGGATCGGTTTTTATCCAAACCGTGAACACCCCTAGGTACAATATAGGGTCATCATAAAAAGGATAAAGAATAACCTATGATTATTAGATAATAAGCAAATGTTTTAAAATGAAATGAAAGAAAATAAGTAAGATAACAAAGCGATCACACCAAATTGATCAGTACATAAAACAGAATTTTATCATTACATAATAATAATTTAACGATCCAATACAATAAAATTTAAATAATAATTAAAATAAATAATTTGTCAACGTAACAACCCACTTAAACATTACGACAGAATAACAATAATTGCAAAAATAAATAGAAGGGTTGCAGGCATCGTACAATTAATCAAACGGAAGAACGTCGTGTTTAGACGTGGGACAACCTTAAGAATGAGAATTTAATGCTGATATGGAATTTTATTCAACATAAATAGTGAGATCGTATTATTATGGATCCTTCTACTAACTAAACTTTTGACCCATTCCATTTTAGTTTAAAATTAATTCATATGATCCACATTATAATCATATTAATTCATACATAAGTTTATTTTTGTGCACCTCCATATTTTATTGACATGAGACCAAATGTGAAAACAAATCGTGAATTATATTTTGATTTTCTAAAATGACAATTATTTTAAACATGTTTTTAGTAAGCATGCCGGGATTGACGACTAAAATGGATTGGAGCATTTGGAGGGATCCTATTTCCGGATGCCTATATATAGAAGCTACTACTCTTGATTAATGTGAAAGTTGAGTTTTCCCACAAGATGGGTGTGTTTGGTTATTGCATTTTCGTTGTTCTAAGTTTGATTGTGAATGAGTCAGTTTTATGCCATGGCGGAGTCACCAGTAGTTTTGTTAGGAAAGTTGAGAAGACAATTGATATGCCTCTGGATAGTGATGTCTTCCGTGTTCCTCCTGGATATAATGCGCCTCAACAGGTATCTTCATATTCTCATTCCCAAGGAGACAGGTCGGAATGTATGGGAGTAGGTTTGCCTCTCTGAGTCTCGTCCTACAAATGATAGCCTTTGAAAGGCCTCCCACAGGGGTGCTTTGTATGGTAGTAGCTAGTTTATGTTAGCTGCTTATTCTTGACCAAGTTATTAGTGAAGAAACTCTCTTGCTTTAATATTTGTCAAAATTTTATTGTGGCATAGTGTTTAAATTTTTTTTTTTATCACATGTAATAAGTTTTGCTTATGCTTGTCACTTTCATGGAGTTTGGTTTATTTGACAATTGATTCTATTTGGGGTTTCTTTTTTATAAGGTTCATATAACACAAGGAGATCACGTGGGAAAGGCGGTAATTGTTTCATGAGTGACTATGGATGAACCTGGTTCAAGTACAGTAGTATACTGGAGTGAGAAAAGCAAGCTAAAGAATAAGGCAAATGGAAAAGTTACTACCTATAAGTTTTATAACTATACATCTGGTTACATCCACCACTGTACTATCGAACATTTGAAGGTTAACATTCTTTCTTTCATTCCTTGAACAAAATTTAATATTGGGATGCTCAAATTGACAATGGATTTAATTCTCCTTCTGTAGTTCGATACCAAATACTACTATAAGATTGGGATTGGGCACGTGGCACGAACCTTCTGGTTCGTAACTCCTCCAGAAGTTGGGCCTGATGTACCCTATACATTTGGTCTTATAGGTAACAATTCCAACCATAATATTGCTGTTGGAGCTTTCTTAGGTTATTTTACCATTGCTTTTGAGGTTTCATTTATATTGTGCTTTCATTTGTGTGGTGTTTATTGGTCAATCCTGTATTTCATTACAGGGGATCTTGGTCAGAGTTTCGATTCAAACAAGACACTCACACATTATGAATTAAATCCAATTAAGGGACAAGCAGTGTTGTTCGTAGGGGACATATCTTACGCAGATAGGTATCCAAATCATGACAATAACAGATGGGATACTTGGGGAAGGTTTGCAGAGAGAAGTACTGCTTATGAACCTTGGATTTGGACCGCAGGAAATCATGAGATAGATTTTGCTCCTGAAATTGTAAGTGATACCGTAATATTAGCTCATTGAGATTTAATGCATTTCTGGATTTTAGATGGTTTTGCAATGGAATTTTGATGAATACATTTTGTTACTATCTGCAGGGGGAAACAGAACCCTTCAAGCCCTACACTCATAGATATCATGTCCCGTATAAAGCATCAAACAGCACATCTCCACTTTGGTATTCAATCAAGCGAGCTTCAGCATATATCGTAGTTTTATCCTCATATTCAGCATTTGGTAAGGATATGACATTCTTGCGAGTACTACTTAACAACTTAATCGATGGTCATGCACTTCAACAACATTCACCTTGCTTCGCGATAATTCATAATGCATTTTCTCGGTGACTTAAAGGCTATTCGGAAAATTCAGGACTTCTGGATTTGTCTGTTTTTCTTACAGTTCCTTTTGTACTTTTCAAATTTTAGGCAAATACACTCCTCAATATAAATGGCTAGAGAAAGAACTACCAAAGGTTAACAGGACTGAGACTCCGTGGCTGTTTGTTTTAGTACATTCTCCATGGTATAACAGCTACAACAATCACTATATGGAAGGGGAAACCATGAGAGTAGTGTATGAGCCATGGTTTGTACAGTACAAAGTGGATATGGTTTTTGCAGGTCATGTTCATGCTTATGAACGAACGGTATGTACAACTCATCCAGTTCTCTGTAGCTTATGTGAGAATCATAGTTTCATCTGTTATAGAAGATGTAAATTTTTATTGTGTTTCAGGAACGGATATCTAATGTGGCCTATAACGTTGTCAATGGAGAATGCAGTCCTATTAAAGATCAATCTGCTCCAATTTATATAACAATTGGCGATGGAGGAAATCTTGAAGGCCTAGCCACCAAGTAAGAAAGTTGTTTTATCTGTTGCAATTGGCATTTGTCAGACAAATAATCGCATATCTTGTACACTAATTTCAGCATGTCAGAGCCACAACCAGCTTACTCTGCGTTCCGCGAGGCCAGTTTTGGACATGCCACTCTCGCCATCAAGAATAGAACTCATGCTTATTATAGTTGGCATCGTAATCAAGATGGATATGCTGTGGAAGCTGATAAAATATGGGTTAATAATCGTTTTTGGCACCCAGTTGATGAGTCCACAACAGCTAAATCATGATGATATACACGAGATCTCATATTTCTTTTCTTTCCTTTTCCTATGTAGCATTCTGTAATTTTGTTTCCTTACAAGGTACACGTAATGAGACAATTAGCATTTACGTACACTTGGTATGTTGTTGTATGTTTATTTCCTAATGAGAGATATAGCTGCAAAACCAGCCAGGGGACTATACAGTTTTCATATGCAACTGATGCACAAAGATTATGTTGAACAAAAAATTACCCTGCAAGGTATAGAAGGTAACATCAAAGTACAAATGTGAATCATTTTTTTCCCCATGAAATTCAAGTATTACTTTATGCATATGTAATGAGTTACAATATGACGGACTATTTTACCTTTTTACACCATTAACATCATAAAACATTGGCATTTGAAAGTACCTTTTTTGAACCAATCTTCGCAACATTTGAACTTTTCACTTTTAGTTAATTCAATGATTCAAAAAAAGGTTTACAACAAAAAATAATAATTTACTTGCTAGCTTCATAATAGCAAAATATACCTTAGGTAGGTGGCGTTTAGGTTAGTTCTAAGTTTGACTCTAAGATAATTGATTTAAGATTTCAATTTTAAGAAAACGATTGTTGTCTAGATTTGATTTTGAAAGAACAATTTCATAAAAGTAATATTAAATTCAAAAACCAAATAAATGCTTTCTAATTAGTGAAGTCGAAGCAAATGAAATATAGAAGAAAGAAAGAAAATAAAAGTTGGAATGAGTTTTAGGGGAAGAAACAGGTTTCCAAAATCAATTGTGCTCTTTAATCTATAAATTTATATAACTCGATGGAATCTTTATATAGTAAAATATTGAATCGTATTTTAGCTTAATAGCTACTTCACCACTCCATATATTACTTTTCCTTTTATTGAAATGAAAGATGGCATTCAACTTATATAAATTCATTTCTTCTTTCTAGTCTAATTTAACTATAATTTGGGACAGCTAGAAAGGCTTGTTCGCAGTACTTTTGGCAAGGGAAAAAATAAAAACGAATTTTATGGGAAGAAAGTGGAAAAATCAAAAGGAGAAGGGTGTTTCTCGTAAAGCATTATAGTTTCGGGGAGGAAATGACAAAAATAGAAAGAACAGGGAGTTACTCGCCACAAACTTTTTATAAGATGCACCGTCACCAAAAAATGGCGCAGGAGACGGAAACTACTCAATTGCACATTCGCCATAGTCGTCACAATTCACATTTTGGCAACTCCGTTTTCAGCCATCGCCGAGAGGAAAAATAATAATTTCAAAAGCGCTTCCTCCACGATCTGGTTGCCGGAGGAGGCGATTTTTTGAATGAAGAGTTCACCTGAATTTTCTCGAAATGGCTGAATCGACGACAATTCAGAGGAGCTCGCCTGAAGGTGATGATCATGAACTGAAGGAGGAGAATATTGAGAAGAAAAAGGATTTTACTGCAAATCCTGAGTTCTTCAGTTGTATGCTTCAGCCAGCGCCTGCCGATTCAGATCCAAATTACATTGGAATTCGCCGGTTCCTCCTTCTTCGCAAAGCTGAATCCGGTGTGCTTCGTCGCAAGGTACGCTTCTTTCACGCATATGTTAGAACACGTGATTATATGTAACTGCATCATCGCTGTGTGTACGCGTGATTTCTCTTCAGAATCAAATGTTAAATACATCCGTGTGGTATCCTGGTTCACAGTCGTATATAGGGTCTCATTGTGAACAATTCATTGCTTTCTTGACATGCATTTGTGGCACTTTCGGTTTATCTCAGTTTAAATTGATTTTTGCGGTTCATTGTGTAAACTATATGCAACTTTATCCTACATTTTGATAGTAGGATCTTTGTATTTGTTGCGATTAGCTATGCAGTGACTTGATAGAACTTTATTGCTTGTTTAAGGACTGGAGATGCAATGGAAAAGGATACGTAGCTTATCGTAATTATATTAGTAGGCCAAGGAATTGGGAGACGTTGCAAATACCAAGCCGACCAAGTACCCCAGGGAACAGGTGGTTGAGATCTATCTTCATTTCTTCTAGTAGCATGCAACCCCTTTATTGCTTAGTGTGCTTGATTAAGACTCATAATTGGTTATTTACTTCTTACCATTTGTGTAATTTTCATTTATCAAATCACTAAGAACTTTGTTAGAAAGAGATTCTCAGTTGACTTTTGTTGCACGTTCCTTTTCTACCGTTTCAGAATTGTTTTGACATCATGGAATTTTGGGGAATGTAAAACTTTACAACACGAAGCTTTTTATTTATTTATTTTTTTCTTTTTTCATGTCATTTGTTGAAGTTCGTACTCCATACAATCTGACATCAGGATAATTTACTGGTTGATGCATCAGTGGGCGATGGATGCCTTCAGCAAGTCCAGTTTCCCAGTTACTCGAGTCGGATAGCTGGAATTCCTTAAAGGTATGTGCATCTTTTGGTTGTCTTTGACTAATATTTTTTCATAACTAGCCTATGCGTGCATCTATTTATGATGATTGATGAGTGTTTGACTATCCATGACATGTCATCCAAAAAGTATTTGGATGATAGATTGTGTTTGCACCCTACGAATTAAGTTGAAGGGTGAAATTTATACAACTAAGTAATTTGAATCACTGGATTCTTTGGAAGCTGTTAACCTGCACCTTCTGAATATTCTTTAGAAATGAAACTTAAACAGTAAACCTATTAACACTTTAATATATTATAATGTCATAATGTTAATATTTCGAATGTAAGAACTCATGTATAACAATGCTTTATTTTGAAATGCGTACTAAAAATATGATCTGAAATACTAATAAAATATACTTTTTTTGAAATTATAAAACGTATTCTTATAATTATGG
This sequence comes from Solanum stenotomum, assembly GCF_019186545.1. NCBI lineage: Eukaryota > Viridiplantae > Streptophyta > Magnoliopsida > Solanales > Solanaceae > Solanum > Solanum stenotomum. The sequence goes on from NC_064282.1 coordinate 1,970,885, forward strand.
AAAAAAAAGATTGTGGGAATTAGGGGTGTGCAAAAATTGAACCGACCAATAAACCGAACTGATAAAAGTGTTATTGATTTATTGTTATTGGGTTATCGGTTCGGTATTGATTTTTAATATTAGGTTATTGGGTTATCGGTTCGGTATTGGTTTTTAATATTAGGTTATTGGGTAAATTGATAACTCATTAAGATTAGTAATTTACTACTTTTACTTGTACATAAATATTATATATTAATCTCAATATGTTACTAGTTCCTGTCTTTATCCTTTAGCCTTCAATTCACACTTCACATTATACAAAACAGTAAAATCTAAAGTAAGAACCCTATTCCTCTTAATTTCTCTTTGTGTTACACTTGTATAGTTTTTTTCATGTTTGTTATTATTGTTTCTATTTTATGAGTATTTGTAAAGTTACATTATTGTGTTTTCGCATTAAATTTATTAGAAAAGTCATATTTTTTTATAAGTATTTTCTTATTGGTTAAACCGAAAACCGAACCGTTAAGGACCACTATCAATAAATCGTTCTTATTGGTTTGGTTATTGGTTTAACATATTTAAAAACAAAAAACCGATAAACCGAACCGATAATACATTAAACCGAACCAAACCGATCGATGCACACCCTAGTGGGAATTCATGTTTGTTTAAATACTTACGTTGACTTACTTTAAATAAGAGCTCTCAGTTTATTTGAGATATATGTGGCATATATGAATGGACTCTTTGTGGATTTAATGATATGCTTTGTTGTTTCCTTTGAAATCTGTCTAGCATTTTCTGGGTGACCCTTAATGTGTTAAATGATCTTTTATTCTTACTATTGGAATATTACATGCTAATTGCTTGATACATGTGGTTTAAGTGCTGAGTAAGTTTATTAAACTACCTTTTTGTCCTCACTTGTACATATGGTTTCAATACAACCTATGTACTGATTATATTTGTATATACACAAATGTTATAACCTAAAAAAAAAGACTTAAAGAATTTAAAGTTAGACCATGGAATGCTGCACTGTTCTCTTTTTCTGTTGTGGAGAGGGTTAAGTGGGGGTGAACAAGATTGTCATGGTATGCTTGTTTGGTTATATATCTTTCCAGTGTTCTCATTTTTCAAATCTGCAAATGTTTATGCTAGTTCCATATTTGAGATTCTATATTTGTAGACGTACCTTAATGTCTCCTTAAGGTCCTTTTTTGCAAATACATGTCTTGCACTTGATCTAGAGATGTTGAATAACAATCAACTCATGGATTTTTTGGGTTATAAATGTATACATAGTTACATTCAGACTCTTGATTTGAGTGTCATAATATACTCCAGCATGGAGATGATAAGAACATGCGATTGCTCGATTTGTTCAATCTTCTTGGTCTATAGCTCTTACATATGAGCTTATTAGATTAACTTTTTTAGCAAAGATGAATGCTAAGGTCATTGCCAAATCAATTGTTCGAGTCTAGGTCCAGACCCCAGCCATATACCAATGCTCTTGGTGTGTCACTCACTGGAAGATCGGAGTAGGTTCTTTCTGGTCATTATAGTTGCATGAAAAATGATAATTCTCTTAGCACAATTTTCACCATCTCATGTTTATGCAGGATTTACGAAGTCCCAGTCAAGCAAGTCAAGCATTGAGTCGGACTACTAGTTTCAGTTCAAATGCGAGTGACACTGATGATCGGCCACGTAGAAGGTCGGAACCTGCCTATTCCTTTGTGGGGATGCATTGCATTTTTGACCAATGCAAGGCCATGGGTAATTGTTTTTTCATATCGGAATCAGTCAATCTCTTTCTTCATCTTGCTGAATTATGAACTTAACTAATCTAATTTTTCAGTTACGGTTATAAAGTTTGGGCATATGAGTTCTGATCTACTTGCATATGGAGCAACCGATGGCAGTTTGACAGTATGCAGTGTCTCCATGCCCCCTTCAGTCATTAAGCAGTTAATAGGGCATTCAAAAGATGTCACAGGTTGGATTAACTGGTATTGATTCTGCAGTCTTAGTCTTTAACCTCGTACATATATCAAAGTTGTTTGTGTTGTACTTTTCCTGTGTAAAAATGTATTAGAAATAGTGGCTTAAATTTGTAACCAGTCTTAATTAGTTGCAAGCAGCATCCTGTATCAATGTTGTCAAAGGCAAAAGGTGTAGAAAAGCACCAAAATCTATCGGGGTTTTAAACTTAAAGCTCAATTTAGGGCTTTAGTGAAAAAGGAACTGAAGAACTAAAAAAGGGCAGTCTGGTGCATTAAGCTCCCGCTATGGGGTCCAGAGAAGAACTAATATATAAAAAAGGAAAAAAAATGATAAACACAAAAGCGTTATGGGTAGGAGAATTTTTAAAAAGGTAGAAATTTTAATTAGTGAAGGATTGGTAGAAAAATTATGTGGAAGAAATCAACTTTCCTTAGATCCCTGATTCAGATGCAAATGTTAAGTTACTAATTCAGTATAGTATCTTGTGTTTCCTTAATCTTAATTTCTAATTTCCTATGTCTAATCCGCAACTTATCCACTCAGTATGTATCTGTTCGAATACTAAATCACTTTGATGGTGTATTTATGTTTAGTTCTACCTTACAAGATAGAGTTGTGAGTTCCTTGAAATCAACTAAAGTTTTTCAAAGATTGTTGGTTTGCTATTTGCTAAGGTGCACGCCTAGGACCTCACCATAGTTGAAGCACCACCTAAGCAAAGTGAAGCTTAGCCTGCTTTGTGTCACACTTTAGGTTAGGGGTACGAGAATGGAGAAATAAGTCTTCCAGTATTTGTTGGGTTAAGTTGGTAGAAGCGACACACGGTTTAACACAGAAATTGTTATAAAAGTTCTGACCAGAAGCTATATCCAGAATAGTCAGTTGACTTTTGCAATGTCCAAATGGAAATGGTTTAGTAAATCTCATGTCTTCTGTCCTTGTGATTGTTTGTTCTCCCATTCAACTGATTAACATTTAACTCAGAACCTTAACATTGAAAAAAGGACACTGTGAATCATAGAAAATGTTTAATACTCTATCCATCCAAATTTGAATGGGAGTATTAGGCTGGACATGGACACAGTTTAAGGAAGAAAGGAGGGCTTTTGTCACAAAATAATTTGCCGAAAGTACCAAAGTATTCTTAATACCAAAATACTATGTTTTTTTATGCAGTGGGGGATGTAGTAAGGGCTAAACAAATTGCAAATTGAGATGGAGAGAGTAGCTTTTTTACTCAGGGGAAGGAGTTAGCACCTGCAGTATTTGTTTCTATCACAGTGTGATTCTTAATTGCATGTCCGTTTCACAATGTCTTGTTTGATTTTTCCAAAGCCCAACGAATCCAACCGCCAAATCTATGGAAATGAAAACATGTTGTTGAGGCCTAAAATGTTAAAAATAGATATTGCTGTTTGTCTAACACCCTCCCCATGTATATATGACCCACTAAAACAGTAGTTTTATTACGTTACAAAAAAAATAATTTCTTTTATTAATTTTTTATTAGTTCTGATCCAAGCTCAAATGTTGGTGGTTGTTGTTAAGCCTCATTTTGAATTGACAGAAAGGAAGCATTTTCTTTTGATGCCCGGCTTTGCCAAGAGCTTTTATCATCACACGAGTCTTTTAATGTTCGTACTTTTTTTAAACCTCTTATTACAAATTTGATATTGGTTTTGTAAAGAATCCTTTTAATTCTCACAGTTTTCTGGATATGCGAAATTAGTACATGTGTTCAAGTCCCTACCCCAATCTATTGCTGGTCTAAACTGAGTAATCCAGAAAGCCAGAAACCACACTATGGTGCTCTTATGGAGTTTCTTTTGATTTTCTTCGCATGCCTCTTCGTGACTCTAATTGCAAGTCTGTGCCTCGGTCAAGAGTGACTAAATGCTAGCTATGCTTTATATATGTTTTACATGTTACTGATATCATTTTTGAAATCTGTCCTTTTTTCAGATTTTGACTTCTCCACAAACAATCAGTACATCGCATCATCTTCAATGGATAAAACTGTCAGAGTATGGGATATTTCTAGAGGCCTTTGCATTAGGGTGATTTATGGAGTCTCTTCACAGCTTTGTATTCGATTTCATCCTGTAAGTGGGCAAAGATGTACCTTTTGGTTATGAGTACACATTTTCTGCAACCACCAGAATAGACTTTCCTAGATGACATTCTTCATAGGTTTTCACAAGTCATGTTTGCATGCAAATTTCTTGTGTTGTTGTCAATGTGTAGTTGCATATTTGCATGTGTTCTCCTTTTGCTTGGCAGTACAATAAACCATCTTCTTTGGCTCCATCTTCTTTTCAGTTTTTTTCTTCTCTATTATATTTTGTTACTGTTATCCATTCAGTAAGCTGTATAACTTATTGCATGAAGCACCTTCAAATTCTTTTTTAGGCTTGGCATTTATATGCATTTAAATAACTTACTAAAATTAGTTCTTTCTTTGTTGCCTTTTTTATTTTCTTTTACAGGTGAACAACAACTTTCTTTCTGCTGGCAATGCAAAAAAAGAAATAAATGTAATTATCCTTTGCTTTTTAGCTGAACGCATTCTATTGTTTAGATCTATAGTATAAATCATTGTACATATCCTTGTTAGATTTATTGGCTTAATTAAGGTAATATTTCTTCATGGGCACATGATAAATATTTATCTGCCCTCCGGGGAAAGAGGATAGAACAAAGAAAGGAGGAAAGGATATTTACATGTGCACAGCAGTCATCATGAAATTAGATTACTAGAGAGATAACGTTTCCAAAATGCATCAAGGTACACTTGTTTTTCATCCCCAAGGGGTTGGCTGAGTGGTTGAGGCACAGTACTAATAATCTGGAGAATCTAAGGGGAACAGTACAAATTTAATCAGGCCGACATTCTAACCTACTAGAGTATTTCTTTTGCTTCTAAAATTGGATTTGGATATTGTTGCACTTGATAAGTAGGTTACTTTATTCTAAAAATAAACAAGTAGGTTACTTCATTCTAAAAAAAAACAAGTAGGTTACTTCATTCTAAAACAAAAACAAGTAGATTACTTCATACTTATATGCCTGCAGAAACTGTTGGTGGATTCATACACATGTTCAAATTACTTCTGACTGATTGGATGACGCTGCATCTCTGTATATATATATTTTTTCACCATAATAGAATATGTCACAGCCTTCATTTCACTCTTTATCTTCTACCTCATTGAGAACTAAACCTTAAAACTAACATTCAGGTGTTCAATTTTAGCACGGGGAGAACGATCAGTACAACTGTGGTCGATGGCGAAGTCACTGCCATGGACCATGACCACACTGGTCAGTTTATTTTCTGCGGTGATAATCAGGTTACCTGCTTTGTCCCTATTATTCTTCATTACAATTTCTAGACCTCTCTGTACCAAGGCTTACTATATTCAGCTTTCTTATTTGCAGGGATGTATTTACACAGTTAGTATGAACTCCCATACAGGTGCACTATCTCGAACTCATCGGAATAGAAGTAGCAGTAAGCATAGATCTGCTGTTACAACTGTTGAGTACAGGACATTTTCTCTGCTGGCACGGGGCCCTGTCTTGCTGGCTTTTACTCGTGACGGAAGTTTGTCTTTTTTCAGGTCAAACTGAAATATATGCCTCTCGTCTTGGTTTCTCTTTCTTCTGATTTTCTTTTTCTAGTCATATTGAAAGTATTCTGGGCTTGCAGCGTCTCTTTGGAGATGAAAGGTTATTTGACACTCCGGTGCTCACTGAAGCTGGCTCCACGGCTACACAGCATTCGTGCTTCTTTCTGTCCTTTACTTTCCCTTGAAAAGGGAGAATACATAGGTATGTATCAGATTTGTTCATAAAAAGTTTATTCTCTTTAAAAGCTACTTCCAATTTGTAAATCTCTGCTTGCTTTTTTTCCCTCTCGAGATCCTAATATTGTAGTTTGTTTGGCTACCAAGCTGGAAGTCATTTTCTTGTGGAGAGATTTGTTTTGGTACAGATCCCTTGTTTTATTGACTTTCACTTCCTACCTTTAAACTACAATCAAGAAACTACCAAGCTGGAAGTCTTTTTTTTTTTTTTTGGAAAATAATAAAAATGAAAAAGTTCTAATGTCTTTGATCTATTGTGTTTCATTCTTTGGGTTGCCCTGGTAACATCTGTGTTGTTCCCTGAAGCTTCATGGATGTAAAACATGTTACCAGTCTACTGTTTATGAATTTCTTCCACAACTGACGTAGTTATTCGTTCTGTCAATTTGAAGTTGCTGGAAGTGAAGATGCAAATGTTTACTTCTATGATTTAACTCGGCCAAGGAATACATGTGTTAACAAACTTCAGGTATAAAAAAGATGAGCAAATTTGATCTACAGACTTGTATCATTTCGACGACCACGGAAAGAGAATTAATAAATTGGGGTGTATTTGGCTGCAGGGTCATGGCTATCCAGTAATAGGTATTGCTTGGAATCATGGAGAGAATTTGTTAGCTTCCTCTGATTTTGGCGGCACCGTCATTGTATGGAAGAGAGCAAAAACAGCTTAACATCAATGTAGATCTGAGCTAAAAGCAGTTTGCATGCAGTTGATCTGTTCGATTCTGGCGTGGAATCTGTGAGGATTGTAATTTTCTATACAGGCATATCAGTTTAGCTATCTGAAAGTTTTTTAGGAGACTTGAAAAGTGTGACATCAGTGAGCTTTTGCATACTGATTGCACAATTGTATCTCATTTTTTCACTGACTTTGTACAATGTATTTGATGTCAGTGAATTACATGATTTCTTCAGTAAAAAACGCCCTATCTATCAAGACATGTTAGATGCCTTTCCAGTTCAAACAATATTCCAATTACAGATACCACTTGCGTCTTACATATTTGCGTGTACACTGATGCCGAGTAGAAACAAGTAAAGGGTGAACACTCTACTAATTGAGGATACGCAGCACAATCAAGAAATATAGCAGGCAAAAACTAAGATAAGGTAAAAATAGAGTGGAGAGTACAAAATGTCTTCACATTTACCAGACTCTGAGTAGTTCCCATAGGGGAGATGTTTGCAGAAGGGCTATTGCCTCGAGCAAATACCAACACGTATTTACAGGTAAACAAACTAAACTACTTTAATTTATTATAAACAACACCTGTCACTCTAATAAGAAAATAGCGTCAAAGAACAGAAGAGAAACCTACAGTAAATAATTACACACAACCAAACACTTCCTCGACCTACTTAAAGGACACAAGGTGCAAGGTAATACAAAGTTTCAGTCAGTTCCGTTTACATCAGTCTACATGATTGTCGCTTCTGATGCAGTTATAATTGCCTCAGTGTTTGCTTGCATCCCGTTGGCCAAATAAGTATTACCTCCGGCGGCGTTTGGACTCAACCTGAAATACTCAGGTCAAATTTTGATATTTGAGGCTTCAGTAGCATATCTATATGACAATAACCACCAAACAAAATATTATAGAAAATAAAATCTAAAGAACTCCAGCTATTTTTGGACTGTAGAATTCAAATCACCAAATAACGCACATCTATTTTTGTTCTGTTAATTGAGAAAATCATTTCAAAACTAAGGTGGATCCTTGTGTCCCCACTTCCCATAATATCCATACTTGACTACTATACTATCATTGTTTCAACATTCTTCCATAGGATCTGAAGGCAACCTTACCCAATGTATTAATTTTTGACCAGCAATAGACGATAGTTAGAACTTAGAACCTTGTTAGCTGCATCATTGCCCAAGAGCAAAATACTCTCAAGAGTGTACATGAAATAGTCTCGGAATGTATACGAAATACCCTAGACGCCTAGACCAATTAATTTTTGCACAGAATCAGACCATATTCAGCATTGAATGTTCATTGGAGAACCTCCGTTGCCCAGATTTTGTTTCACCAAATATATCTACATGTATCAAAATCTAGCCCATATTTTCACCAAAAAATAAATAAATAACTTACTAACAGTAATGATGTGCATATATTACATTGTACAATTGTTTAGGGAATGTCAAGGCTAATTAAAGAAGTGACGGAGGAGAAATGACAAGGATGCTTAGAACTAACATTACCAGTTTTCCGAAAAAAGAAAAGGATGCTTAGAAAGACTGAGTAGTACTTGCTTCCCTTAATAAAGCAGCTTTATTACTGAGACATAATTATTTTTCATCAAAAGAGAGTTTGCCTTACCATCATGAGTTGCCAGGGTGGTTTGAGAAGATAAATTTCAGAAAAGATGTATAAATCTCAGATGATTTTTTCCTCTTGCATTTCACCTGTGTATCTCTTATTCCAACATTCCCCTCCTATCAATTACCTTTTCCTTCATGTTTGATATTTCAAAAGGAGCTTTGAAGTACTTAGATCTCTTTCCAACACCCCCACCCCACCCAGTCTGATGACATTTGCTATTTACCTTTCTTTGGCATTACTAGTATGTTGCAAAAGATGATGGGTTACACACCCAAACTGCTACCCTCGCCACATGTAACAAATGGTATGACAAAAGCAGCAGCTTTACTAAGTATGTCTAGTCTAAAATCAACTTATCTTTTTTGTCATTGTTTTTCATACCAGCATGTTTTGAATGAATACAACAAACTACATCAGTGAATAGAGGCCAAGGAAAATAGAAATAAGAAACTTATGTCAATTTAGATCACGGAAAGATGGATCAAAACGGTAACCAGGATGTTTGTGTTAATCTAGCAATGGGCTCACCTTTATATCAGCATGTCTTGAAGTAGCATGAGAATTTAGCAATTTCTTCTGATCTTCAGATGAACAATTTTGGCAAAAGAAGTGGTCAAGTCTCTTGGCTTCCTCTGGCGTCATGTCTATACAAGTAGGGTGGAACCTGGATGAAAATTAAAGGCACTTAGTTGCAGTCATTCAGATGTTAAAAGTAGACGCAAGTGATGTACCAGTTTAGGAAAATGCTTTGTTGCTTAAGAATCTTGACATATGAATGGCTTTAAATATGCAACTATGCTAGCAGAAAACTTAACTGAAGATATGTTCGGCCCTCAAACAAAAAAATCCATATTTTCACCTGAATCCAGTTAGGAAAGGTGATCAAGAATCTGATGTATTCAGCTCTCCCACACCTTGGCATCCTTCCAAAACAAGATTTCCGATGCAGAAAAGTACATACCTAATATAATTAAAGGCTTGACAACCTAAGATATAGCTAAAATAATGACATCTTTCGGTTTTCGCATTAAAAACTCTGATTTTATCTTTCGAGCAGAAATTTCTGATGGTTACTCTTCTTCATTCGTTCTTTTGCCTAACCTAGTTGCAGATATGTGGAGAGATGAAAGTTCAATACAAGCAGAGTAAAAAACAGAACAGACCAATCTCCAAACTTAACATGAAGTCTGGTGTTCAAACCACAATGGAAATAAATTGATCAGAAATATCAAAACCCTCTGAAATAAATGATTTATGATGAGCCAGTTACTTTCCATATAAATAAGTATATTAATTTCCATATATCAGCTCTCGGGATGGCTTAAAAGGCCGTTTAAACCTTGGTTTTGGGATCTGAACAATTTGATCCTTCTAATGAAATACCTTTTTGGGAAATTCCCCTTTTTTTTGCAAGTAAACAATTATCACAATGATAGGAAATTTCATGTATACAAGCAGTACGCCATAATATGAACGAACGACATCCAATCTTCTATACTCAATGGAACTCCATGGGTGCACCAAAAAGATACAACGAATGAGAATGATCATATCTTAAACACCTGATCACAATTTACTGTACCTCGGAATGACCCTATCTTAGTTTCTACCGAAACGTCAATGATTAAGAACAAAAATAGGCAATGGAATACTAGCTTTGAACTAGATTTAACATACTACGAGAGAGTCTGTCATATTAAACTTCGTCTATTCCACTATGAATATATTGTTAAACACAAAAACCTTACCAACATCCAATTTATAAATCAAACCCCTTCAATTTAACATGATTAAGTAATAATTTGAGGAGAGAATGTGTTAATTAACAATTGTTAAGTGATAAAATGCACATGTCATACATTTATTTGGTTGGTGTAAACTCCGTGTGTAGGTAAATTCTTTCCATAATTTGACTTCCTGAACAAAGCATATTCCAAATCTGACCAGCCATATAGATATGCATGACACATCAGCATACATAATTAAAGATATACCAGAAAAGCTGATGGCAGTACAGAGATCTAATGGCCATGTAATAGGGAACTTACTACCTTTTTTGTCAGTATGATAAGGCGCTTACCACTATCACATCAAGGAAACTTTTATTTTACACAAATAGGAGAGCAAAGAGAAATAAGTGTTTCAAAGTAGAATATTAACTGTACTGCATCATGCACTTAAAAAATGTCTGAGTAACTCCACTATGTGGGTAAACTTGCTCCCAACATTCGAGCAGAAGTCATACAACATGTTAAAAGGTATCATGATCCTCCATCAGGAAATGTCTGAGTAACTCCAGATACTCATGAACAGCTTGAGTCGCATACCCTGGTGCAACTAATGGCCAACTTTTCTTTTGAAATTAGCTCTTGCACTATGTCGAGACTTGTCAAAAAAGAAAATAGTACACATAGAGCATGTAATGAAACATAGGAATAGGCTTTGAGATTGGAAACTAGTGCATGACCTATACTATTTAGCAGCAATTCTTACTACACTATTTGCCTCTTATCAGTAACTTTAAACTTGAGAAGATTTTAAACATCATGTAACTGAGAGCTAAACAAGAAACCAGATGATAACATATTACCTACCATGAGAAAAATGTGAAGAATCAGACTTACCAGTCACTGCAGCCCTCACATTGAACCATGAGGTCATCAGGATTGTATGGCATTTCACATTTACAGTACCTGCCAAATTAGGACCAAAAAGAATACTTAGTGATAAAACCAAGGTTAAGAACTTCCAAAAAAATGTTGTTTCCTCATAAACATCACGTAGTTAGTATTGTAGCTACATATTGTCAGATTCTGAAGCACGAAACTATATGAATGTCTTTAAACTGAAAACTTTATTCAGAAAAATAAACTACTGCTCCTCAACAAGCTATTACCAAATCATTAATTACTGATAATGCAAAAATCTGAAGTCAATTACCACTTTTTTAAAGTGTACTAATTAAATAGAGATTGTAAGGAAAAAAGCCACAATTTTTATCAAACTTTGTACATACACAGCTACTCTGTCAGGATTAAATGCTCCGGTAGAAGAATTGTAGTCAAATCGGCAAAAGAAATCTTCGTTCCCAACAGCGTCGAGTTTGGTGTAGCTCTTGAACGTGTGGACCGTACACTTGCCTTCAATTGTGTCGGCACTTTGTATATCACGGTGATCGGACATAAAAAGTTCCTTGGAGCCGTGAAACTGACGTCGGCCACCGATCGACTCCTCCGGACGGTAGTACCACCGGACGTGAACCCTGACGTTGCCACCTCTGTTGTCGGACTCAATCTTCTCAACTCGAGCAACGTACGACGGCTTTGACGACTCCGATGCTCGCATCAACACGCAGTCGCCGGCTGAAGAACGTTTCCAGGTAGCGCAAGTTAGATTTTCCGGCGAAAAAAGTTTTTTTCTGGAAAATTGAGAGAAGGTTTATGAAATAGAACTTACCTCGAACGGTCTTGTTGATGGATTTAACTGTGTAAGAATCTAGGGTTCGACGATTTGTACGAGTTTTAGCCATGGACTGAAGGAGGAGTGTGTAACACTACAAAAGTCATGCGCCTGGAACTGCAAACTGTGTGAACTGTGCAGGAAGACAAACAGGAGAGAGATATATGAATCCAGCCAAGCCAGGGTGTGTCACCAGGGCTCCTCTTTTTTCTTATTAGATTTTTTTAATCAAGTTTCAGGAGAAAGACTATTTTCCACTTTTTAATTAAAAAAAAATCCAAGAACTCGATTCTATGATTTTATTTTGATTTATTTAGATAAAAAATACTAAAGTTTCACGAAAAAAATATACTCCTCCAATTTCATTTTATTTGTCTGATTTTGTTACTACCTGTAGCAAAGAAAACTATCCCAAAATATGTATGACCTTAAGAATTCAAGATAAAAATATATAAAAAAATTTAACTATATAATTATATTTTATACTTTTAATAGTATATTGTGTGTTTGGAGAAAAATATTTTCCAATTCTTATATTTGAAAAATATAAGGTCCTCAAAAATAACAGAAAACAAGATGTATACATAAGTGACATTTTAAGTTTCCTTCCCAACCATCCAATTCCAACACCATCCTGCCCCACCACCCTCAAATCACCTCTCCCCGTTTCCTACCGCCGTTACATTTTGCTAGATAACATATAGTAAGTGTTATTGAAATAATATTTTTTTATTTATCTATTGAACAGTATATAATAAAATATTTTTGTGAATAACTTAGTAAACCAGTTGATTCCTTTAATCTACTAATTTTGCCAAATGACACTTATTTTCGGACACTTGACATTTTTGCATTTGTCAATTCAATTTATATCCTTCACAGGCCACCCGTGAACTCTCTGCATATTTCTTCCCATGATCGAAGTTCACTAATGAACTCAATCAGTTACCAGCAACTGGAGCACAAACTCTCACCTTTTGGACGCAAAGTGATCTCCTCCATTGCCTTTGCTGGTAGCACATCTAGTTTCCCAGACCAGCGCCCTATTCAGTTTCTCACCAAATCGAGAAATATTATTCACTCAAAACCCGAAATTTCCCATGCCCATCTCATAAAGACCCAGAATCTTGAATGCAATACACATGCTACAAATTCTGTGCTTTATAATTATGGTCAATATTCAAGAATGGACAATGCAGCCAAGGTGCTTGAAGAAATGCCTAATCCAAATTCTGTTTCATGGAATCTGATGATTTCTAATTCTAATAAGGCATTACTGTACCAAGATTCTTGGAGGCTATTTTGTAGGATGCACATGTTGGGGTTTGACATGAATGTGTATACTTATGGTAGTGTTCTTTCTGCCTGTGGTGCTTTAACATCTACATTGTGGGGTGAGCAGGTTTATGGGCTTGTGATGAAAAATGGGTTTTTTTCGGATGGATATGTAAGATGTGGGATGATAGAATTGTTTTCAAGAAGTTGTAGGTTTCGTGATGCTTTAAGGGTGTTTTATGATTATTTGTGTGATAATGTGGTCTGCTGGAATGCTATTATATCAGGGGCGGTAAAAACTAGGGAGTATTGGGTTGCTTTGGATATTTTTAGACTAATGTGGGGTGAGTTCTTAAAGCCTAATGAATTTACTATTCCAAGTGTACTGAATGCTTGTGTTTCATTGTTGGAACTTCAATTTGGCAAAATGGTTCATGGAGCGGCTATAAAATGTGGTCTGGAAAGTGATGTTTTTGTGGGGACTTCTATTGTTGATTTGTATGCAAAATGTGGGTTTATGGATGAGGCATTTAGGGAACTCATGCAGATGCCAGTCAGCAATGTTGTTTCTTGGACTGCCATGCTAAATGGTTTTGTGCAGAATGGCGATCCTATTTCTGCTGTTCAAATTTTTGGAGAAATGAGGAATAAAGGGATAGAGATAAACAACTACACTGTCACTTGTGTGGTTGCTGCCTGTGCTAATCCTACTATGGCAAAAGAAGCAATCCAAATCCATTCTTGGATCTATAAGACTGGATTTTATCAGGATTCAGTTGTGCAAACGTCTTTTATCAATATGTACTCGAAGATAGGAGATGTTGCCTTATCTAAACTAGTCTTTGCAGAGGCTGAAAATTTGGAGCACCTAAGTTTGTGGTCTAACATGATATCTGTTCTTGCCCAGAATGGTGATTCTGACAAGTCAATTCATCTATTTCGGAGAATATTCCAAGAGGACTTGAAACCTGATAAGTTCTGTTGTTCTAGTGTCTTGGGAGTTGTAGACTGTCTAGACTTGGGTAGACAGATACATAGCTACACCCTTAAATCGGGGTTAATCTCTAATGTTAATGTGAGCAGCTCTCTGTTCACGATGTACTCAAAATGTGGTAGTATAGAGGAATCATATATTATATTTGAGCTGATTGAGGATAAGGATAATGTCTCATGGGCCTCAATGATTGCTGGTTTTGTAGAACACGGTTTTTCAGATAGAGCCGTTGAACTTTTCAGAGAGATGCCCGTAGAGGAAATTGTTCCTGACGAAATGACACTAACTGCTATCCTTAATGCATGTAGTTCTCTTCAGACCTTGAAGTCTGGCAAAGAAATTCATGGCTTCATTCTTCGACAGGGTGTTGGTGAGCTTCAAATTGCCAATGGTGCCATTGTGAATATGTATACAAAGTGTGGTGATCTAGTTTCGGCAAGAAGTTTCTTTGATATGATACCCCTTAAAGATAAGTTTTCATGTTCTTCCATGATAACTGGGTATGCTCAAAGGGGTCATGTGGAAGACACGCTTCAGCTGTTCAAGCAAATGCTGATGAATGATTTAGTTAGTAGTTCCTTTACAATTTCTTCTGTTCTTGGGGTTATTGCTCTTTCTAACAGATCTCGCATTGGTATCCAAGTGCATGCACATTGTATAAAAATGGGATCACAATCAGAAGCATCGACAGGAAGTTCAGTAGTTACGATGTATTCAAAATGTGGAAGTATTGATGATTGCTGCAAAGCATTCAAAGAAATTTTGACACCTGATTTGGTTAGCTGGACTGCTATGATTGTAAGCTATGCTCAAAATGGAAAAGGGAGTGATGCTTTGCAAGTTTATGAGTTAATGAGGAATTCAGGAATCCAGCCTGATTCAGTAACTTTTGTTGGTGTTCTTTCTGCTTGTAGCCATGCTGGTCTGGTTGAAGAAGGGTATTTCTTCCTAAATTCAATGATGAAAGACTACGGAATTGAACCTGGTTATCGTCATTATGCCTGTATGGTAGATCTTCTCAGTCGCTCTGGTAGATTAACTGAGGCTGAGAGGTTCATTGGTGATATGCCTATAAAACCTGATGCTTTGATCTGGGGAACATTACTTGCTGCTTGTAAATTGCACGATGAAGTTGAGCTAGGAAAGCTGGTAGCGAAAAAGATCATAGAGTTGGAACCGAGCGAAGTTGGTGCATATGTCTCATTGTCAAATATCTGGGCTAGTTTGGGCCAATGGGATGAAGTATTGAAAATAAGAGGTTCAATGCGAGGAACTGGGATAGCTAAGGAGCCTGGATGGAGTTCTTTGTGAAATAAATTTTTGCACCTTGCTCTTTGCTTCTTGGTGAACGAACGTTCTTCAAGGCGGGGAACTTTCAAAGTAGCTGGGAGTGATCAAGGAACTGATGCGATCTGAACTAGACAATTTACTTAGCTGAATTCAGACGTTTCAACCACGAAGAATATTAACAGATTTTTTATAAAGATTATGTAGTTATATTCGCGCATACAGAGTAAAAATACCATCAGGAAAGGGCCTTGGCAAGTGCCGGTGTGTCTCAACAACGTGGATGCGTGCCTTTTGTAGTTCCATTAACAATCAACCAAGCATATCTGCACTGATTTCCTAGTATAACTTTAGTATAGGGTTCTTCTGTCATCCCATTAACTGGTTCTGCTGGTAAGTATTTCTCAAGAAACATAAGATATCTACTTCATCAAAAAAAAGAAAAAAAAAATGCATTTCTCTATAGGGATTGAGGAAAAAATTTGGATAAGCCATGTCGCACCTTATGAAAATTTATGCACATCTCCCCTTCACACGGGAGGATTTTGAGGTATTAAATCTATTTAATACTAAAATTTACTTTGCTAAGGAGATGCAATTTACTTACACGTTTTTGTAACACAAATCTAATGGTTTAGATTGCAAGGACCTGGGAAGTACAAAAGAATAAGAATCTAAAGCAAATGAAAAATGAAAATTCGATCAGAATTCTTTTTTCCAACAATAACTTGTAAATATATACACTGATGAGGAAGACAAGCAGTGGCACTGCAACCATATTTTGAACAAAGATGATTTTGCACAGCAAATAAGCTATTTATTGCTGAAAAAACTAGAATAGGAGTTTTTTCACAGAACTTTTTCGTTCTATGAGACCAAACTTTACTTTCTAATTAGTGGTACCTAAATAATATCATATCTATACATATGTAATTGACCTTTTGACAAGAGAAATCTTTGATGCATCCCCACCTATCTCCTCAAAAACTACCAGCAAATTCCCAGTTGGCTTTAACCAAGATCGAGGAACGTGGTACCTAAAAGAAACAATATGTTAAAAAAGTTAGCAACCATTTTAATCTTCTCATTTATCAAGTAAAATACTACTGTTATCTGCATACCATCTTTGAGTTGGCTGGCCACAACCAGATTGGCACTTTCCTTGTCGGTATGTAGCTGCATAAGTACAAGGACTGCAGTTACCAGTGGCATAAGCGGTCCAGTATCTTCCAATGCTCTGTCCATTGATCCATACTTGACCTTTTCCCATACTACCCATGTCCAGTGCTAATGGATCACTTCCTCCTGGTGCATTGAAATATACCTGAAAGTTTCATGAAGAATCTCAGTATTCATGGTCAAGATCAAGGTTCCACCTTTTCATTTCTCATTATTACTGCTCTATACGACAATATTAATCTTATCTTCAAACATCTTAATATCAGGAAGTGTGATCAGTTCTGATGTTTCAAAAGTTACAGCAAATAGTATACAAGTGATTTCCATCAGTGAGTACATTTTTTAAGGGTTCTTTGTATTACATTTTTCCTTGTTTACTAATCTGTCTGTAGAGAAATTCAATTTGGAAATTCTTCTGTCCTGTCCTCCATATAGACAAAAGCAAACATATATACCTTGTACCACGTAAGAGGTTGTTGCTGCCTTGCTATCAAAGAACCTCCTACCCATTCAGCAGCAGAAATTGCATTTGAAGCCAAGTTCATGGTCTCGCCTCTCAACCCCACCTGCGCAAAAACATTCAGAGTTGTGGTAGGGACATCTAAGAGGCCAAAGCATGAATAAGAAATTAGGATATTCACCTGATATGACCATTTCTGCCATGATAAGTCCCTTTGACCCTTGTCTAGCCCATGAAGAACGACTGGCCCAAGGACTCCTGCGCTCCATGTCTCATAATGTGCTCCGTTGTTCTTCAATTACAACAAACCAAGACACAAAGGTGAAAAACCAATTTTGGGAAGCAAGAAAGTGATGAGTGATTTATGAGATCCACAAACTCAGAAATATCTCCCCACCATCCATGCCCAAACTCAAGTTGTAAAACTTAGATGTTGCTACTAAGGTTTATTCCAAAATAAAAATCTGTCATTTGTTCCCCCCCACATGTCATTTATTGAGAATCCTTTATATCTTGAGTGTGAGTCTTAAAAAGAGACTAACCGGCAATCCAACAGCTACACTGAGTAGGGAAATTCTGTTTATTCCAGCATGCAGGTTAACACCTCCTGTAAATGTAACTCTTCGGTTTTCTCGGTTTCCATAAACTGAACCTGTAATTGGAGCCGGGAACTCTTAAAAAGAATCCAACATTTTGATGTTTCTCAACACTAAAATGTTACCATGAGTCAACTAAAGGAGAGTATTTGCACCTGAAAGCCGTCCATTAATATACACATGTAAGGCATGGCCTGCTGACTGCACAGTAAGAGTCAGATGTTGCCCTTGATGTAGAAATGATTCAGCTGAATTTATCTCAACACTGAAAAGTTCAATGACATGGTCAGACAGATACACACGTTTGTCAGCAGGCATATAAAATGTTTTCTTTCATACCTAGTGGTGTACCAAAGGTAGTCACTCATATCCCTGGTAACATTTAATTGCTCCAAGAGACCAACAACAGTGAGCTTTGAATCCACATCAATGGTGGATACATCCTCGCTAAATGTTTCCCAAGTGCGCAGTTGTACGTTTGTGGGCAGCATTTGTGCAGTGGATGTCTTAACTCCAACCTGATTTGAAGAGCAAAAGATTTCATCACAACCATTTTCCAGTAAATAGACTGCAAGTTGGCAACTGATTACTTCCTATGTATCTTAGCTTGAATTCTCATCTTTGTAGATCAAGTTAATGGGAATAAAAAGCCAAGAGTTGTTTAGTAGACACAATATTGTCAACTATTATGAAGTACTATTTTCTTAGGAAGTAGGGAGTAGATGGTATATTGAGAATGATTACAACCTAACGTTAGCAACGGGGAGATATTTATTTGTGAATGACTCTTCAGCACCAATGAATAAGAGAAGAGGATACACAACAGGAGTAAGTAACCATTGTAGTATATACATACCCTGGCAGTATTATATACAACATTTTTACAGTCTGGAAGAATGCTTATTGACCAAGGTGGCAGATCGTAATGTTGGTGCCTAAATGTCACCCTTGCAGTTGAACTCAAATGGTAATTTGCAAGAAAAGCAGCACAATGTCCAGAGCCGGAAGAAAATACATGTGCCTGCAAAATGGAGATGATTTCAGAATTTTAAAAGGCCAAACATATATGAATCGGATATGTAAAAGAATGTGTCAATGTAATAAAAAGAAAAAAACAAAGAATTATTGATCATCTATAGTCATTAGAAATTTAAACATTGATTTGCATACTCATCCTCTGTGTCAGGGCCGGATGCAAGTATGGTATAGCGAGTGAGCCTGCACCCGCTCATAGTTGAAGTACTTAAGAAACCAATATTTCTTTTTAATTTGCACCTGCTTCCTCAAAGCAGTAGTGGTGGGTGCTGTGGTACTCCGCATCTACTGGCATCCCTGTCTACTCGTAGTAACACCCCTACCCCCAAAAATCTGATGAAAAGAGTCAACAGAAAGAGAAAAGAGATAAGAAAGGCACCTGTTCATAGTTCCCTAAGACAGTAACGGTAGGATCAGCAGAAATCAGTGCTGGTTCACATAACTTGACAGCCTTATGAAGCTCCTTCAAATGGTCATACTTTGGCTGCCTAATCAAGCCTATAAAATAAGCACGGAGAACTAGTTAGTATATACGAGGAAAGTTGAACTACATGTGAAGTTGTGCATCTAAATGGTACTAGCTCAGTCTCTGACCATATTCATCAATAGGAGCATCATAGTCATAGCTGGTAGTGATAAAAGGCCCTCCAGCTGTTCTTCCAAAGTTGGTTCCCCCATGATACTGTTCAAAGAGAAAAAAGAAACATCGGTTAAGGTAAAAAGTATCATCACAAGTTGCACGCATGATTGATTCCATAGCGCCAGTAAATCTCTTGATTTTTTATAAGTAGAACTATTTATATCAATTATTTTTTAAGAAATGACTAGTGTAGAACTCTTGATATCATTTTCTTACATTCATTTGGTAAGACATTAATATGTAATGTCTGAAGAATGAGAAGTACATAAAAGCCACTGAATTTAACAGTTTAGACTTGGTGATGGGTCAAGATGAAAATTCAGATAACTATAGAAGATTATTTTCCGAAGCACAGGTAATTTTGCATTATAAATTTCATGAATCAACATAATAGACATGCACTTTTAAACAACAGGCATATCATCAATTGATATAGAACTTCAGAGAACTAGTTATTAGTTAAATTACATATACAGGAGCTGCAGTAACGAGATTTCAAAAGCTGGAGGAAATCCACCTACCATATAATAATTCACCAAAGAGCCACCTTTTTGAATGAACCGAGCAACTGCAAAGGCCAAATCTTCAACTGGTCGATGATGAACTGGACCGCCAAAATCATCAAACCTTTACACATGAAGAAACTTAAGTAAAATCATCCCAACATGGAAAAGTATTAATCACACAGCAAATGCCAAAGTATATTGAATTTACCAGCCACTCCATGCCTCTGTCCATATCGTTGGCTTGTTAGGTTTGTTAGGGGAAAAATAATCACAATAAAAACCATTGCAGGTGTTTATCTGTCGCCAAAATGAAGATTTAAGTTTAGCATAATATTAGGTAATCCCAAGCACTCACAATCAGCTTTCCTATATAATTTACTTTCTATAAGAATATTTTCTAATCTGGTAATATGAGGGACAAATCGAAACAAGAAGTTGAAATAAGGAACCAAAAGAATTGAGTGTTGGACTCAGTTTACTTAATGAACGAAGCCAAGCCAATCTTGTAGAGTGCAAAAAAACATCTTACCACTGGATCAGGGGCATCATCCTCCTTGCACATGACCCATGGGACCCCAGTACCCATTTCAACAGCCATTTTAGCCGCCCAAGTCATGTACGCATGACCTGGAGCACCATATTGTTTTATTTCTAACCCATACTCGTTCTCGATCTGCATCAACACTTCTAAACATAAGCATCTATGATGCTTCATCTTTGCAAAGCATCATATTGCACATGGGATGAGGAAAGAAAACAGATGATCCAGTGTATGAGTTCCCTCACATGTCATTAAATTGCTTTAAGTACACACCAGATGCCTCAATAAGTGGCTTCTATCATGAGTGAAATAGTAATAAATCATACCTGAGACAGAATGATAGGACCACCTTGGGTCTGAAATAGCTTCTCATTCTTCATCATTTGGACAATTTTCGTGGTGAATCTTTGCATTTCCCTCTACAAGACAGAAATTACAGTCCACTGTGATTTAGCTTCCAAGATAAACAACAACAATTTCATAACAAGCGAGGTCTAAGGAGGGTGGTGTATATGCAGCTTTACCCCTAAATTGTGAAATTAGAGAGACAAAATGTTATACTTTTTCTTTAACCAAAATTCTACTACACATTAGGATGTTCCAAGCATATTACTTTTCCACTTGAACCAACAACAACAACATATCCATTGTAATCCCACTCGTGGGGTCTTGGGATGGTAGAGTATACGCATACCTTACCCTTACCTTGTCAAGTAGAGATGTTGTTTCCGATAGACCAAAGCAAAAACACAACATTTATGAAGACATAAGTAAACTTTTCTGGTCGAACCATTGCCATAAATGCAATCCCCTTCTGAAGGGTGTGCTCTGTGTGTGTGAGAGAGAGAGAGATAGAGAATGACCTTGAAAGGTTCATTATCGGTTCTAAAGCTGATTCCAGGAACATACTTCAACCATACAGGAAAACCACTGAAATTAGGAAGAAAAATTATACAGAGCATTTGGCATCAGAAAGTAAATACAATCATAAATCAAAGTTCATAGGAGTAGTAATTTGATAATAAAAATCAAACTTACCCAAAATTCCACTCTCCACAAATATAAGGCCCAATTCGAAGATGCATATAAAGCCCTGCCTTCTGAATCAACTTTATGAATCGAACTAAATCATTACGCCCCTCAAAGTTGTACTATAAACCCACAAAAATTAAGCATTAATATAGCATTTTCACCAATGCTTCTCAGAAAAAGAAACTACTACTATATGTGATTAAAAAAAATTCAAGATTTAATAGAAAAAAATATTCACAATGAACAATTTAAACAAGAAGAAAGAGTAAAGTACATTGCCAGGTGAAGGTTCATGAAGATTCCAAAATACATAGGTTTCTATAACATCCAATCCTCCATCTTTAGCCTTCTGTATAATCCCCTCCCACATCTGCATTTTGTCCATTGTTAAACCAAGAACCACAAAAAAAAATTGAAAAAAGAGCGGGGAAAAAAAAAAATGCCATACATCAGGGGTGCTTCTTGGGTAATGAACAGAACCAGAAAACAGAATTTTTCTTTGTCCATTGATAATGAGAGACTTCTTATCATAAGTAACACTACAATAACAAATCTTGGACCCAAAAATCAACACAAAAAATATCAAGAACCATTTGGTATTGATAACCATTTTGATTTTACTTGGAAAAAGAATATGCAAAATGCTTATCTCACAACAATGGTGGAGAAAGCAAAGTGGGAAATGAGAAAATGTGAATAAAGAAGAAAGAGAGAAGGCCTGCAAAAGTGCAAACAAAAAAGGACACTGACAAGAATTCACAAAAGGCTAAGAATGTCTGTGACAGATACTCACACACTGAGAAAGAAAAAAAGTAACAGTATTTTGGATTTTGTTACTCTGCATTTAACAATACTCAATGGTCATAAATGCCAAATGAATTTTATAAGTTTTTTTTGGTTGTATTTTGCAGCAAATGCCACTCCCAAGTCTTAATCTTTTTATAGATACAGACACCGCCGACCTCTCGCTTTTGGTTCTTCAAGAATTATGTCTTTTCTCTCTCACACAAAATTTCTAGATTTTTTAGTCATAGTCTTGTGACTAACCTAAACTTTAATAATTTGAAAATTTGAAATTAAACGGTTCAGTAAATTTTAGGCAGGAGAAACAACTGTGACTCGTCTTTTATGTTCCTATCATGTTTTGATTACTTTTTATTTGAAACGAGGAATTATTGAAAATAGTCTTTTTGTTTTTATAAAACTAAGAATTAAGTATCCTTACAATCTACTTTTATCCTTATTAGAATGATTTATAGTCACATAAATTTTTATCATTCATTTTAAATCACAAGTTTTAAAAATTTTCCTTTCTTTTTTAAACTTCGTGTCAAGTCAAACTGTCTCACATAAAATGGGACAGATGGAGTATTGTATTTTCTTGAGAGGCCTTTGGTATCCCTTCCGATCAAGAATTGGGGCATCACAATCACTAGCTAATATGCTTTTCTCTCGTGCATTTCTTTGTTCATGGTTCAATAATCTGGTGTCCTAGGCGTAGAGGAACCACACCAATCGATCCCCAACTTGATGGTTAAACTCTATTGCGGTGATGATACTGTAGAGGAGGTCCTGCGGAAAAATAGCTTAAAAACTCCTTATCAAAATTTAGGAGGAGGCTCGGTGCTATTCCATATCATTTATAACAGGTAAATTCAGGATTTAAACTTAATAAATTCAAAATTATTTTAAGTTCATTAAGAGTATGAGTTTAAAACTTAATATATACCGTGGTAATTTTTTTAAAGTTTTTCACATATATACACATATCTATAACAAAAATAATCGAGTAATTGAAAAGGCTTTGTCTAAGTTTTAATTTCACTTGTAATAATATAATTTTTCTTCCTTTTTTTCAACAAAAAAGACGGAATTGAAATTATTGCATTTACTCTTTTGGTCCACCAAACATTAAATAAAAGATATCTCTATCTAATTATCTAATTTATGATGGCAACATAGAGAGAATAGGAACTGAAAGATTATAAAAGACGCAATATATGTAAATGTACTTTTCTCTGTACATATTTAATTTATTCTAACAAAGAAGAAACTTTTGACCTCATTCAAATTATTGAGAATTTTGGCAATGTTTTATGACGAGGGCATTTCAGGCATTGAAATATAATCTTGCCAGTGTCACCGCATATAAATTTGGTACATATAATATGACACAAATCTTGCAACGCAAAATTTAAATTTATTTTCACGCTCGTACTTATGTTAAATTATATTAATTTATCATAGTTACTTATGAAATTAATATAAAAATATGTATTAAATTAACTATGATTTAGTGGTAGGAGTAACAAATATAATATGTTGTGTAAAGAGGATTTTGTATATTATAAGTTAAGATGATATAAATATTGAGTGTGAGTAAGTTTTTTTTTGAACTGGTGTTTTGTTAGATTGCTTGTGATTTAGGTTTGTTAATTAAGTAGTTGAAAGCTTTCATTTGGAATGATAAGTAACTTAAATGTCAAGTTAAGCACATTACAATTTACATATTACTTAATTTCAGGTTTGATGGGTTCCATTAAATAGGTAATTGGGTGCAACTGCTTCCTATTTTTTTGGATCAATCCTTCCTGGTGTGATTCACCAAATTTCATATTTTAAGTAAACTGAATTATTGGTGAATTATAAAGACATAAAAATGATTAATGCTCTTGCTAGACAATTTATTTGTAAAAAAATGTCCCTGGAAGCAATTATTTATCACCATAACGGGTAAATGACTTGGACTTGAAGATTTATTTTATCATAATTTAATTTGAACAAATTGTTTATTTAAAATTTGAATTTAATATTTAAATTTTAAATTAAACAAAAAAAATTGTATGTTGTCTGTTCAGAAAAGGAGCAAAAAGTTTGTACGTTCATCTTTTAAGTTATATAAATATGAAGCATTTTCAAAAGCAGTGTGTTCAATTGCATATATGTTTCTGGCTTTGTTGTATTCTGATAGAGAACTGATTGTCATCCCTAAAAAATATACCGACAACAACTCTTGAAAGATAGTAATCTTTCATGCATCAAAACTTTAATTTCTCCGCTATTTTTTTTCTTATAACACAAACAGTATCTCATGTAAGGTAAAGGCGAAGAAAATATCTTATTAGGCGTTAAAGTATGAATAGGTCGTGTCAAATCGTCAAATAATTACCTCATACAATAAATCTTACTCAGCGTCAAACTAACACTTTATAACGTATATATACAGTAAATTTCATTCGTTTATTCTTTGCAATAATTATGAATGCACACTGTCATCTTAAATATTTTTGGTTGAGAGCAATCAGCCGTGACAGTACGTACGTGACATAAATCATAATAATAAGTAATGTCATTTTTTTTAAATTATATTTATACCTAATATTTTCATTTCACTTATTACTATATATATATATATATATATAAAAAAAGATTTCGACAAAGCTAACACATGACAATCCTTAAAAGTAACATATTTTTTCCGTATATCAGTAGAATTGTGATAATAAATCGACACTAGTTATGCTTGCAAACATACACAGTTAACGTCTAAAAACCGAAGAAATATTATAGAGTAGTAGCAGGTGAAGGTCAACAGAATACAAAATTATAAGATTACTGTGATTGCTACTACAATTAATTAAATGTCATAATCCTAATATTCGAGGGTTAGTTGTAAGTTGTAACAATGTAAGATGACAGACAAAAAATGATAACATAGCTTTAGAATAAAGAAATATAAGAGGGGTCATGAGGAAAGTAGTATAGCCCATAAGTGGTGTGGACATAGGATGCTTCCCATATAATGTGTGTTGCCTTCATATCAATGGAAGAAGAATTACTACTTTTTTGAAAACTTTGGCTAAAGGAATTAACCATGACCCACTTTTCCACTTCCCATGTGACCCTTACATGTTCACAGGCCTTCCATATTTTTTTTGTCCTCATTTACAGTTTCACAATGCCCACATTTTACTGATCAGATCTGTTGAGGAAAAAAAAATAGTATTCACTAAGTCACAATTCACAAACAAACAACTTGAGAGTTGTACTATTATCGGGTAGATAGGTATGTCAAGTTAGTACTAAACGGAGCGAGAGCTTTGTTGCACTATTATATGACTCTCTAATATGTCCCAATTCAACAGCTTAATGTTTTCAGACATTACAATTTACGAGTATGGACTCATAACCTCAAATTGTATAATGTAATGTTTTTTACACGCAAGAGTAAATAATGTGAAAATTTGTATTTCAATAAAGCAAAAAAGATAGTACTAAATTATATGGTATCATTGTCGGTTTGCTTTTGCAACTTGGCAGCTCCGTGAAATAGTGTTTATATTATTGCATGTGCCTATTAGTAAAATAATGTGTGGGGGCAGTTGCAAAATGTTTAAAGTGTTTCTCTTCGTTTGTTTTATTCTATTTGCGTACACTCAACTGCTTGACATTTTCACGTGTATCAGGTGGAGTGATAAATATTCTTTTATTTTTAATTAAAAATTTTGGATTTGAATTCTCGATATGGAGTTATTTTTAGTAGAGATAAAGATATTTTATCTTTAAAGTGAAATTTCCATCATACAAATCTAAATTAATTTAACCTCAAAATGGATATGAAACACTGAATCGAGAAACAAGAAAGTAAAGGGTACTTGACATCTTCATTAAGTTTGTTAGTTTTGATCACTAAATTGTATAACAAAATCCAATAATTACGTTTCCTAATTAAAAGTTAGCTAGCCATAGAAAAAAATATATATATATGTTAAGCATGAATTGGTGACTTGAAGATGTTCAACCGCTTAAAATTGATCAAGTTGAATTGAAAGTGTAACAAAATTTAACACCATGACTCAGTAAATCTTATATGTATTTACTTAAAATAGTATAAATGAACTGGACATTAGGATCAATCCTTATCATATATGAACATCATAGTCAATTCCTATTTTTTGGTAAATAACATGATGTGACATATTTTTCTTGAATTGTTGAATTATATGCCAGTGGCAATGGGGCAGAGATGGGGCTGGTTTGGAGGAATCTTTATGGTGGTCCAAGCACTAACCTCTCGTTTGATCATAGATTTGAAGTTAAAATTAATAATTTGAAAATTTGATCGAATTTCAAGGTCAAATAGATAGTTGAAGATAAATTTTTGAAATAGATAGTCAAACGCTAGTTAAATGCTATGAGAAAAACAAATTAAAAAAAATTAGACGAAGATTTAACATAACATGATTAGATGCAAGCAGGCAGAAGAAATCTTTTTCTTTTTTAAAAGTTGTTTTTTTTATAAAACTTTAATATAATTAATTGAACCGACAGTGCAGATTGTAAGTGAACAAAAATCATATAAAACAGAGTGAGATGAGATCTAACAAGACAGCCCACCCCCTTAAGCCTAGCCCACTCTTATTATCCTCCTTATAATGCATCAATCATGATTATCGTGAATAATTATCTTAGAAAAACAAAAAAGCTATAGAGTGCCGTAGTGAACTATCTTCATTTTTCTTTTTCTTCATTTTTTTGTGGGAATTTATTGCTTTCAGTTGGAAAAGGTGGATGAGGATTATGTGGAGGCAAAAAAAATAATATTAGTATATATTTTCAAAGGGATTTAAAGGACATATAAAATGTTGTTATCAACATCATCATAAATATGATCAAATAATACAACGTCAAACAAAAGGGGCAAAAGACAGACAAAGATGACAAGTAATTTGACCTTAAAACGTTTTGGATAAGAGTTATTGACGTGCCTTGATTATCTTTACAAGTTTCGATTAATTCATGGATAAGTTTTCGAAACCAAAAACAAAGAGAAGGTTGGATAAGCAAACTGTCACCATTCAAGCAGTGAATATGATGTTATCTTATCAACGATATTTGTGTACCCATTATTATGACCACATGCAAGCGATCGATCATAATATATCACATCTACATTATGACATTGTCCAAAACCAAACGCTACTCCGTTTTATCTACTTCACTTATACTAGATCGAAATGCCACAGGGCATCCAGAAAATTACACGTTGATATCAGCTCGTTAATGCCAGAAAATTACCAACATAGCAGTGAAGGTAGTTCAAAAAATGTATAAGGAATAGGTTCTAACTCTCAACTGGGACATTTTTGCATATTTTCAATCCCTTCGTCTCAAATCCTGCAAGTCCCTGGTCTTAGGGGCTAGGAAGAGAACAAAACACAACTGCAAAACAGGAAGAAAATCTTTGACCAAAATTGTAATCCCATATTTTAAAACTAAAATTGTTATGAGATATTTTACGGGGAAAATACAACAAAAAATACAAACCACAAATGATGACTCTCACCTCTTCTTAATATCACCATAAAATTAAGCTACACAAAAACCTGTGAATGGTTTAGGATTGGAACCATCTCTTAAGCTGCTTAGAGCGCTGCTGGTTACTATCAGTTTGATTAGAACTGTTGCGAGTGAATTTGGATGTATATTGTTCAATAAGCATATCTAGCTTGTCTACTCCATCTCGTCCAACTGCGTCTTTCTTCTTTTTATCCTTTTTCCTGTTCTGTAAACTGATGCTTTGTTTTTGTTGGTTAGTTTTATCTTCAAATTTCCTCTTTGTTGCTCTTGCTGCAACATCTTCTTTATGTCCAACCTTGGGAGTAGCATTACCTGATTTTTCACTACCAAAGCCACCATGCCTTTTTCCTTCTTGATTATCTTTTAGTTTCTCTTTTGCACCTCCTAGCTTTCTACCTTCCTTCTTCTTGTTCTTCTTCTCATCTCTTTCTTCTGCAGAGAAGGTGGCTCCTTTAACACCTTTGTTTTTCGGTTGATCTCCATCTTTACTACCTGAAACTGATGACACATTGCCTTCCCTCAAAGTGGCACCTCTGACACGCTTGTTATTTACTTCATCTTCTCCTGTTGCCTTTCGTTTTCTTGACTGTTTATCGCGGGGATCCCGTTCATTTGTATTGTCATTCTTCTGCAAATCTTCTTTGTTCCTGTTAAAACCTTGCTGCTGAAATTTCTGACGAAGCTTCATTGTTTGGATATTATCAAGAGCAAACTCCACTATTGGTCGATGCTCGGGACCAAAAGTCTCTACAAATAGATAAGTACTCAGATAAACCAGAAACCTAAAATGCTAAAAGTCGCCAGAAATAGGTATGCAATATCTAACAAACTAAAGGCACATACCAGGATTGTTGTTAAGAACTCTCAAAGCCACAAGCGCATGTTCATGCTCTGAGAACTCAAGAAAAGCTACTCCACGAGAATGATTCTTTGCCACTGCTTGTCCTTTTTTGACGTCCTTTAAAAACTTTATCTGCAACACAGGGAAGTATAATGAAGTTGCAAGAATAATATAGCAAACCTGCCAAGGCTAAACTTCAAAAGAAAGCTCACCTGCCGGATAACAGGCTTTTGCTTAGTAGCACGAGAAGTAACTGCATCAATGCAAAGTGTCTTCAGCTGTTTTTCAGTCATTGACTTGGGAATATTGTACATAATCAGCCGTGTCCTTGACACATGGAAATTTGGGGACTTCAGCTTGATAATCTTCTTTTCTTGCAGCCTACTCAATGAACAACGTTAGCATTGCAAGCTATGCAGGAACTTACATAACTTTTTAAAACTGCAATAGAACAGCTCCAGAACTTTCTAAAGCATTCTGCATCTAATACAATAACTACCACTACACCTCAGTCCCAAACAAGTAGTGGTTAACAATATGAATCCTCATTGACCATGTTACTCCATTTAAACTCATGTCAAGCCAATAAAAGCATTCTGCATCAAATGAGTTCTTTTATTTGCTAAAGTGTTGATTAGCAAAAAAACTCATTTGATGTATTAAATGGCAAAAACAACTCATTTGATTAGCAAAAAGTGTTGCAAGGCCCATCAAAAGAAGTAAGAAGGTAAAGTAACTATATCTTCCCTAATTTATTTGCTAATCAATTCATTTTCACAACATAAAGTGAAAGGAATGGAATAGATAGTTCGAGGTTAATCGCACCAGCAGATCAAAATATAAATAAAGAGGAGATCACTTGGTAACCGTTGAATGCAGACACCCTGCTAGAATTATTAAAAAAGAAGTAACCACCAAATGAAATGTGGCCTGCAGAGACAAACTGAATATCTTCAAAATAAGCAACATCACCTTTCATTGTCTTAATGAGGAGCTCCAATTCTTTAACATATAATTTTATTTTATTTTTTAATGAAGATTTTTTAACATATTATTATTATTATTATCACAAGTTCATCTATCTACCCCTATCATATATTACCTTTACGCTCTGGACAAATAGACTTCTTTTAAAGGATCACTCTTGATCTATGAATCATTGTCCCATATCATGTTAAAGAAGCTTTTGTCAAAAAGGGAGTTACAGTCTAGAAAGAAAGGGCCGCAGTTTCTAGTCTCCAAAAAACTATTGTTCAACTCAGCTGATATGAGGTCAATTGTTAGGATATGCATATCAAAACCATGTTAACCTTTCAAGATTCACCATTTTGAATATAAGAAAACTTTTGTGAGACTTACCCCTTGCGCTTTGACATATCACTCACTGAAACACCTTCAGCAGCTGGGGTACCCTCCAAAATAAGACCCTCCTGTTACAGAACAGAATAAGATTACATCACATTACCTAGAAATATCTTGTAAGAAGTTAAATGCCAAGACAGCATTAGTAATAGAAGCCAACCTTTGCCAGGTAAAGATTGCGATGGTCATTATCCTCCTTTTTGGTCTTCTGCAACTCCTTATCATTAGCAGCTTTCTTGTCCAAGGCCTTTAAAATCTTCAATTGCCGACCCTTCAGAAAGACACCTAAACCATCCACAACACTGGCAGCGGAAATAGCAGCTTCAGCAGATGCTGCTGTTTTAAATTTGAGAAATCCAGTACCCCTTGGTCGTCTGCAACATGTAGAATAAGTTCAATGGAGTTATTAAACAGCAAAGAGTAAACACGTAGTAGAGCTCATACTTGGTGACTTGTTCAAGAACTGGAGCAAAGTACTCCACTTCACCAAAAGCTGAAAACCGTTGTTTGACTTCTCCATAATCAACATCAAAAGGAAGGTTGCTAATGAAAACTGTCCCCTGCAGATCATCTGCTCCCTCACTCTGCATAGCTTTAATCTCTTTGTCCTTACCCAAAACGTCATCTAGTGCTTTATTCGGAGTAGATGCATCCAGGGGGAGAATAGTTTCAACTTCCTTACCCTTCTTTTGGGGGCTTGAAATATCATTAGCGGAAGTAACTGTCCCTATTGAAGTTGGAGAAATAAAGTTCTGAAGAATTTTTTTCGCAATGTCTGCTTCCTCATCAAAGTTAACTTCGGTCTGATTATCTTCTTCTAAAAGGTCAGAGTCATCTTCGTCCCCCTCAGCTTGCTGAGATTTTCCATCAATATCAATGTCTTCATCCTCCGTATCACTACCACTATCATCTTTTGCGCTCTGTTCTGCAGAAGCAATAGTGTAGATTGCATTATTCCAGAACTCATGAAACAACACATTTAAGAGCATAAACAAAGTAACTGGCATAGCATTAAAACATCATCACCAGCCATCATTATAAAAAATAAAAAAAGGAAGAACTAGCTGCAGAACAGTTTAGATGAATACGAAGTGACAACCATCAAGAATTCAACATTCTCAAGATCAGTCCTAACAAATGTTTAAAAAAGAAAATAGCGAGAGGACTGTCCTTAATTGTACCCTTGAACATTAGGAAGAAGAAATGACACAGCACCTATACAATGGTGTTGTAGTTGGCAATTTCAAGGTCGATTTAAGGAGGTTGGCTAATATGTTGATGGGCAGCTAAAAAGATACTTCTGAGTTACGATAGAAGGAAAAAGAGAAACATTTTGAAGGGAAAAAAGGAATAGGAAGACCCTTGCCAGCGAAAGCAAGGGGTTTGCCTTCTGGTCGAGCTCGTCGCACCGGGCTTGCCTAGTGCGGGTTACCTCTCCTATGTGGTTTGCAAGCTATTGCATAGGAGCGGGGGTTTTACCCTGTGCGCACCCAAAGGGTAGCGGCTGCGGGTTTCCCTTGTCATAAAAAAAAAAAAAAAAAGGAATAGGCAGCTCTAAAAGCATGATCAAGCAATAATGATAAGCTCTTGTGGAATAAAACCCAAAATACCTAAACTATTGCTTACAGGTCTGTACAAGTAACCACTCATCACACATTAGGTACCCAAACACCGAAGTAAATTTACGTTCATTCAACTTCAGTCCTCAATAAACTTAGATCATTTCCTATATAGAAAGGAGAAATTTTGGAACTGGAACTTCTCAAGTCACCAAGCAAAGCAAGACCTGCACAAATAGATCTTATATTCAACAAATTAGAACTGAACTCAATTTGAGACATGAAGATTTTAATGAGGCATATGAAATGAAATTAGCATTCCAAACACATTTGACTAATAAAGCCAAAGCATCTAAGATACGTTAAGAAGTGATCATCCATCTTTGTAGCAGGAGCAGAAGTATTTTAATTATAAATTATAGCACGAAGCATGCAACAACTACTAAGGCATAATTAGAGCATTTTAGTTTCAGCTTAATCTAGACAGGGTCTGAGTCCATTGCACTGTATGCAAAATTGCCTTTTTTCCCCTCATCTTGTGCAAACTCTAGTACACATACCACTTGAAACAGACCTTGACTTGGAGCAAGGAGAAGAAGATGAAAAACTATGGCTCGAGGGATTTTCTAAAAGTTAAAAAGCACCACATACAGATCATCCGCGATAATTTTCCCACTCAGATCTGCTCAATAGAATATTATTATCAAATTGATGATTTCTCAAGTACACTCACTAAAAATAATAAGACAAATAAAGCCAAAGAATTTTAAAGAATTAATGTGAACCGCCTAATCTAAATCCTGACTTGGTTCAATGATGTATTAACTTCAGAGTTTGATAATGTAAATAATTTTATCAAAATCTGGGCACAAATAGGTCTGAATATATGAAGTACACTAAGAAGTGGATGCCACATTAGTACTTCATTTCCATGACTAAGATAAATTTGCTCGATATGATTAGATTAAGCAAATGACAACATATCTAGCAAAATATAACAGGATATTCTCAGACAAAAAGAAAGAGGCTTACCATCTATTGCAGTTGCTGAAGATTGACCACCAGATGCATAAACCTTTTTGGAAACGGCCCAATCAACAGCAACAGTTCGTTTATTCATTGTTTTCCCATTAAATGTCTTAATAGCCTAAAAAGAGATAGAAAAAACAAAAATAAGGGTTAGACTGGATAAGAATCCAAAGGTACAACCCAGAAAAACTTCAGTGGTGTAAGCTCATCCCATACATTGTAAGCATAAATTGGAAGCACATTGTGATTTTTACCATTTACATATATTCCTTATAAAAGAGAAATTCTGATCATACTTATTCAAAGATGTAAACTATCAGAAAAAAGTATGATTTTTCACTATAACAAGGACAATGTTCACTAAGCCTTAGGGCATGTAATGGTTATGTTTGAGATCATGTACTAATTTGTGCTACAAAAAATTATGTGATATCACAAAAGCACCCTATGCATAAAGAGAAAACAAGGAGAGCAGCTAAATTTAGTTGTAGTATTACACCAAATCTTACAGTGAGAGGTCAATGTCAATTGAACTCTCTCCTGTCTCCTTCCTCTTTACACTGATGTCATGGGCAGTTAATTGACAATTCTACCTGACCCTTGTTTTCCAACGGGTTCGAAGTCGTCCATTTCATGGGACCCGGTCCCCTATAAAGAACTTGCCAGAAGACCAAGATTACCTAATACATAAATCACTTTGGTCTGTGGAATTGAAAAGAGTTCACAAATTACTAACTAAACCTAACTGCAATCAGCCAAAGGTAGGCTTCTTTAGACCATACCTTTTTTGATAAACAAGAAATCTCCAAAAAGGCTATCTGTTGCACTGTCCGAAACCATGTGCATCGCCCCACCCCCCAACTCACCCACCCACCCCTACCTTACCTCCATCAGGTTCAAAGTCTTATCTCATAAATTCCCAATGGTCCACTATAGAGAACTTGCCAGAAGACCACAACAACAGCTTACCCAGTGAAATCCCACTATGTGGGGTCTTGGGAGGGTAGACCTTACCACTACCTTGTGAAGGTAGAGAGGCTGTTTTCGAAAGACCCTCGACTCAAGTGCATCAAACCCAAGTAAGACTTGCCAGAAGACTAAGATTACATAATATATAGATCACTTTGGTATGTGGAATTGCAAAGAGTTCACAAATTTCTATCTTTACAGTTCACTTTCTCTCGGACTTTAACAGCTTCTCAATTTCAAAGTAGAACAAAGCCTTTGAATCAACCAATTTAAAGCCTTAATTAATAAAGTTACTTGATATAAATGTGAGTTCATACATTCTCTGCATCCTGCTTCGTTGTAAATTTGACAAATGCAAATCCCTTTGATAACCTGCAAAAATGCTAACTAATGGTTACTAGTGGCAATTAACAACAACAAATTTAAAATTGTGCCGGGAAGTCCCTTACCCTGTCTCAAAATTCTTAGGGATAAACACATCCCACACGAAGCCAACTTTTGAAAACATATCTTTTATCTCATTCACTTTGGCCTATGTTTGATTGTCAAGCTCAAAGGTCAGAGCTCTGTGAGCACAATGAATACAATGGAAAACGGTACACTAAATCTGGATTAGCTTATGAAATAGAACTGATAAAGTGAAGAGCAGAAGGAAAGACCTTAAAAGGAAGATTCCTCAATATAAGCTTCCACCTTTGAGTCTTTGAGCCCTGGTAAGAAATGTATTAGTAAGAAAGTGCAAGTCGATCAGCTGAATATAACACCTTACAAAATTAGGCAGCTTGAAAAAAATGTCCAATAAAGTGAAACAAGACCTCTTCCAAACAAGAATGTCGCACAAGCCATTTATACAAGTTAAAGATGTGGGCAGAGGCGTACAGCCGTACGCATTATCTTTCTCAAGAGATGTCAGCATTCAAAGAAGTGAACGATGGGACAAATCACTATATCAGATCATATTAAATCGTATTTCAAGGTCGAAAAGGATACTCTAGAAGATATGCTCATTTTATTGCAACATGGCATTCAAATGATATTTCTGAATTGTTAATTTTTCCACCTGATCAGATTTTAGGGAAATCAGTCAACTCCTTTACTTTGTCAATTTAGATTCAACTCATTGGCCGTTTCTTTCAAGTTTGCTGAACTTTGAGATGCTGAATTTAGTTTAGAAAGTTTGGAAGATATTTTAGAAAATATATCCTCATTGAAACTGAAGTCGAGCTACAAATTAAAATATCAATTGGAGACTTTAAATCTGCCCTAGGGGTGTGTTATCGGTACAATACCAGGGGGGGGTCTTCTTCAGCCCTCAGGCATTTCTACAAAGGACTTGAATTTCAATACTGACCCAAGCATCTCATACCACCACTATTTTAGTCACTGATTATTATAATTTAGGACATATCCAACTATTGCAAAACTGCTTAAACCTTCTCCTGGAAAGCCAGATCACATGACAAAAAGCTAATAAAACAGAAGCATCCAATTATCTAAAAAAAATGACAGCAACCTAACCTCTCCACCAAGTTGGCGTGCCCAAAGCATTGCTCCATGTACTTCTTTTTGGTGTAATGATGCAACACAAGCTTGAGCTGATTTGACACTAGTGAAAAGTACAGATGAAGCATCCATTTTACAACCATCGTGTGCTAGCCCTAGAATATTCATGATTTGTACAATATATTAGCCATTGATTCAAATAACATGTCTTATAACTTCCCTTGGAATTCTTGATCAAACTTGTTTCTTCTAAGGGAAAAAAGTAATCACTTCAAAGCCAAAATTTCTCAACAGCTTTTTGCAGATTTAATCCACTAAGATCACTAATCAAATTAAGTAGTACTAACTAAAAAATTGTAGACTTGGGTCACTTTTGCCAAGCACATTGTTTTTTTAAGAAAAGATTAATGTTAAGGAAAGTCACAATGAGATTAATCTGGGCAAAAATGGATGCCCAAAACAAATGAAAAGGGGAAGCATATTTAATTGTTTTTACCATGATTTTCAATCTCTTCTTTTGGAAGAGGATAAGTAACAGAACATACAGTGCCACACTCCGCCGCAAGCTGGTGAGCCTCTTTTGCCATATTTGCATTTACAATTCCTCCTACTATAACTGTCCTGGCGACCCTGTTCAACATGAGGAAGACATAAGAAAGTTAAAAAAAAAAAGGAGGATTTATACCAGTCAAATACAGGAAAGGAAAAACAACACAATCACAAATTCAACATGCAAATGCATAACTTCAATTGCCAAACAGTGATGTCGCATGGCTGTGACTCTTTTGATAAATAATATTAGTTGATGTGGGGGAAAAACTCCCTTCGAGTGGTACAAAAGGTATAGCCATATAGCACCAAGACAAGAATATGGTTCTTTAAAAAAGACACTCGAACCATTTAAACAGGAACTTCATGGGTGCATTATAAAAGGTTATCTCTGAGCTATACAAGATCCTTTATCACCCCCCTCAAAAGTGTTACATGCCTGAATTTTTAATTAAACAATTTAAGCTCACGGAAAATTTTCTCTTGAAAGCCAATAATCACTTCTAGACAAATTCTACATGAATATGCAGCTATAGACTTTGCTTCTCAAAAAACTGTGTGAGCACACATAAAATTTTATATTTGGTAAAATGAGGGAGATTAAAAAGGTCACAAGTGATTGTTAATTTAGACGAAGGTCATAATACCTTAGCACCTAAGTAGTGCCTAGAAAGACACCAGCATCATGTCTGACACAAGAACTCCAAAATTAGGCAAGCAAGACAAGAAATTAGAGCACTAATCCACCAAAAATGAAAACAATCTAGAGCAACAATGGATAATATAGCACAACAATTATCATCCTACAGCAATTTACAGAAGATTAATTCACCAGTCCCTTGAGTTTTAGTACTTCATATTTGGTCAATAAATAATAGTGCTAACATAAACTCTAGAATACAACTTATTTTGGACTGAGAAATCGTTGTTGTCGTTGTCGCAATACCAAAATTATTATCAACAGAAATTGACATAGTGCAAATCGATATTTATAAGTAGGTTCAGCAGAATATTTTCATAATCAAGAGAAATAGCGAAATTTAACAAATGGAAGTGCGGAATATCAAATACACAACAAATTACCTCTGCTTTCCTGAATAATTTCCTTCATCAGCTGCACCATTGGAAAGCAATGTAGCCTTTTTTTTCCTAGTAGGTTTCCCTGAGTTCTCTGACAACAATAACTTACATTGTCAGGGGATGTGTTGATAAAGTGAAATCCCACGACGTGATTGGATTTTGTATTACTGATTAATCTAAATCACCAATGAACATTAAATACAGAAATCATTAACTCATATGATACTTATCATGGAATCTAAAAGTAAATCATCTCTTCTTTTTTGAGAAATAAAAGTAAAATAGTTTTCACTCAATGAATAAATACAAAACGCATGCAAAGTATTTTCTTCTAGATTAGAAGTTGTATATATTATCTATTCTATATTTTTTTTATCAAGTAAAAATTATTATTAATGATGAATGGGCCAAAATCGGCCGCATACAAGAGGTACACTGAAAGGAGTAGAAAACCTATAAACATTGCCAAAATCGGCCGCATACAAGAGGTATACCGAAAGAAGTAGAAACCTATAAACGTTTATTCAAACATAAGTATTGGTTCAAGAATCTTAAAATACTTATTGAAGTATATATTTCTATAAATGTCAAAAAAGAATTGTATTAACTGATATCTAAAATATGATGTCTCTTATATTTGAGTTTATACATTATTGAGGCATGTTATATGGCAAGTCATGACTCATTAACAGCCATTATCAAATTAGTGAAAAGCTAAGTTGGTTGGAAAGGTATGTATAAAAGACGTGCATTGAATGTATTAAGAGATCCTTTGGTTCTGTCATCAAACACATTTAATATCTAACAGCTTGAGGCATTCAGTTTTAGTGCATCATTGGGTTCTCAGGCAGCAACTAGGTACTAAAGAGCTACATTTATATTGAAAATAACACCGATATGATATAGCTCAGAACCTGCTCCCGGCGGGTTTGAAGCTTGTTTGTGCTTAGCTGCTTCAGTAGAAAAACCATCTTTTCCGTCTTTTGCTTGTGCAGTACTTCGTGGGTTTGAAGCTTGTTTGTGCTTAGCTGGTTCAGTAGAAGGACCATCTTCGCCGTCTTTTGCTTGTGCAGTACTTTCTAAATAATATGATTGATAGAAAAGTCAAAGAAATTGGAGTATTTTCTGTTGGTGTAATTGTCTTTATTGAAATGTGGCCCAATTTTCCATTTGAAACTAAAGTACCTGATCCCTCCAGGTTTGAAGCTTGTTTGTCCTCAACTGATTCAGCAGAAGGACCATCCTTGCCGTCTTTTGCTTTTGCAGTGCTTTCTAAATAATAGAATTGATAGAAAAGTCAGACTAGCAACATTGGGATATTTTTTGTTAGTGCAGTTGTCCTTATTGAACATGGCACAATTTTCCATTTGAAAACTAAAGTAGCACAAACCTTGATCCCCCTTAGATTGCCGTTGTTCACGAGGCGCACGCTGCATAGCCTGTTTAACGCCAATTTTCCTTCCTCCAACCACTGATCCATTCTTTAGCTCGATGGAACGGTTAGCATCGTCTACAGATGCACTATGACAACATGTATGAGGAAGCATAAGTTGCAGAATATATGAGCCACATACACAAGATGGGAAAAAAGTACCACTGAACATAATTCTCTTATGTAACTTTATCAACTACGAAGCAATGCTTCAATCTATAACTTAATTATAATGTCAAATCATGTAAAGTTGGAACCTCACGTTCAAAAATAATAGAAAATAAATTTCAGAAAAAGTTCAAGAACAAGAATGCTGAATAGTTAAGAACAAAGTAATATATTCTATGCAGATAATGAGCAAAGGACAAGAACCCTGTAATTCTTCGCATTCCATTGCCAAACTACACCATTAATGTCAAGAATGAGATCAATAATTTTGAGAAGGCCAAGACTATCCAACAGAAAAGAAAAAAAAAAAGTAGTACTTACAATTGGACAAAGCCAAAACCTCGGTGCTCGCTTGAACCTATGCACATAAAAGTAAAGAAAATTGGACAAGAAACGTCATCAAGATATCAGAAACTTGAGATGGAGAGTTAATTAGTTTCAAGAAAGACTGATACCTAGTAATAGGCAACTGAAAAACAAAACCACTTCTTGAATTACAAAATTTTCAATAGAAATTACCTTTATTGGTAACCATAAAACACCGCCTAATTGGTCCAACTTCACTGAAAGTTTCCTCCAACTGCAGATGATTAGTAGCTTGGTAAGTACGCAATGTTTAGAATCTTTAAATTAGGAAAGAAGAAGAAATTACCTGAGCATTAGTGAAAGAATAAGGTAAATTGTTAACAAAAATAGTGGAAGGTGAGTGTTGGCTATCGCCACCAGACATCGTCTTCTTGTTCTTTCCCATCTATACGATTGTCAAGAACCTGGACAAGAAGCAATGGCGTTTCTGCGCTAAACAAGATTTTTAGGGGTTTATGGAAGAGGGGTTTTTCGATTTCGGGTCAGGAGGGCAATTGGGTCTGAAGTGAATTGGGCTTGACCTAGAATGTACTTATTTATAGTTGTGGGCCAATATAAACCCAACGCGCTCAATAAAAAGTGGGCCGACATTACGGTTGCAACTTGAAAACACAAAGTACAAATATTGAATACCTAATCCTTAAGTCAAAAATTCTCATGAATTAATTTGGGCTAAATATCAATCCAGGTTTAAAATGGACTGAACTAAGCGGATTAAAATGAATCCAATTAATAAAATAAGCAGATAATTAACCTGTCAAAACATAAACAGATTGAACAAATTATGATTTTATGAGCTGACTAGGAAACAAAATTTATCCACATCATTACTCACATCACCCAATGGGCCAATGGGGGAGGAATTGATACTTGTGTGAGGGATAAAAATAAACAGTGATGGGATAAATTTTTGTATATTGTTTGATTGACATGTTTGAGATAACTTATCCCACCATTTATATCATTGTAATGGGATAAGTTATCTCATATACATGCTGAGATAAGTTATCCCAGGATAGCTAATCCTGGGATAATTTGTTCCCAATCAAACGACCCCTAAAATTCTGCACAAATATTGGTTTTAAGTAATACTTTTATTTATAAGACAATTAAAATGTTTTAGTTTTGAAAATACGAAGTTTATTTATATCTAAATAATTAAGAATAATTATTAGTAAAGAACAAAAAAAATTACAAACAAAATATCCCTATGATTCAATTTTGTGAAATCTAAGAAAGAGAATAAACATTCGTGTTGAAAAATTTAATTCACATAATTGTCTTTAAATGAGAACAAACATTGTAGTGTTATATGTATCTTTTATTCTTTTTGAGCTCCTCAATAAGAGATGATCATACATTACTTAATTAAATATATCAACTACTAGCCAGTGTATAAAAGGTTTAAGTGTTTGATTTTGGAAATAAGAATAATTAATACTTTAATATTTGCATAAGATTTCAACAATATAAAGGTGCAACAGAGATGAGGTTTTTCTTCCTTCGATCACACGTCTCCGGTTGAAGCCATGTATATGAAAAATCCTTGTTGGTGAATGCTTCTCCTTAATGGACCTCTGTGCGAAGTGAATTTGGAATAGTTGGACTCCAATTCATGAACTAGACATCAAATGAAAAAATATATATGCATTAAAAAAAATTTAAAAAAAATGGCACAACATGACATCCAATTTTACTAATTGGCAGCATATAACATTCTTTTATTTTTTTGACAAAAACAAGTTTTTGAAAATTAAATTTTGCAATTAGTAGCCCACGTATGGGGAAGTTCATTTTTAATTAAATTAAATAATTTTAGAAGGTAGGCAGCATGGTGTCCTTTTTTATTGGGAAGTGGTTTTTTTCTTCCTATTTTTTATCTTCTTTTCCATACACGCATGATTCTTTTGAATTATGTTTTTTTTTTATTAATTCTTTCTTCTTCTTCTTCATTACTTTGAATAAAAGATGATTTACTTTTTGTTTATTAGTTTTACATATTTGAGTTCTATAAAAATATTCGTTCATAGTGTCTATTTTTTCTCTTCCGCTTTTAAATTTTTTATGGTTTGTTGTTGTCTACTCGTCAATTTCTCTAATTGTTAGCCTATGTTTGATCCCCTCTTGTATTGTCGTTCAATTTTTTGGGAGTTTTAATTTTTGAAATTTAAGATATATCTAATTTAGGCAAAAACTTCCATAACAATAATTGATTGTAGGTATCAATTGTCATGTTTAAGAAAGTTATCCCTAGGATTATTCATAAAAAAAAAAGATTCTCATTCTAATTTTGTGGATTCTCCATCCACAACTCTAAATTTTAGCCATGTAAGTTCTTCTTGTTAACCGATTCAACTTGTGTGTCTGTTATTGAGCATTTTAAATTTAATGTGCAATCCTCATTTACACACTGAATAAAGAATCTGAAATGTATACAAATTTTGAGGGAATGAATACACAAATATGTATACGTGAATGCAATGCATACATGAAGTGTTTGATTTTTTAATATGTATGCACTGATTTTTTAATATGTATACACTGGAAGGGATAACATAGCTATAATTGTATACTAATATACTAAGTGAATGAATACACCATTTTTTTACCTATATACAATCAAGTATACAATTGGAATTTTTTTTATCAAGTAACGTGTCACGCCCCGAGCCTACACCCTGGGCGGGACCGGCACCCGGAGACCATTTCTGGCCCCAAGCGAACCCTTGGCCTGACTTTCTTAACTCAGCGGAAACCTCAATAGAATAACTCGATGCAATGCAATATTACAAAACAACTTAACTTATAAAATATGGCCATAAAGGCAACTCGAATCTCAAAATAGAATATTTACATATATATATAGATGAGAGACTCAAAACTAACTGACTGACTGTCTGTCTATGAAGCCTCTAAAATACTGAGATGGATGTTGGGACAGACCCCGCAACATCCTAATAAAACAAAAACTAAGAACACAA
The DNA here is from genome assembly GCF_019186545.1 of Solanum stenotomum. NCBI lineage: Eukaryota > Viridiplantae > Streptophyta > Magnoliopsida > Solanales > Solanaceae > Solanum > Solanum stenotomum. Next base: position 2,012,282 of record NC_064282.1, read on the forward strand.
AATAATTGAGTCCTCCGGAATGCAAGGAGGCTCACCACTGACTCTGGAGTGCTCAGCTGGATCAACGACGTGCAGGATGCTGATCCGGGGTACCTGAATCTGCATCATCAAACGATGCAGGCCAACTGGCATCAGTACATGGAATGTACGAGTATGCAAGCTGGAAAACTAAGCAACAAAGGCTAGAAGGAAATCTGGAAGAAACTGAATAGCTTACCTGGCTCAACTCAACTCAACCTGACTGACTTCTTTCAATATAAGGCAATTTAAAACAAGTGCGATATAAAGAAAGACTGTTTAAAACATGCTATAAACTCTGTGTGTATACAAAGATACAATAAGCCTGAAATGTATATAGAAATACAATGAACTGATGTATATAAAAATACAATAATCTCTGTGTATGAAAAATACAATAACTGCTGTGGGAGCTTCTCTAACCGACAACCATCACATAAGAGCTATAGTGATGATACAGCGATCGACCTCACGCTGCCAGAGCATCTTATACCCGGCCAAAGGTATAAGACCTGAACTGCCTAATGGATCCACTAGTCTAATCTGAAAAGGATTCATCTAAAAAGTATGATCCTTTTCTACCCATGGTGGCTAACATGGTTCTATGGGGGCTGTGGGTTCTTTGAACGCTCCCCCAATTCGGTGCTCGATACTACTCCCAAAAATGTACTGGCTCTTATGTTTTTAAAACATATTTCTTCCTGCTGATATGAGATAATTACTCAAAAACTAGCCCGAAGGCTCTTTTGGAAATCTCAGTTTCCAACCTTGTTTAAATGTAAAAACATTTCTTTAAAACTTCTTTGGGAATACATAGTTCCCTAATAACTTTGAGAAAAGAACTCAACTTTAAACTCTTTACTTTACTTGAACTCTTGGCTTGATGTGAAACTCTTAACTTAACATGAAACTCTTAACTTTTGACTTGACTTGAAACTCAATACTTAACTTGGAACTTGAGCCTTAGAATGAAGTTAAAACGTTCAATGAAGACTCTTGGAAAACCTTAAAGACTTGCTTTGACTTACTTACTTCTAAGCTTGACTTCACTTGACTTGGAAACTAACTTCACTTGAATTGGAAACTAACTTCACTTGACTTGGAAACTAACTTCACTTGACTTGTAGTTTTACTTGACTTTTGGAAGTACCTTGGAGTGTTGGAAACAACTAGGAAACATAGGTATAATACCTAGGAACATGTATGAAAAAAGAAATGGTGAATGAAAGGGAAGGATTGGTGTCCTTGGCACTAGGAGAGGTGCAACAGCCCAGCCCCTTTTTCCCCAAAAATCCGACTTTTTCCCCTTGTTTCTTTCCAATTCTAAACCCTCTCAACCTCAAGGTTTCAGCAGCAACACTTAGAACCATAAAGACCCTTATTATACAATAGATTCAACTCAAAAATCACAGCCAGAAATCTGTACTAAATCAGCAAGAACTTCAACACAACACCACTACAACTTCAACAACCAATAAATCTTCTCTTGGAATTAAAAACAAGTTGGTGTGTGGGGGTATGAACCAACCAACACTAAGGATCATCAATCTCTCAACATACAATAGATCACAACTCAAATACACAGCCCAATCCTGTCCCACAACCAACAATAACTTCAACAACACAACTAACAACATCAACAACAACTAACAACTTCAACAACAAATCCAATCTTTTCTCAAACCATAAACATGAGCTTGGTGAGTGGGGGAAAGGATCAACCCACACAAAGAACTCACATACCTTGATAGGGATCACCCCCGACGAAAATCCACAATGATCTTGACGAATCTTGTTGATCTCTTCTTTCTTCTCTTCTTCTTCTCCTTCTTCTCTTCTTCTCCTCTTCTTCACTCTCAAGAACCCTAACTCTTTCTCTTTCAAAATGGGACAAAATGATCCAAAGATCAGCCTAATACAACAATATAACCTCAAAAGAAATGATTTGTGAAAAGACTAAAATGCCCTTAAATTTTCGGACGGACTCCTCGCCAACTGCCCCAACTTTCAAAGGGCATAACTCGCTCATACGAACTTGGAATTGAGCAAACTCGGTGGCGTTGGAAAGATCACTCCACAAGCTTCGAAACCATAACTGGAACTACTCCTAAATCATCCTGAGCTAGGAGTTACGACTGCTCAAAGTTGGCCAAAAATCACTGATTTCCACACTTAGCCAAATTTCCAGATTTTTGAACTTAGCCAATTTCCAGATTCTGGACTGCCAAATTTCCAGATTTTAAATTTTTAAAAAAATTGACTATTTCCAAATTCAAGCTTCTTCATATTCATTTTAAATTGTCGGATGTTACATAACGAATAAAAAAACATATAAAAATACATAATTTACGTTTTTAGGTGGTTACGTATTGTATATATAATTTTTGATGTTTCCGTTATTTTTGTTGTTTAGTGATGATTATTAAAATGTCATTTATTAATTTGGGCCATTTTGTGCTATTTTTTATTTGTCTATTAAATGCTAATTATTGTTGGGCTATTTATTGCTAATTATAACTATCGGTTGTATATATGTGTCATTTCCTCTAAAAAATAATTTTGTTAAATATATAAAATAGTAATATAATTTTCGTCAAAGAGGATTCAAATAAGCCCATTGACTCTAAGGGGTCGTTTGTACAATGATTAATAATGCAGGAATTAGGGACACAGAGATTAGTAATGCAGGGAGTAGTAGTGCATGAATTATTAATGCAAATTTTATTTTATTTTATCAAATGTTTGGTTCATTATTTTTCACCTCATTTTGTGTTTGGATTAAAACTCTATATAAAAAAAAAAACCTCTTTTCAATATATCCTCAAATTATTATCAATTTTTCTATTTCATGTAATTGAGTCAAGATAGATAATTGACGAACAATATTATTTTTTATGGCCTTCTAACTAGCTAATAGAAGAAAAATTTGTTGTCATGTTTGCTATTTTCTGACTTGAATATTATTTCTGGATAAATAATTGTCATCTTAATAAATTGATCAATCGCAAAACGTCAATTTTTAATTTAAAAAAGATAGACCATCTACTTTTAAAACCGAAAAGACGGTAAACAATAGTAAAATCGAATAAGCCATGTACATTTACACATAAAAATTGCAAGTTGTAATTTTAATATGTATGCAATTTTAGAAATTGTTTAAAATACAAATAATTAGAAAATCACACACATATATATATCAACAAATAATACATTCATTAAGATCACAACGTTTTGTGGTGGTATATTTGACTTTTCAATTTTTAAATGTTAAACAACTCACATTTCAAATATTGAATTAAGATGTGATTGGATTTATTTTAGGAATAAACAACTCTCTAAATAATAAAATTTGTAAGCTAATTTATTTAAATTACTAAGTACAAATATAAACATGCATAAAATCAAGAAAGTAAACAAAATGGTTAAAACTTAAAAGGATTTGAGGGTTATTTTTGTCTTTATATAGATTAATCTCATGATATTTATGTATCACTAATACTACCGAATAGAAGATACTAGTTATACATCCTATAATACCATGTAGGACGTATAAATTATAACTAATTCATGAATTAATTATACATAAACCCAAAATTCCTACCAAATATAACACTAAATAATATCATACATAATACATGAACTATTTTTTCTAATACTCCGTACCAAACGGTCCAAACTGACGCAAATTGGCCCTCAATTATACACATCAACCGAGCAGCCTGCATAGTACTTGCCTTCAACATAACACGAATTCACCTACATATATAGTAGTCTTCTAACGGGTCCCAATATCTCACCAAGAAGTTTGAAATCGAAAATATTAATTACTTCTAATTAAATGAGACAAACTCCCCCAAGTAGGTAATCAAAAACACTATTTCCAATTGATTGCCGCCACGTGTTTAATCAATTTGGTTAAGTTATGAGTATTCATGTTAAGGTGGCCATGTTTTAAATTTTTTACATACTTATAATCCCGTTTTAGTTGAAAAACCGACAATCATATCAATAATTTAACAGAAATATTCAAGACAAAGTCATAGTGGTTTTATTTAATGTTTTTATTTGAATTTATAATAAGCTAAAATGCCGGCCTTTAGGCATATCTTAATTAAGGTGCATGAATTTATATAATGGTGTTTGGTATCAACACTCAACTAACTCTACTAAATTCATTTAATTAATTGCTTGTTTTAAACCTTTATATCAATAGATACGTACAGATGGTGTGCTTCAATTGACAATATGCATTTGTTTTTTTCTACTACGTCATATTGTGGTAGTCTGGTAGAGATGGAATTAATCAGTGGATTTAAGTTATATATCCAATGATAATCTAAAGTTTTTTTTTACATTATCGTAATAGCAAATTAGTGGAGCATCAATTTAACATGTTACCAAATTACTTATCATTATTAGATCCTTAACACGTACTTAGTATATAGAAGATGTTAATTGAGTTGTGTTTGGCGTAACCAACAAAATCAAAAACTTGAGTTGTACTCATATTATATACTGTCAAATTTTAAGAGTAGCTCGAACACATATTAATACATGATATTTCCATGTACAAAAAGTAACAAAAGTACAATATTATCTGAATCAAAATGATGGAGCTAGATAAAGTAGCAACCAGCAAGATGCTATAATGGGTCTCTAGATCACGTAATTAATTATCCAGTTAACTAATTTTAGTTGAAGCCGCCCTTTGCTACTTAATATTCGAGAAAAATATGTAACAAATATCTTAAAGTTCAATTAAATGTGATATTATCTAATTTTACACACCTTGGAGTTCTTGATTTATTGTCTTATTATGGAAGAAAAAGAGTGACAGTAAAATTACTGTAGTACTAATAATGACTCATTGATTGAAAAAGGATCTTCTTTAATCCCGTTTTGACTTGGCATGAATTTCAAATAGTACAAGAAAAAATTAATATGACTTCAGTAGTACACAAATAATAATAAATAAATTTCACAAATAGGACTTTTATTTAATACTCTGATTAGTAGCAAGGCTTCTTATAAGTGAGATTGCTCCACCGTTAATTAAAAATCTCAAGTTCAAATCTCGTGAACATGAAAGCTCTTTCATATATAATGAGTATCGATCAACTCTTTAATAATATTTCAACTTGTTGATCCGTGTTTATATATGTATTAAACTTAAAAAACTTTGGCCCCTCATGGTTAAAATTAAGGGGTCGTTTGGTACGATGGTGGGAATTGAAATATCTTATAGTACAGATATTTTTGAGTTAAAATATGAGATTATTTTGTTGTAAGTTTGATTACGAGTATTACTTAATTTCAGAATTATTATATTCCAAACTAATTAAATGATGTAATTAGCTTATAGTTACACTTATGATATATCTCAACTTAATAACGATATGCTGAACAATCCCAAATCAAATATAAACCCTAAATTATATCTCGAGATTATTATCTTTATCTCTCGTAAACATCTTAGGGAAGTTATGTATAGTGGATATTGCAACAAAACATACCTTCTATACATGCTTAAGATGAGAGGAACATAACAGAAACTTAGAAATAAAAATATACTAAAAGATAAGAAAAAGAAGCTAAGGCAGGTTTAATTTTAGGTCTACATACCAACTGGTAGTTAGAGATTGCACTCCTTAACCAAACATTAAATAATAATAATTGAAGAAACTAAAACTAACAAGTTAACAACAACAACAACAAAAAAGTTGAAGGATAAAAACCCCATTAAGGAAAAAAGATAGAGATTGAAAGTGAAAGTTCATAATTTTTCCTAGGAAAGGTTTTTTTTTTTTTCTTGATAAAGAACATTATTTGGAGCTTTCATGTAGATATAGAGAGAGAAAGAAAAGTGAATTTAGAGAGAGATGTGTACACGTGTGATATTTTGTATGGTTCTGTGAAACTCTCACGTGTGAAAATATAGATAAAATGATGGATAGAGAATATATGATAAGTTACAAGAGTACTACAGGAGTGATGATTTCTTGTACTACTACTTTGTATTAAAGATTTAATTTTTCTTTTCATTTTTTTTTTTGGGGTCTTTGAAGTTTCTTATTTTTTGGTCATTTTGATTTGTGTTATGCCTGAGAATTAGAAAAAAATATGATAATTTGAGTATAGGGATCAGATTTTTTGTTTTCAATTTGGTCAATTGAAGCTTTTCTGTTCCCCAGAGAAGACATAAATATTGCAGGTTTTCAGGTAAAAGATTAGTATTTATACTTAAATATTTTCTCTATTTTGACTTTGTTCACAAAACAAATGGATTCTTGTCAGTGGCAAGTAAAGAAGAAAAGAAATAGTACTACATAATAGTAGTAGTAATTTAGTAATTCCCAATTTGTTGCTTTCATGTTACTGTTGTTATTTGGAAATTTTACTAGCTCTTTGATATCTGAATTTTCAATTTTATTGGTATTAGTTTGATTCACTATCTTGTAATCCTCTCCCCACAATTATATTTTTTTATATAAAAAAAGTGACTATTATTGGGAAATGGTTGCTGCTGAATTTTATTATTGAATGGGTTCAGATTTCAGAACAGATTATGTTGTTACAGGGTTTATTTTTGTTTAATGGATTCTCAACTTTTTGGTATGGATATTTTGTTTTGTTGTCTGCTTAGGCTTGGAGTTTTGGAAGGTATAAGAATTGGGAAAGATGGGTGTTTCAATATGTTATTGGTTATTATTAATGTTTGAGTTGATTTTTAATTTCTCTAAAGGTAGGGGTAAGGTCATCGTATATCCTACCCTTCCCAGACTCCATTTGCGTTATTATGTTGTTGTTAGTTGGGTTTGAATTTTGATTTGGAAATTGCTTTAATTTTACTGAAGAGCATGTAAAAGTAAAGCATATATAAATAAACATGTGCAGCAGTTGCAACAGATTTTGATGTTTGACATTCGTCGTTGTCTTTGATCATGTTTTCGGATCATCTTCCTAGAGTTTGAAATTGGCAAATCGTGTAAAACATGGATAAGAGTTCAACCAATACAACAAACAACAACAAGATACCCAAAATATAATCACAAGTAGAGTATGGGGAGGGTAGAATATACACAGAGCTTACCCCTACCAATGTGTTAACTAATTAATTTCATGTTTCTACATAGTTTAGTGACATAGTGCTCGTCATTTTCATGTCAATGAAATCTTTAACTTTCTGTTTGCAGGAGTTTGTAATTTGATAGTCATCCTTGTATTTGAAACTCGATAGTTAATCATCTCCAAGTAAAAAGGTTATTGAGAAAAGTACCACAGATGGCGACTTATATTCCTAGTCCAAACAATCAAAGAGATGCTGATCAGACATTTCAATATTTTAGGCAATCTTTGCCTGAGTCTTATTCAGAAGCTTCAAATGCTCCAGAAAACATGATGGTATTCATGAACTATTCTTCTTCTGGGGCATATTCAGATATGTTGACGGGTACTTCCCAACAACAACACAGCTGCATCGATATCCCATCTATAGGAGCCACGTCTTCCAACACATCCCAACAAGAAATATTGTCAAATCTTGGAGGATCACAGATGGGGATTCAGGATTTTTCTTCATGGAGAGATAGCAGAAATGAGATGCTAGCTGATAATGTCTTTCAAGTTGCACAAAATGTGCAGGGTCAAGGATTATCCCTCAGTCTTGGCTCCAATATGCCATCTGGAATTGGAATTTCACATGTCCAATCTCAGAATCCTAACCAAGGTGGTGGTTTTAACATGTCCTTTGGAGATGGTGATAATTCCCAACCAAAAGAACAAAGAAATGCAGATTATTTTCCTCCGGATAATCCTGGAAGGGACTTGGATGCTATGAAAGGGTATAATTCTCCATATGGTACGTCGAGTATTGCAAGGACCATTCCCAGCTCGAAGTATTTGAAAGCAGCTCAATATTTGCTTGATGAGGTTGTTAGTGTCAGAAAGGCCATCAAGGAGCAAAATTCTAAGAAAGAGTTGACAAAGGATTCTAGAGAGTCTGATGTGGACTCAAAAAATATATCACCAGATACTCCTGCAAATGGGGGTTCAAATTCTCATGAGTCCAAAAACAACCAAAGTGAACTTTCACCTACCGAGAAGCAAGAAGTGCAGAACAAACTGACCAAACTTCTGTCAATGCTGGATGAGGTATGACCCATGGAAAATATTTTTTTGTGTATCAATTTTGGTGGTTTTCGAGGTTCTAATCCTCTTCATCACAAATTTTATTTTCTTATTTCAATTGATAATTGCGTAAAAGGAGTCAAAGTAGTGGCTGCAGTAGGTTAAGAACTTCTTCGATGGTCCACATTCATCTTTCCGTTGACTAACTTGTCTGAGAGGACCTTTAACTGTGATGAAATAGATATACTATTATCTGACACAGGAAATTACCATGAATAAAGCATATTATCTGATGGAACTTCGACGAGTAACTTCGACTTCCATACAGCATTTAGAAAGCTGTTCTTACATATATTTTCATGAATTTGAAAATACAATAACTTAGTTTTCTTCATAGGGATACTAATAGAGTGTTAACTGTTATAACTTATAACAGTATCATTACTATATTTCCAATGGGTGGCTTCTCTAAAATGGTAAAGTTAATGATTATAAGGCATGACTAACTGCAGTATAATATAAGATGTACTCTTGGGTCCTCAGATTTACCTGGAGATGTTGGCAATGATGGTTGAAGAAATCTGCACCAAGGAATTGTTAATTCAAAAACAGCTACAGTTATTTATTTTCCTTTCCCCCCTCCCTTTCTTTTCTCCCTGCTGCTAGAATGACACTAAAAGTGTAGCTTGGTAGCTAATCTCAGTGGCATAAATTTGTGGAAAGGCCTGCAAAATGTTCAGTTTCTTGAGCACATGATGGAAACATGGGTGATACCATGGTGTTGTATCTATCTTGGGAAAATAGTCAATTCCTAGTGTAGGATAATGGTTATTTATGTTAAGTTACAATAACATACAATGTAATCCCACAAGCGGGGTCTGGTAAGGGTAGTGTGTACGCGCAGACCTTGCCTCTACCTTAGGAGGTAGAGAGGTTATTTGTGTTCAGTTAATGAAGGGAATTTCTAGTATATTAGCATCCTTCTTTTTACTTGTCCACTTCTGTCAGAGTTTCTAGTTAAGTTTATGAATGCACTGATGGTACTGAGATTTCACAATTAGGCTGCAGTTTATACCTTTGTAGCAGGTATTATTCCTGAATGTATATTCTTCCTTCAATTGCTCTAGTACGTGTCTAGATTTGTAATTTAGGGGCAAACGTCAAGAATAAAAGAGAGTTCTGAGATTTGCATATTGAAGACATGACCTTAGATAGGAAAATTTAGAGGTCGGGTAAGGATAGAAGGGTATAGGTAGCCAAGCGTTGTAGTATTAGGTAGTATAGGCGTAGTATGCTTTTCTCCTAATTTTCGCTATTACCTGTTGTTTTATTTGTTCGGTTTATCTTGCTATTTTGCTGTCAATTTTTTCTTTTTATCATGATATTGCATTTATATTTTGAGCCAAGGGTCCATCAAAAACAAACCTCTCTACCCCACAAAGGTAGGGATAAGGTCTGTGTACATCCTACTCTCCCCAGATCCCACTTGTGGGATTACACTGGTATGTTATTGTTGTTGCCATCTGTAATTTGCATAAAGTGGAAGTTGAAGTATGGTGTATTGTCACAGATTGATAGAAGGTACAGACAATATTATCATCAGATGCAAATAGTGGTTTCATCATTTGATGTGGTAGCTGGAGAAGGAGCAGCTAAACCATACACAGCTCTTGCACTCCAGACAATTTCCCGACACTTCCGTTGCTTGCGTGATGCAATCTGCGATCAGATTCGAGCATCACGAAGAAGTCTTGGAGAGCAAGATGCTTCAGAAAACAGCAAAGCGATTGGAATATCACGCCTGCGTTTTGTGGATCAGCATATTAGACAGCAGAGAGCCCTGCAGCAGCTTGGTATGATGCAACAACATGCCTGGAGGCCTCAGAGGGGATTGCCTGAAAGCTCTGTTTCAGTTTTGCGTGCTTGGCTCTTTGAGCACTTTCTTCATCCGTAAGTTGATAATTTAGACAGCATCTAGCACACGTTATTAAGCTTTTTCTTGAATTTGTATTGTTAGGAGACTTCAGTCATCCAATTTATCCCCTTAAAAGAACTTTGGCCGTCTAATTTGTAATTGTTTCTCTTTTCCAGCTACCCGAAAGATTCTGACAAAATTATGCTAGCAAGGCAAACTGGCTTAACGAGAAGTCAGGTATAAGGTCTTTCTGACATATTTTCTTCAGCATGTGTATTTTTGTATCTGGAACATTTTCCATTAGTCTTACTTTAGTGAGTACATTTATCCTATTTTGAACCTACAGAACTCAGGCACATGGATTATTCCATACATCGGATTAACTTAAAGGATGGTCTGGAAACTGGAGCCAAATTTTTTGTTCATGCAAAGAGTGTATACACATGTTGAAACTTCACTTTTCTTACCATGAGCACCGTAAAATGCTGAGTTTGTATAAAATCTTTAGATGTTCATTCGTTTCTTAAGAATGATTGGTTTTAACAGACGGGAAATTTACTGAAGATGAGTTCTAAAATTTTAAGTCAACTGAATCATGTGGCAGAGGGCTCCTTCCTGCATCAGTACAGTAACACAAAGTTCTTAAATTTGACTTTTGTGCACTGAACAAAGTCAATAGTTTCTTAAAGAAAAGTTCATTTGGTTCAAAAATAGCAGGCATTTGCCAATCACAAAAATCATATGCATTTGGTTCATTTGTGTTAATGGACATTTGGTCGTGGGTCAATATTTCATTGATGAATGGGTGTCATGTTTCAGGTATCAAATTGGTTCATAAATGCACGGGTGCGTCTTTGGAAACCCATGGTTGAGGAAATGTACAAAGAAGAGGCTGGTGATGCTAAAATAGACTCAAATTCTTCATCGGATGTTACCCCCAGACTTGCAACAAAAGACTCAAAAGTTGAAGAAAGAGGAGAATTGCACCAGAATGCAGCTTCAGAATTTGAGCAGTACAATAGTGGCCAAATCCTGGAGTCAAAATCTAACCATGAAGCTGATGTAGAAATGGAGGGAGCAAGTAATGCAGAAACTCAAAGTCAATCTGGAATGGAAAATCAAACAGGCGAACCCCTGCCTGCTATGGATAATTGCACCCTTTTTCAGGACGCATTTGTTCAAAGCAACGATAGATTCTCAGAATTTGGTAGTTTTGGAAGTGGAAATGTACTACCCAATGGAGTTTCACTTACATTGGGGCTGCAGCAAGGTGAAGGAAGCAACCTACCTATGTCCATCGAGTCTCACGTTAGTTATGTACCATTAAGGGCAGATGACATGTATAGTACAGCACCTACTACTATGGTCCCTGAAACAGCAGAATTCAACTGCTTAGATTCTGGGAATAGGCAGCAACCATTTTGGCTCCTACCATCTGCTACATGATTTTATGTATGTGTTGTAGAATTAAACTGCAAGTTTTGAGTACATCAACATTCATCTTCCATTGGATGCTTAGTTTGAAGCCTACAGTAACAGTCTCATTGATCACTGTTGTAATATATCAAATTATTGGTTGGGTATAAGTTGTTAAAATCTGTAGTCTGTAAAAGTTGTGTTTCCACTGTTTACCAAGAGGGTTAGGATAAGACTTCATGGTGATAGATCTCTCTCTATTGATCAAGCTTAATAAACCACATGATTCAAACCAGCCCTTTCGAGGCGCAAAAATAATGAGAGAGGGGAGCAATAGCAAAGGAACCTTGGTGAAAGGTCTACTAATTTCATTTCAGATTTCTATCTCTAGCATATTTTAGAGAATAATGCTAAAGAGGAGGCGCAATGAAGAGATTTAAACAAAGCAAGAAGTTTTAGAAATGGAAAAATATTTACAATCAGTTTGAACTTCGACATAATTTGAACAAAACTAATTGTCAGATAGTTAGCATGCAGTCTGCAACTAATAACACAACATTTCCTGTCAGATCTCTAAAGCTTTCAATGGCATAATGGATCCACCATTTGTTAGACGACCACATCTGCACTTGAGGAGCTGTTTGATACTTTTCAATCACTATCTACCTGAAAATGAAGAAAGAAATCAGAAATAAACGTCAAAATAACATAGTAAGTTTTCATTAGGAGGAAGTAGCTCTCACTGACCTTTTGTACAGAGCCACCAAATCTTCATTAAGACGTGATGATTCCAAGAACAAATCTTCACAGTTGTTGATATCGACAGTCTCCATCTCAAAATCGGGCTGAGCATAATTCTCACTCCACTCGAACCATAACTTTGCAATAGACTCCTTTTTAAAACAAGTTGCATGATCTTCCTCCTCAGGTGACTCCGAGGCCACCAATCTGTAAGTGTATACTTTCCTCTCCTGCCCTGGTCGGAATGCACGTCCTATTGCTTGACGGGTTACTGATGGGTTGAGATGCACATCCAATATGATAATTCGCGATGCACCAACAAGTGATATTCCTTCACCACATGCCTTAATTGAACCAAAGAAAACACGAGCATCCGGTGAAGTGTTAAATCGCTCCATTGAGGACTCCCTGACGTCCCCGTCTGTATCACCGGTGATCATAAATAATTCCTTCCCCAAACTGTAACCCTTAGTCTTAACAGTCAACCTCTCCAAGAATTTCAAAGGCAGGAGGTATTGGCTAAACACTAGCATTTTTTCACCTTTTGTTTCACACAGCTGCAGCAGATTCAGGTAGAATTTTGCCTTCACTCCTTCCCTCAATTCCAAATTCTCTAATAGAGTATCAATCTTCTCTTCATCAACTCTATCTTTAACAGAACAGTTTCTTGAAAGGCTCTTCAATTGTGGGTGCACATACAGTGCACTTCCTTCAGAGCTGATTTTGAACTTCCTTCCCAGTTTTTTCAGCTCTGTAACTTCACTTTTCTGCTTAGGATGGAGCTTTAGAAGGACAGTGTAATCCACCAATCCTGGAAGTTCTTCGAGGAAATCTCCCTTGTAATAATGAAGCACTTTTTCGGTCATTTTCCGCAGACCTAGTATAACAGCACTCTTCCTTGAGAAATTGTCATCCTTTAATAGTGTATGCTCCACCAGCTCATAAAAATCATTGTCATTACTTTTCTTCAGGAGGTTCCTTCTATTTGAGCTTGCCACTTTGCTTAGGATTGTCCTTTTAATGCTTCTGGATGTTTCCAGCTTGAGAAATTTTGGACGCACAAGGTTCAGAATGTTAAAGACCTCTTTAACATGATTTTGGTATAATGTGCCAGAAAGCACCACCTTCAGGCGTGTCTGGACCTTCTCAAGTGAAGTCAAAACATCAGTGTCTTGGTTGCGCGGAGTGTGCCCTTCATCAAGAATGAGAATTGACGGGCACTTCAGCAGAATCTCCTGACAAGCAGCTGCAGTCGCACTACCAACATTGTCACACACAATTGTTGAGAACTGCTTATAGCCTAGAAACAGAACACTTCTTTCCTGTGACCATTGCTTCAGAACTTCCAATTGTTGAGATCTATTATCCGCTTTTACTGAGTAGAAGTCATAGAGGGGAATTTCATCCACCTGCCACCTCAAGAACTCTTTCTTCCATGTACCTAAGATTCCTCTAGGTAACACAACCAAAGGCCTAGCTCTATCATTATTAGCCATGAAGCTTTGTAGGAAGCTGATTATCATGAAAGTCTTGCCAGATCCAGGGGCGTGAGCCATGATACAGCCTCCTTTATCTCTCAACAAGTTGCTAACAAGAAAATTAAATCCCTCAACTTGGTGAGATTTCATTTGTTTCCTATGTCTTGGATGAACACAAATTTCAGTCATATCAATGCCATCAGATGGAATGATGCCATCAGGGAGGAGTTCAGTAGGCCCTATATCCTTTACCGACCGACCTTCGTAGTGATATGTTCTTGTACTCCTGGCAGCCTGTTAAAAAAATCAAAATTATGCCCTTGAAAAAAATTCCAGATACTTGGACTAAAAGACATCTAATTAAGTCAATGATTTGTACTAAACCTGCCCAAAATGTTACCTCAAGAGTTGTTAAGGCAGGGTCACAACAATGAGCTAATCAAAGCTTTTGATAACTTAACCACCTCCCAGAAAACTCTTGTTCAACACCCATATCACTTGTGAAAGAAGCCATACAATTTCTACTTTAGTAACAAAATCATCATTCATTTCCTTCTGATGTTGTAGTTTTCTAAAAATATAAAAAGTTCCATTTTCTAGTGAATGAAATACCAAAAAATGTGCACTCCTTGGACAATCAAAGACGACAACAAACTAGGTGACACCAAATGACAGATGTTACACACCATAATATCAGTCAAAAGCAGTTCAGATGATTTAGCAACCAAACAGTTAACACAGAATAATCATGATCAATGCACTAATTTTTTTCCATGCTTCTAAAAGGCGTAAAGAACAAGATCCAGAGCAAAAGATGATCTAGGATTGAAAGCCAGACCTTCGAATACTGAAATTCTATGATGGTTTCAATACTTCTCTTAATGACTCCACATATACGACACACGTAACCAATATCATCTTTCAAGATGAAGGAATGATCACACTCGTCCTCCTCTTCAACTGTATGCTCATCTGGTGAAGGTTCAGCAGCAACATCCTATTTTACATGCAACAGAGTTCAAATATTAATATCAATATAAATATCTGATTGGCAGGAAAGAATCAATTTAGATAAACAGAAAGGTAAACGGTTGACTCTAAACATTAGAAGAAATACTCTCTTTAAATTGCAACAGCAAGTGTGTTTTGATGTGATAAAATGTACAAACAACTCCACGTGTGGTTTAAAAAATCAACTGTAGGGTGATTTGGTAAATAGATAAATGCTGATACAGCAAATGTTTCTTAAAGATGCTACCAGAAAGGCACTGCAAGCAATATATTCTAATATGATTTCAGAAGTGCATACAGATTACAGTCCTAAACATCAAGGATGCATTTGAAAGTTGGAGCAACTGGAATGTTGATAGCCTTTTCTGATGAAGTGATGTGCCTATAAAAATTGCATGCTCAGGCTTAAAATCTTAGCAGGGAAAATAATGGTACATAATAAACAATGGAAACACCCAAAAGAAGCTGATAAACTAGAATTATCTGCACAAAGAATTATCAAGTCTGTCCTAAATTGCTAGAAATTATCCAGAACACACTTTAATCTCACATATATAGTGGCAAGAATCTAGCAACGAAGAGAATTTTTCATGGCTATATTGGTTAAAATTATCAAAGTTTTGATTGTGGAGCGGAATACGATATCAAATAAATGTACCTTTGAGAATTCAAGAGCAAATGACATCTCATTCCATATGTCTGTCAAACCTTCATCAGGCTGTTCGGCACCGTCATCAATCTCGTCATCATCTTCTACACCGACATAAACACCTTTATCTTTCATTAATTCAGCTTCGCCAGCAAGGCTTACAGCTTCTACCGAAATCTGTCTTTCACCATAATCCCTGCCCTGCATTATTCAGAAAGTTTTGCAAAGCATAAGAAATATGACTGGATAAAAATGACACAAGGACCTCAGATCAATCATAAACAACAATATATAAAGCAAGATGGTGTTGCATTCTTTTTTGATTGGCCCTCAAGAATCTGTAATATCACTATTGAGAGGAAGGAGAAGTGGGTTTGGAGGAGAAAAGAGCAGTATTGACTGAACATGTTAAAGTGTCCTAGACTCCTTCTAAAAGGGAGAAGGATCTCAAGTTAAAGCAGATTCTCCGCGTATTCTGCAGTTCTAGGAGCGAAGAAGCGAAAGGGGAAGAGTTAACAACCAATTGCTTTGTGGTGATAACCCTTTGAAGTTCAACTTCCACCCGCTCTTTGCTATCTTAGGAATAATGGAGGCATTGGGTGCAGGGGGGAGAAGAGCACTAAGGATCACTTGTGTTGTGGGAATAGAAAAAATACATAAATCACGCCCTAAAATTGTGCGGAGAAGTCATCAGATAGTTAGGAGGAATAAAGGAAAATTTTCAGCCCGATCTTTTTACTAGATGTTATTGAAACAAGATGAGCCTAGACGCAGAAATTGGCCTTGGAATCTAATTTGGAAAAAGCTAGCTCCACCTTAAGTGACTTGTTTAGAGTGGGTTGCAGCTTAGACTCTTGTATAACACAAGATCATCTACAAAGAAGACAGCTTAACGTATGTAACGGATGTGCTATGTGTGAACAGGCTGTTGAATCAGTTAGTCACACCTTCATTCACTGCAATTTGACCTGGCATGTATGGAATATGTTCTTTAATCTTTATGGAATGCAGTGGGTGATGCCTAGGAATGTGGAGCAACTGCTTTATAGCTGAAATGGACAGAAGACTGAGAAACTAAAAAGAAATTTAGACGAGTATAGAATAATATTCTGTTGTGTGTATTGTGGGCTATATGGGTAGAATGGAATAGGAGGATGTTTGAAGGGTTAATGATTGTGATTGCATTTCTCATGTTACATAAAAATGTACCCAGAATTTATATTGCTAGAGTATAAGGAAAGATGAACTGATATATGTGATATCCTCGAACTTATGGACCCCTTGAAGGCTTAGAAGGAGCACGCCATTTGCACCAACATCTTTTGTAAAACTCCGGTAACTCCTTGGTACTGTTTATTAGATAATATTTTACCTTTCATTAAAAAACAAGTCTGCTACTAGGAGTACAGGCCAAGAGTGATAGTTCTTAAGAAATAATTTCCTGAGCTCAAGATCACAGAGAACAGGGAAAAACTCAGTATTCATCACCAAGAAATCATAATGATCTGGTGTTCATCAGACTAGTATAGCAGTAATTAGCAAATGACCTTTCACAGCTCTGCACCTTTACCCTCAGTTGACCTCCATAATGTAGGACTAAAACTCAATACCAAATGTAATTAGCAACTGAATTTATTGGGATAGGAAACATCAACACACAATTCAAGACAGCTTAACTTTAATATGCTCTCTCAGACGGTCAAGAGTGTCTAACAAAGTTCCCAACAATCCTATATTAAACACACCTCACAGATTTTCCAGACATATTTTGATTCTTATTGGATCAAATGCAGGACGTAAGATGATCGATTTGTCAATCAATACATTAGAGAGAGTCTATTTCTCAATCATCCACTAGATAATCTAAACACTATAATATTTATGCACACATATAGGTATTTTCAAACTTCCTATTCCTTTTTTAGCCTAGAGATGCCACATATTTATATTAAATCGTGAGATTAACTCAAACAGGTAAGATTTAACATTCTCGAATGACTTACCATAAAATCCTTAATTTGGAAATCAATAGCAGCATTCTTCAAGGGCATCCCCTGGAATGGAGAAATGGGGTTTATCTGAGAGTGTATTCCCTGGGATAGAGAAATAGTTTCCTTCTGAGTGTCTTCATCATCTGAATCAATAATAACCAGAAGCTCAGCTGAAGGTAAACATGCAGATATTATTGGCCCCGAAGCAATGTTGTTAGTTTCCTGTCCATCCTCCAAGTCAATCACAGCGGGGGAAGGCTGATTTCCCTTGAAAGCCCATTCACAGTTCCTTTCCCATTCCAAGACTTTGTTGGGAAGTGAATGGTCACTTGCATAACAAGAGTTCACTAACTTCATTCGCCGCACAATAAGGTCCTCAATATCTCTGGTGACACTTCCAAATTTGCCGGAATCTAACACTTTGAGCAAGTCAGGAACTGCAAAAGTTTCGGAGCGGTTGGCAACTCTTGAAGACCCCTTTTCTTTTCCATGTTCGCATTCTTCCCGCCAACTAGTGGCAGCAGCAGTAGGGCTACTCTGGTTTTTACTTTCATCAAATTTCATCTTTTTTATCCCCGTGGAAAACAAATCTGTTCCACGTATAAAAGTTTAATCACAAGGCATGAGAGTAGAAGACAGGATGACAATTGAATATATGACAAGGTGAGGGTAAGGATTGCGTACATCCTACCCTCCCCATACCCCACTTGTGGGATTACACGGACTTTGTTGTTGTTGTTGATATGCATGAATAAACAGAATTCAAATGCATGACTCGCTACAATTTTTTCACGCAAATGGGACTAACTATTCTACTCTTTGCATTGTACTATATTCCTTTTAGCATCGTGCCAATATGAAGTCCACCTCTTTAAAAGGATGATTTCAATGTTCTTTGTAACTAATAAAAGTTAAGTGGAATGCACAGTAACATTTCTTACTCTTTCATTTCGATTTAAAGATCCACCACTTATAGCTCATGCAAAAATAAATATCCACTTTGTAAAGAGAACTTAAAACATTGCAGGATATCCACTTTATCTTCTCCATACAACTACTTCTCTCATTTGCTCAACAAATACAAATGATTCAAATGTTCAAACTCCTCACTCAATCTCTAGGCAAAGTCAAATTTAAAATATGCAATCTGAACAAATGAAGAATATAACTTAACCTCCATTATGCTCCCAAAAGACAAGTCAGTATTTGGTGCACAAAATCTATGTTGCTTGTACTCTTTAAAAATGTCACTGGGTGTGCGTTGTATCCTCCAAAAATGTGTCACTCCCTTTAGAAGTAGTGCATTTTTGGAGGATCCAAGACAAGTGTGTTAGCATTTTTGCAGAGTTCGAGCAACATAGCACAAACCCATAACAAATACTCCAATTCGAACAATTCTTCTTTTCTAGTTCTTTCCTACTAAACATGTCATGTCAAAATTAAGTTATAAAATGGGATGGAAGGAGTATTACTTGATTTCTCCACTAAACTCAACGTAAAAATTAAGTCAAATTATTTACTCTTAATGCAGTCTCTATCTTCACTGGGTATGATGATGTTGATGTTGTTGTAATGGAGTCTCTATCTATGTAAGATACCCATAGATCTTGCCTTTGGTCCAGCTAAATGAGAGGGTTGTGGTGAGTTGATGACCAGTGTAAAAATGGCTAAATTAAAATGAATAATCAATTGAATATAGACCTAAATAGGGACCATTCATATGGTCCACCCAACTAATATGGGGCTGATACATGATTGATTGACTGATTGATTTTAACTTTTAACAAAGGTGCGAGACAAACTAGGTCTTGTTTAATGCCACAGAGTGAGTACATAGAAAGACCCTCTTACACATTTGTGTATGATTGATAGTATGGGTAACCGGAGGGGGAAAATAGGGGAATCTACCTCTGGGGCTGTACGGCTGAGACCTTTTCGCCATTGAGTTAGCAAAATTGTTCCGCCATCCTTCAGTTGCTAAGTCCATTTTCACTTTAATTCGACAAAAAAGACAAAATATCAACACAATGTCGCTAATAATTTGTAACTGAAAACACACATGCATGACAAAATGTCAACACAGGACATCCCCATCTGTACCAATGGATGCATGATCAAAACCCCATCACAACCCATCATTCAAATTTACTTTTATTAAAAGAAAAAACACTCACTATTTGTAAAACGCAGCGATGAATAAACTTTGAAGCGAAAATGAAATTTTGGAGAAAAATAGTTAGTAATTTGAGCAGAAAAAAAAAGGGGGTTTTACAGAAAGAGAATCTGGTTCGGATAGGAGTTAGGTAGCGGATGAAGCTTCAATTTGAAGAAATCAATTTTGAACAAACCTGAGGAGTAACTGGTAGAGTAGACTGATGAAGAAAAATAGCTGAGATTTGCAGGTGACAGAAGGCGTTGGCACTTGGCTGAAAATGGTGCCGTCTACTATTCTCTCACTCCCAGGCCCCAGCTTTCCTTTTCTTCTTTTTATTTTGTTCCTTTCTCCGTACAACACCTCTTTAAATAGGTAGAAGAATGGTAAACATAAATCACCGAAAATTAAATTAATTAAACTGAACATAATTTAGGAATTAACTTTTGATTAATGTATTGGATTGATTAGTAAGAATTTTGATGGAATGACAAATACTTCTTCAACTTTAATCAAGAGGTTTCGGGTTCAAGTCTCCTTAAATATAGAGTTTCATTTGTTCGAGAGCACTTTATCAATGTTCACTTCTAATGAATTGTTTATCATATGTATTGCTAACATTAACGAGTGATTTCAGATGTCATAAAAGTGAAGATCGAATATTTTTATTTGATTTTTGTTATTAAACATTAGATAAAAGATGAACATATATATTTTTCTTTAATATGTAATTATTAAATTATTTTAATTATCAAATTATCGAAATCAAGTATCGAACACCCCACTCCTATTTGATTTTAATAAGCTGAATTTGTTTTATATTAAAAATAAATCAAAACAAAAAAAAGTGGACAGAGGGAGTATAATACATTACTCAATTTCATAACGTTAACACCTCAAAAAATTGTCATTTGTTTCACACTTAACTGTGTATTTATATCCTTCGGGGTGACTCAATGGTTTAAGTTTGGAACTTTCATGTTGGAGGTCTCAAGTTTTAAAACCTTTACCTAATACGAATTATCTTTTATGTGTAGTTTGCGAGGTATTAT
This sequence comes from Solanum stenotomum, assembly GCF_019186545.1. Classification (NCBI taxonomy): domain Eukaryota; kingdom Viridiplantae; phylum Streptophyta; class Magnoliopsida; order Solanales; family Solanaceae; genus Solanum; species Solanum stenotomum. The sequence continues at coordinate 2,032,832 of NC_064282.1, forward strand.
AAATGCACGAATATTAAACAATCAATTTACACATATATTTTCATAGGCACGGAGTTAAATGATCAATTTACACATATATTGCATAGACACAAAGTTAAACGATCAATTTTTACATACATACAATATTGCATTCTCGTCTCTAACTATTCGTTTGTGTATATTCTTTGCGAAAATAGTCTGAAATATATTTGAACTTTAACCGAAATTATTGTAACGATACCAAACTTTGGAAAGGGCATGTTACCCCCCTGCACTATTTAATAGTGTATTTTAAAGGTAAATATATGCCCACGTGGACATCATAAATATTGCATAATTATAAATAGTAATGTGTCCACATGGGCATATATATACCTTTAAAATATACTATTAAATATTGCAGGGGTAAAAGGTCCTCCATAAAGTTTGGTATCGTAACAGCAAATTCGGCCAAAGTTGGAGTATTTTTCAGACCTTTTTCCCAAATTCTTTTAGATACTTTGTGTTATTGATTTTTTTTGGGAAAAAAGTTTGAAATATATTTGAACTTTGACCGAAACTGTTGTAACAATATCGAACTTTGGAAAGGACCCTTTACCCCCTGCACTATTTAATAGTGTATTTTAAATGTATATATGTCCACGTGGACATCATAAATATAGCATCATTATAAATAGTAATGTGCCCACGTGGACACATATATACCTTTAAAATACACTATTAAATAGTGCAGGGGTAAAATGTCCTCCATAAAGTTTGGTATCGTAACAACAATTTCGGTTAAAGTTAAAATATTTTTCAGACCATTTTCCCATATTTTAAAAAAAAAAACTAACCAAATTAGTCTTAGGAACTAAACTAATATATTTTAATTAATTAAAAGTAAAATATTTTGAGCCAAATTAAATCATACCAAAAACACTAAAAATGTGTATAACAGTTGATTTGATTTTATATATGATTAAATTGGTTAAGTTTGCTTTTGATATCAACTGAAAATCGATCCGAAAAAACATGAATATCCCTGTTCTCCAACTCTCTCTATTCTTTTCTATTCCAATTAATGGTAAAAAATACACCTATGTTAATATTTTTTTCCATAAATTTCATACCTCAACTATCTGTTCTTGTCTACATTACCATTCTCCTTTATAATTTGTTTGCATGATTGTTACCTATTATTCCCTTTGTCTTTAATTACATGTTCACTTTTCATTTTTTAGTTATTCCTAATTTCTTGTCAATTTTGACAAATCAAGAAAGGACTATTTTTTTTACCTACCATACTCTCAATTAATGATTTTGAAAAATGTAGAACTTCTTAAAACTTTTAAATTTTTAATTCATCTACTTCATAACCAATAGGGGCAAAATGATAAATTCATTATGTCAATTTTTGTTTTTTTAATAGGTGTGTCAATTCAAAAGTGAACAAGTCATTAGGGACAGAATGAGCATAGTGTATTGTGTTGATAGTTTGATTACAAAATTTATTTTAATTATTACTTAAATTTTGTCATAGTGCATCATAAATTCATCAAATAACAATGAAAAATCTCATTTTATGTAACAAACAATATGGTGTGATGACATTGATACCCCCCCTCATTTTATTTTTAATAATCTCATTTTATTCTTTTAATTATTCATATACAATCTATATAGGCCAAAGTCATCTCCGGCCCCTCAAAGTTGTCCTCATTATTCATTTAGACACCTCAACTACACTTAGTATCTATTGAACACCTCTACCACCCCAGATTTGAACCGTCTAAGCATTTTTTTATCACTTTTCATAAACTGTGTGGCACGTGTATTTAAGCTCCCCGCGTATATCCGACGTGTATAGAATGACCATTTAACAACTACCACGTGTATCCGACGTGTATTTGTATATGTCTTAATTGGGGAAGATTCTTAAATTGTTAACTTTGATAGAACACTTCTCTCTCTCTCTTCGCGATTTCTTCCAAATCGAAGCTCTCCATCTTCGCGATTTCCTCCAGATTGAAGTTGAATTCGTCTTGTTCGTGTTACGATCTTGAAGATTTCCTTGTGTAAGTTAGGATTGTTAATGATTTTTACATGTTTTGTTAAATGAATTCCAAAAGGCTAGGGTTTTGTAAAAATATAGGGTTTGTGATTTTTGCGAATATTATGTCCCTTTTTTACTATTACCCAAAAATTATGCTTTAAAGCTTTGTTTCTTAATTGTTGTATGGGTTATATGAGTATATTCCGTTCTCTTAAGCTAGGGTTTGTTTGATATTTTGTAGGGCTAACAATTGACCATGGAGGAGATTATATTTACAAAGATTTACCATGGTGAAATCTTATCTGAGATATCTGTCCCTACTTATGTTGGAAACTGTGTGTCTACACTCAGGTATATTATTAAGGACCACTTTTTCATTTTGGAACTATTGTATTATACTAAAGAAACTGTTGGAGGCTTTTATGTGAAGGATTTATTGAATAAAAAATGGGTCCTAATTATAACTGACCAACATCTCCTACACCTAATTAAAGACTTAAAACACGAGGACACTTTTGAAGTATTTGTATGTCATGTATTAGATGAACCCTTACTTGACACTAAGAGACCTAGAGACTATCTAACTAATGTTAGTGGTGAAGGTGTTGATGTTGACCTTGGTGAAGAGGGTGAGACTGTTAACTTAGGTGGAGAAAGTGAGGTTGTTGACCTAAGTGGAAAAGGTGAGGTTGTTAACCTTGGTGGTGAGGGTGTTGGTGTTAGCACTGGTGAAGAGGATGTGGATGATAACCTAGGTGGAAAGGGTGTGGATGATAACTTAGGTGGAGAAGGTGAATCTGATTTCTTGAGTAGTGATTCAGATCTAGATATACCTTCATAGTGATTCAGATCTAGATATACCTTCAGAAGATGGTTTAGATATTGATGAGGAGTTGAGAGCTTTTAGAGAAGAAAGAAAAAACAAAAAAACAGAGAAAAAAAGGCAACTGAATTTGAAGAAATACCAGTTGGAGAGGCTGGTGGTATAGATAGAGGCTTTGAGGATATTAGGAAAAATAAAACTAACAAATATGCAGGAAAATTAGGTGGAGATGAGGATTATATTGATAGCTCTGACTGTTGGAGTGATGATAGTGATGAACAACTAGATGTGGATGCTGTTAGGGGAGTAGATATACCTACTAGAAGGAGAAGCAAAAAAGTTAGGTATGATGAAGATTGTGAAGTTTCAATATTTGAGTTGGAATGGTCTTTGAGGGTGCAAATTAGTTCAGGAAAGCAGTGGCAGATTATGTTGTAGAGTACAGGAGGCAGATAAAGTTAAGACCTAATGAAAAACATAGAGTGAGGGTGAAGTGCAAAAATGCTAATTGTAAGTGGTTGTTATATGTTTCCATTGACATGGACTCAGGTAATTTCATTGTGAAGAACTATCAGCCTGTTCATAAGTGCATTCCATTAAACAGGAACAAGTTGTGTAATTTAAAGTTAATTGCTAGAAAGTTTAAGGACTGAATTGTATCGCAACCATACATAAGAATTTGGAAAATTCAAGATTTGGTTAGAAAGACATCGGGTTTTTATGTTGGTAAGACTATTTGTTACAAGGCTAAACAGAGGATTATGAAGGAAGACATGGGTAATTAGAATGTGGAATTTGCCAGATTATGTGACTATGCAGATATAATCAAACAAACCAATCCTAGAAACTCTTGTTGGGTAAAAATTAATAAGAAAACTGAACTAAGAAAGAACCCTTTTATGTATTTTTATGTGTGTTTTCATGCATTTAAGCAAGGATGGTTGGAGGGGTGTAGGAATATAATTGGATTTGATGGTTGTTTTCTCAAGGGAGCTTGTAAGGGTGAGCTATTAGTTGTTGTTGGAAAGAATAGGAACAATCAAATGTATCCCATTGCCTGGGCATTTGTGGATACAGAAACAAAACATAGTTGGAGCTGGTTCATAAGATATTTAATTAATGATCTAAACTTGAGAACTAGTGAAGGTTTGACTGTAATGTCAGATATGCAAAAGGTATTAATAACACAATTTCTTATATTTTAGTTTTAATTTGATCTTTACTACTTCAATTACTTATTTTGTACATATTTTTTGTTAGGGACTTATTTCTGTCTTGTTAGAGTTATTATCAAATGTTGAGAAAAGAATGTGTGCTAGACATATATGGAGTAACTGGCATGTGAACTGGAAAGGAAAAGAAATAAGGAAACAGTTTTGGAGATGCTCAAAGGCCTTCTTTGAAGTCAAGTTTGGAGAAGAAGTTCATGCAATGTCGAAGCTAGGTAAGAAGGAAATAACAGAGGACTTGCTACATTATGATCCCAGAAATTGATCTAGGGCTTTTTTCCAAACTCACTCTAAGTGTGATGTTGTAGAAAATAACATGTGTAAGACTTTAAATTCCTGGATCTTAGCTGCTAGACGTAAATCAATTATTACCATGTTAGAGGATATTAGGCATAAAATGATGAACAGACATATAGACATGTTCAAATTTGCTGAAACGTGGATATTAGACATTACACCTGTGGCAACGGCAATACTAGAAAGAAATAAGGAGTATTTAAATAACTGTAATGTTCAATGGAATTGGTTGAATGGTTTTGAGATTAGTGAGGGGGAATATTCATTTGTTGTTGACTTGGAAAAGAAGCACTGTGACTGTAGGTTGTGGATGTTGAGAGGTATTCCTTGCCCTTATGCTATTTGTGCTTATTATTACTTGAATCATGATCCTGATCAATATGTAGAGCACTGGTATAAAAAAGAAACATTTCTCAAGGCTTACAGCCATTTCATCCAACCTATTCCCAATATGATAATGTAGCCTGAAACTACAAATCCATTAATAGAGCCTCCAAAATCAAGAAAAATGTCAGGCAGACCTGGCAAGAAGAGAAGGAAGAGTAAGGATGAGCCAAAAAAATGGGGGAAACTTTCAAGAAAAGGAGTAAAGATAACATGTTCCTTATGCAAGAAAACTGGTCATAACAAAGCTGTGTGTGCAAGAGTAAGTAATACTTCATATTCACATTTGTAAAGTGCTTAAAGTTTATATATATTATAATCATATATTTTATTTTGTGGTGACATAGTATGGGAGCGGGAGCACTTCTCAACCTACAAGTCAGGGAAATTCAATCCAACAAAGTTATTCTCAACAAAGTTCTGTTTGTGCTGATACCACTGTTGTGCCAAGAACTACTCAAACAACAGTAAGATTAGATTTAATAATTCATTTGCATTTTCTGATTATTCTACAAGTTATTCATATATCCTTATTTATGCTATATAGTCTACAATGGGAGGTCCATCACATTCTACTTTTAGAACCACATATGCAACTACACAAACATCAGTAAGATTAGATTTAATAATTCATTTGCATTTTCTGATTGTTCTACAAGTTATTCATATATCCGTATTTATGTTATATAGTCTACAATGGGAGGTCCATCACATTTTACTTTCAGAACCACATATGCAATTACACAATAAAGTTAACCAAGTTTTGTTTGTGCTGACACAACATCTGTGCCAAGACCTTCTCAAAATAGGGTTCAAGTTGGGACTGGAAGAGGATTGGGAAGAAAAAAAGCTAATGCAAGAGGGACCCCATTTGTTACTGAAAAAGATAGTTCTTCTAGTCAACTGCCACCTTTACCAGGTCACAAGAGACCATACAGTTCTGCCTCATTTGTTGCTGCTACTGGAGGAAATAGAAGGTCTGCAACTGGTTTTGGTGTTTACTTTGATCCTACAATTGGAGCTCAAGTATTTAATGTATGTTCACTTAATATGTTTACTATGTTTTGGTGTATATTCTGATAGCCATATTATGATCTTACCTTACCTTATCTTATACTTTCTTTATTATATTACAGCCTGGTACATAACGTGAGAAGATTTTACATGGGCCAACAAAATTGAAGAGTGCTTCACCAACCAATATAGACATTAGCTTTAAACCTCGTAGCCTAAAATGGAAAGGAAAAGATGCAGTCGACACTTCACAGTTGCAACAAATGAAAGCAAACAAGAAAAACTGGAAGTAGTTAATTTGGAAAGTTGTTATGATTTTGGCCCATGTTAAAATGGTCTTCAACAAGCTACTCTTTAGTTTATTTTGAACACTCGTGAAATGTAATTTTGAACCATGCCTTTGTGTTAGCAAGACTATGTATTTTTGAACCATGTAAGACAATGGTTTTTGATTATCTTTCAATGTATTTGTGTTATGTATTTTTCAACCTTGACTTTGTGTTATGTATTTTCCAGCCATGCATTTGCGTTAGTAGCTCAGTTTTTGAACAACAACTACACTACCTCTCAATGCATTTGTGTTTTTGTCAATAAAAGTAGTCGATCCCAGAACTAATTTCAGAGCACAGGGTCAGTTAGAAAACAAAGGCAAGTTACAAAAGAGACATTAATCAATTCACACTAGAAGTTACAAAAGAGACACTGATCAATTCGACACTGATCAATTCACATTCAAACTTTCAATTTGATACAAAATATGAACTTAACAGACCAATTAAGTAAAACATTAATTGATCTAGAATAGCCTCCTAATTACTGCAAAATTAAACAATTATGTACAACACTAATTGATCTAGAATAGCCTCCTAACTACTGCAAAACTAAACAATTAAGTACTACAATCTTGAACTACTATGAACTACACAATATTAAAGAACCATTTTATAGTTAGCAAACAAAGAAAAACAATCATAACTCGGTTAAATTTGACATTTTCTCAATCCCTTTGGAGTTTAATTTCCTTGAGCTTCTTGTTCAATACCATTATCTTCTCTTCATTTTCATTCAATTGATGAAATTTCAAAGAATCCCTTTCTTCTTCAAGCTCTTTCACTTTTCTCTTTAGTTGATCAATCAGATTTTGACCATCTATGAATCTATTCATTAAGGATGATTCATCAGCATTTTCAAGTGACAGATCAATCCATCTAAAATAGCCACATCCACAATTTTCCTACAAAACACATAATAGTAATAAATATACAAACATGTTGATTTTTCAAATAATATAATAACAGTAGTTTTTGTTCGAATAATTAAACCTTTGATGCTTTGCATCCAAAAAATAGATGACCTGGGTTTAATGGAGTCCTCGAAGTTTTCAGTCGACAATAATAACCACACTTACATACATTGACTTCCTTAATATTCACTGAACTTTGCGACATTTGATAAAAGAAAATGGCTTGATTTAGAAAAGAGAAACGTTGGATATTTAGAGAAATAAGAGAGAATTGGGGATTTAGGGTTCTAAAATGGATTTGGGGGAAGAAAAATTGGGGATTTTATATCCAAGTTAAAATTTTAACGTTGGATGTCTTAAATGCAGGGTAAAAAATGGGAGAAAAAACAATTCACGCTCCCCATTTGTGTGAATCACAAACGATTTGCCATGTAGGCAAAAAATGCTTAGACGGTTCAAATCTGGGTGGTAGAGGTGTTCAATAGGTACTAGGTGTAGTTGAGGTGTCTAAATGAATAATGAGGACAACTTTGAAGGGCCGGAGATGACTTTGGCCATCTATATATATATATATATATAAAGGAGGACCATAGACAAGGTGATGTGACACCTCTCTATGGCCTCCATTTGCATTTAGCCTTTTTCTTTTTTTTTTTGGCTTTTTTAATTTTTTTTTATTATATTATAAAAATAAATTACTTAAATTTATTATAAATAAATATTTTATTGATGGAGGAACATTTATAACAAAAACTCTTCATATTCTTTTTTTATTTATTTGTCTCACTTGTAATAAAAGGAGAAACATAGTTTATCTTTTTTGACTTTTTTTTAATTCAAATTAATTATTGTATTGTAAAAATATATTACTTAATTTATACAAATAAATATCTTATTAATGTAGGAACATTTACAACAAAAAACTCTCCACATTCCTTTTTTCTATTTTTTTATCTCACTTCAAATCATGAAATGATAATAATTTTTTTTTACATTTTAAGTATTTTTATCTTTATTTTTTAATTTATTCACAAGGAGTTATTCCCATGGCTTGCCCCTCTTTAATTTTTACTTTTAATAATATTGATAACTCTCATAATTTTTATGTCCAACCTCCAAACTTAAATTTGTAAGTTTATGATGTCTTATGGTATTCCTTTATTTTGCCTATAAATTCATATTAGTTTCATGAAGATTCACATTCACAATTATCCTTTCTCTTTTCATCATATTGGTTTGGTTTGTAACAAAAAAGAAGTACATGAAGGTAAAAAATATTTCATTGCAAATTTTTATTTTTTATTTCCTCTATTTTGTCTATATAAATTCGTATTTGGTTTGTGAATGAAACTAACATGTAACAAAAAAAAAGTACACGAAGTTAATAAATCATTCTCAAGTCCTTATTTTTTCATTTCTTCTATTTTGTCTATATTTTCATATTTATTTTCATGAAGATTCACATACAAAGTCATTCTCAAGTCTTTATTTTTATTTTTATGTACTTAGACATGCTTTCTTAATATTTTTTAATGTTTGTATTATCATTCATCAAGCAAGTATGATTAAAAAAAATCTCTGTAATTCTTAACAATATTTTGTCTGTATGCAATTGTTCTTTCTAATAGTTAGTTTTTTGGATATAATATAGTTTGATTATAATATTTGTTAGATTTCAAGAAATAATAATTATTTAGTATTGTTAGTACTATTGAAAAGATAATATACAAATATATTACATATAGTTTAAATTTCGTTCTTTCTTTTGACATAATTATTTTTAATTGGTATATGATATTTTTTTTATTCAGTTGGTTGCATATAATGAAGAATTTGACATATGGATCAAAACATGATGACGGATTTACTTGCAAAGGAAGATAATAGAAGGAAAAAAAATGAAGCATAATTAGAGATTATTTTTTTACTTTGAATTGTATTAGCAACTTAGTTACTTTTGCTAGAATTTTCTAAATTTTGATTTGTATAAATAATTTAGCTAAATGTATTATATTGTCAATGCTAATCATTTGATCCTTTATTATTCTACTTTTTCTTTGTTATGAAGCAAAATTAATATAATTATCTCATTTTAACAACAAAAATTTTTTTTATGATGATTAGGAGTTTCATTTTTATTATAATTATAAAAAAGTAATTGAAAAATAAAATATTATTTTCATGATTGCATTTTTTGTGTATGTAACAATTCTGTTTTCGTCATCGTTCTTTTTGCTTTGAAATGTATTTATTATGTAGTCATCAATTTTTATATTTTCTCTGTTCATTTTTTTTTATTTTCACCCCTTATTTTTATTTATTTATTTTACAAATAAAATCAATGCATAATTAGTAATACATTTAATGTCTAATAAAATTATACATTTGAATTATTTATAACTCATGTCTCTTCATCTTACTTGTAACTTTTAATATTAAATATTATTCATAACTTTTGTATGTTTCATTTTTCATAAATCTTATAAATATTTAATTAATGTTTAAAAAATTTATAATAAGCAAATATAATAATAAGGACATAATAAGAAAATCAATTTTGTTTTGACAAAATTAGAGTTTGAATAGAAAATTAGTACTCCTACAAAAGAGAGAGAAAATTAAAACATAAAAAATATTTTCAACGTAATACAATATATTGTTAAAATAACATATTATCTCTTATTCCATTTACTTCACCACGGTGAATATTTTGTTCTACTATATACATATACAAAAAAATTTTATATTTTATATGTTTAAAAAAAATGAAAAAACCTATGATATCACAGATGAAGAGAAATATTAATATTATCTATATATTCGATACTAACCTAAATATTACATATTTCATATTATTATCTTATAAATATTTCATATAGCCGCGCGAAGCGCAGATAGTTTTACTAGTATTATCTAACTTATGAAAACAATACTATTCAAATATTATATTTATTAATATAATATAATAAATTATGAAATAATATGTTATAACCAGTCAAACATAATGTAAGGAATTAATAAAAAAAAATTAGGTCTTCATAAAGTTTAAAAGACGAATTTTCGCACAGGTAAGAAAATTCGTCGCAAAATATTTATCACTTCAAAGTTCAAACACTAAAACACACCCCTATTCACATTTTTATTTATTTTTAATAAATAGAACCAATCCACACGTTATGCCATTAATTGATGACCCAAAAAAAAGAAAAAAAGAACATAGGTTATGTCGAAGGCCATAGGTTAAAATAGAGTCCAAGAGGAGCAGCACGAACCACAGAGGTTCTTCTTATACTCCCAAATAACTTCGTTTTTTTTTCACTTTGGCGCCCTTTCCGCTAAAATCCCTCAAGATTCCTCTCACTGTTAACCCTCTTTCTCGCTTCCAATTCCCATTCCCCTTCTCCCCTTTTCTATGTAGTCAACCCATACTGTTTTCATAAAGCATAACTTATTTCTCTTCAGTATCCATCTCTCTTCTCAAATGGCTTCCGAGGAACAGTTGTCTGCAATTAAGGTATGTATGTGTCTTTTCTGCAAGAAATTGAGTTTTTCTTGATGTCTTGGGTACCCTTTCTTGAATAATCTTGATGGGTTTTGTTAGTTCTTGATGTTCTTTTCTTGTGATTTTATTAGGGTGCTAAAGTGCTCATGGTTGGTGCTGGTGGTATTGGGTGTGAGTTGCTTAAAACCCTTGCACTTTCTGGGTTCGAAGACATTCACATCGTAAGTAAGATTTGCCTTTTGTTTTTGATATTTACTTTTTATATGTAGTTTATGATGATTAAATTTTGGGTCAAGAAAATTTAGGGCTTCTTTGCTAGGGTTTCTTGAATACGTTTAGTTGCCATGAGATTGTTAGGGGTTTTGCGGGTTATTCCACTGTGTGCTGTGCATGAGGAGAAATTGTTGTTTTTTGTACTGGGGGTGACATAGTGAAAAGCTTTCGTCTCGGACATTGAATATATGTGAAAATCCATTAGAATTGGTATGTATTAAGAGAACCTGACCGACAACTTCAACAGAGAAGTTACTGCATTCGACATTTTCTCCTCAAGATTGTTAGTAATTTGAACCCAATGGGACCCTCCCTGGGATTCTATATTTGCACTGTGTAGAGAGATTTACTATGGGGTTAGCAAACATCTCTCTTTGTTGGATTAATGACTAGCACAGTTTTCATGCTTTCTAAGCAAATTGATATAGTAATAAAAGAGAGAAATAAACTTCACATCCAAAGTAAGATTTGCCTTTTCTTTTTTGATATTTACTGTTCAAAAGTAGCCTTTGATGATTAAAGTTTTGGTCAAGAAAATTTATGGCAACTTTGCTAGGGTTTCTTGAATACGTTTAGTTTGCCTTGTGATTGTTAGGGTTTTTGCAAGTTATTCCTTTGCGGGCTGTGCATGAGGAGAAAGTGTTGTTTTTGTACTGGGGCTTACCTAGTGAAAAGCTTTGGCTCCGACCTTGTATATATGTGAAAATCCATTAGAATTGGTATGTATTTAGAGAACCTGACCAACTGCTTCAAGAGAGCAGTTGCTGCATTTGACATTTTCTCCTCAAGATTGTTAGAAATTTGAACCCAATTATACCCTCCCTGGGATTCTATATTTGCATAAGTCATTGGTTATGGTTGTCATGGTTCGGGAATGAAGGGACATGCTTGTGAAAGTTACAGATTAGCCTTGGTTACATGAGCAATCCTGGCGGCACTGTGTAGAGAGATTTACTATGTGGTTAACAAACATTTCTCTTTGTTGGATTATTGACTAGCACAGTTTTCATGCTTTCTAAGCAAATCGATATTACAAAAAAGTTATATTAAGTGTTGTAGCTGTTAAGATGTTTAATATTAATAATAAATATCAAGTGTTGTAGCTGTGCCTATTTTAGCTTGAATATATCTGGCTACAGGTTGCGTTAGATTCCTAGAGTTTTAATAGCTGTTAGAAATATATGCTTACAATCTGATCATCTTTGTTCTGCAAATAGGAAAGAGTTTGTCTTTATGTTTTTTATACATGATTTCCATTGTTAGATGGGTGCTGCCGTTGGAATTTACAAGACTCAAGGCTTGCTTGAGTGAGATTCCACTATGTTGCTTGGTAGGTTGTGGAAGGCTGCTGATTGCAGATATTCTTGAAAAAAATAGAATCCCTGCATCTCAGGCCGAGGGGGGGNGGGGGGGTTGTAGGTGCTTTTACTTTTAGGGGTAGACTCAACCACTTATCTTTTATCATTCCATTGCTCTCAGGCTATTCAAATGTACATTTTGATTCTGCAAAAGGATGAGAGGGCTTCTGCACTGTGTGGTGGGGGGTCTGCCTCATCTTATTTTGATTCACATTTCACTGTCCTGTTTCCTTGTGGATTAATATAAGTTTATTTAGTAAATGCTTCTTAAAACAGAGTCTTGCCATTTATATTATGTGAGTTCATTGTATTGCACTATGCTTGCATGGGGCTTTCTAACCTGGTTTTATGTCATTTTGTCTATTTGCAGATTGACATGGATACAATAGAAGTCAGTAACTTAAATAGACAATTCTTGTTTCGACAAAAACATGTTGGTCAATCTAAGGCTAAAGTAAGGAAATCACACCAATATTTTTCCGGTTTCATTTTTCATGCCGATTTTGAATCCTTAATAGCATACTCTCAAAATTTTACCAGGTTGCTAGAGAGGCTGTCCTAAAATTTAGGCCTCATATTAAAATTACACCATACCATGCAAATGTAAAAGATCCAGAGTTCAATGTGGATTTTTTCAAGCAATTCAATGTTGTGCTTAATGGACTTGACAATCTAGATGCTAGGCGACATGTGAATCGCCTTTGTTTGGCATCCGGTGTCCCATTAGTTGAAAGTGGGACTACAGGCTTCCTTGGCCAGGTAAAATTTAGATTTTCAGTTTTATTTGATGGGGATCAGGCAACTAAATTTCATTTGGCATACTTCTGTTTCTATCTTATATATTTGCTAGTCTGTATATTTCTTGACATCTTAAGATCTCTTAGCAACATTCAAACTAGCCGTGACCAGCCTAAAATGTTATAAAGGAAGTTCCTTGAAATGCAATTAAAGAAAATGTGAAAAATCCATATTTCTTGAATGTGGTATTCTTGGGTCGTAGATTGTTGTGGTTATTTAATTATTATCAATTGGAAGTTGCTACTCAGTACTCACTTTTATTTGCATCTTCTAGTGAAAATAAGCTGTTATAATTCCAATATTTTGATGTCGAATGTACCATGTGAGACTTAGAAAAGCAGACTGCTAAGTTTGAATGGAAAAGAAACTCTGTTTGTAGTAAGATATATCAAGAGTTTTGTAACTATTTTACAGAAACTTATTGAATATGCATGTTGATCATTGTTACACTTGTTACAGCCAGTAAATTTTGATTCCTTTCTTCCAAGACTTGCTTGGAAAATTGGAATATTCGCTACTTGGGTGGAGTTAGCCAAATTTGATCAGATTATATGTCTTATTCAAAAGAACTCGTGCAAAAACTTGCTCTTCATGCTAACAAGTTTCTCATTCACCTCATTCTTTTGAAGGATGGAGAAATTTTCAGCTTTTATGTTTGATTCAGACCTTCTAGCCAAATGGTCAACCTGTTTATGCACCCTCAAAGATCATAGGGGAAATACATAGTCCTGTAGCTTTATTTATGTTGTTAAAGGTCAAACGTTCTTGTCTGGCTGCTCTTTTTTTGGGTTTTGGTTCCATAGTGTGTTACTGTGTTCTGCTGTTTCTGTTTATCAACTGACTGAATCTCCTTTTTGACTCTTACTAGTTCTGTGATTCTCATTGTCGAATCTTTTTTTGTGACAGGTCACGGTACATGTGAAGGGTAAAACAGAATGCTATGAATGTCAGTCTAAACCAGCTCCAAAAACTTACCCTGTCTGTACAATCACAAGTACTCCAACAAAGGTACTGACATGTCCTTAATCCTTTTTTTTTCTTAATGTAAATTTGAGCTGAGCCAATCTGTGTATCTGTATTTATTTAAATATCATTCCTGTACTGACTCTCTCACAATCTTAAGCGTTTTTGGCTAACATTTTGCTTTGAATTATTTTCTGCTTTAGTTTGTTCACTGCATCGTATGGGCAAAAGATCTGCTGTTTGCAAAGCTTTTTGGGAACAAGAATCAGGAAAATGACCTTAATGTGCGTTCTACTGATGCTTCGAGCTCATCAGAACATTCAGAGGATGTTTTTGAACGTAGAGCCGATGAAGATTTTGAGCAATATGGGAGGAGAATATATGATCATGTTTTTGGTTACAACATCGAAGTAGCATTACGTAATGAAGAGACGTGGAAGAACCGTAACAAGCCTAGGCCTGTATACACCAGAGATGTATTGCCACTACGACCAGTTGGACAGAATGGTAACAAGGATAAAGCTTCAACCGGTGACCCCTCTTCAGTCTCTGCAATGGCATCTCTAGGCCTTAAAAATCCTCAGGATTTGTGGAGTCTTAAGGAAAATTCTGAAGTATTTCTCGAGGCATTAAGGCTCTTTTTCTTGAAAAGAGAGAAGGTTTTGATCCCATTCCCACCTTCTGATTCTTTTTTGATAAAGTAATCAAATTTTATTAGAAGAAGGAAAAAAATGCCATTTCATTTGATCCCATTCCCACCTCCTGATTCTCTTTTCTTGCATATATGCTTGGATTTCTTATTCATTTAGTATATGTTCAAATTATTTCTGTCTTTACCACTGTTGCAGGAAATTGGCCAGTTGGGTTTTGATAAGGACGACCAGTTGGCTGTAGAGTTTGTCACTTCTGCAGCAAACATTCGTGCCGCTTCTTTTGGGATTCCGTTACATAGCCTTTTTGAAGCTAAAGGTATTGCTGGCAATATCGTTCATGCCGTTGCAACAACAAATGCCATCATTGCAGGCTTGATTGTGCTTGAGGCAATCAAGGTGTTGCAAAACGATGTAAAAAGCTACAGGTATGGTTGGTTCCATTATCTCTGCTTTTACTGCAGTTCTCTGTATTTCGACGCAGATAATAATATTTTGGAGATCAGTTAAAATGACCAAGATATCAGATACTCTTGCCAGCTGTGACTGATCTCCACATGATTTTTATAAAAGCGATCTCGACAATGCTTCCAGTCCTCTTTTCCCACTTCCCACTTCCCACTGCATTTTCCTTTTTATTTTTGATTAAATTTGTGGAAGTGCAGCTTTTTTCATCTGATAGAGATCAAGTGAAAAACAATTTAATCAACTCTCCAACAATTAATCATTCAGGGAAGCAATAAATTCAGTGGTTTAATAAGTAATAACTACGATTACTGAAGTGAGTGACCATCTAATAAAAAAGTTTAAACTGTTAGAAAGGAATGATGACACTTCTATTATCTATTTTATGTTTGCAACATGTCTGCTAATGTGATCATGATTTTTCTGTTTGGTATGGAGATATTTTTGTTAACTAGTGGTGAGACTCGAACTTAGGACTTCTGCATGATCTATGAGTTGAAGTGTGTGGCCCAAGCTAAAAGTTTTAAGGCTTTAAGCTGTGAAAAAGAGTATTTCTTTTATAAGTATTTTCGAGGTCTTGAACCATAATTTATTAATTCTTAATAATCTATCAAAACATCTTTCTAGAAATTGGAACTTGGTCTCTTTGATGCAGAACTGATAGGAAAGTGAAAAACAATTTTAAGTTGTAATTGAAATACTCCTTCCGTTTCAAAAAGAATGACCTCTTTCTTTTTTTTTGGTAACATTTTAATTTCAACTTTCCACGTGGCATGTTTAAGACCACAAGATTAAAAGGCAGTTTTGTACATTTGACATAACTTTAATTTAGGACCACAAGATTCAAAAGTCTTCTTTATTTTCTTAAACTCCGTGTCAAGTCAAACTAGGTCATTCTTTGTGTAACCGAGGGAGTATGAAATAGTAATGTAGTTTTCTTTCTAAATTTAACGATGAAAGGGGGTTTCAAGAAAAAATTGTATATAGTACTAGAAATAGTAATTGAAGTACATGAATGCAACGTGATTGGTGAAAACTGTTTATTGTCACTTATGCCAATGTAGAGATAAGTCTGAGAAGTAGAGAATCTATAGTTTTGAAAAATTTGGATGGAATGAAATGGCCCCAAATAGTGCTTGCATATAGAGGATTCATATAGTGGATCCCAACTAATGTGTGATTGAGGATTTGTTAATTAATCATATACTTGATTAATCACTATGGAAAATAGTGCACCAAATCAAATTAATATCTAATAGATGTTTTGCACTAAAGGATGTGACATAATGGTCAATGGAGTCAGTGCAAACTTTGGAGACTAAGATTCATCCTAATAGAGACAAACCACATCAAGTGATTTCTCTCCGCCTGTCTTAGCCTTGGTGAGCAAAGTATTGTGTTGATGGAAGGTAGCATGTACAAATAGAATAGTTGAGGTGTGCACCAGCTGGCCTGAATGCCATGTTAAAAAATAACTAATAGCATTTGCTAAAATATACTAACTAAATAAAACTAATTGCATTTTTTAGCAAATGGTAAAACTGTAGAAAATTGAAAAGGTACCTTTTTGAAGTGTCGTTCAATGCATGCCATCCTATTTTTCCTTATGCCAACCTTCCCCCCTTCCCATTCAGAAAAAGTAAAACTTAGCAACCTTTCAATGCCTTGTAAAAGCTAAAAGAAGGAAAACTATCAAAATACTTGGGAAACAACTTACCATTTATCTGTTACCATTTTTAAGAAAAACAGCCTCTCTACCTCCACGAGGTAGTGGTAAGGTCTGCGTACACTCTACCCTCCCCAGACCCCACCTAGTGGGATTTCACTGGGTTGTTGTTGTTGTTGTTGCATTTTTAAGAAAAACAACTTACCATTTACTGCAAGGAGTTGTCAAAAATGGATTTTACCTAATGTTTCTCCAAAGAGTTTACTTAACCCTTCTTTTACTTTATGTTATTGGCTAACAAAATAAAAACAAAATTCCTATCTAAACTAATCTATCAAGTAGTTGAGCTTTGAGAACTTCTTGTGCTGTATAGAAGTGTGGTACATGGAACAATGAGGACTATGTCATTTTGTTTGGTACTGTTTTATAATATCATGTGCACTTCCTTGCAGGATGACTTATTGCCTTGAACATCCCTCGAGAAAGATGCTTCTCATGCCAGTGGAGCCCTTCGAGCCAAACAAGTCTTGTTATGTTTGTTCCGAGGTATGATCTACTGTAATGTACAATAGATTGTGTTCCCGCCTGTGCTACCTTATGGAATTTTATTTTAGCCACTACTTTTTGATTGAATGCAAATCAATGAACAGACACCTTTAACGCTTGAGATTAATACTCATCATTCGAAGTTGAGGGATTTTGTTGAGAAGATTGTCAAAGCAAAACTTGGCATGAGCCTCCCATTGATCATGCATGGGGTGGCACTTCTTTATGAGGTGGGCGATGATCTTGAGGAAGATGAGGTTGCAAATTATGCAGCAAACCTTGACAAGGTAAGACACTGTCATGTCTTTGTACATATGTGAAGTAACTTTATTGTTATTGGCTGATAAGACACTTGTCTGTGTGAATACAAAACCCTTAGGTTCTATCTGAGCTTCCTTCTCCGGTTACTGGTGGCACAATTCTCACAGTTGAGGATCTTCAGCAAGAGCTTAAGTGCAGCATCAATATTAAGCACAGGTCCTCCTTGTTCTTATTATGTGTTTGTAGACTTATCTTGCTTAATGGAGGAAAGAGAACTGTAGTGTATTTCCTCCAATTTGCCTTCACTTTGATTTCTACTTTTCGTAATGTTATTTGGTATTAGCAATAGAGTTAGCTGATGATCTTTCAGAAGTTAAGCTGTTGGTGAAACTTGACATGATAGGTGATTCAAGCTTAACAGCTTAACTACTCGTCAATAATTGATTGGGCAGGACTCATGTTTTAAGAAAAGTTCAATTTCATCGATATATAAATGGCTGGGCCTCCTAATTCTTAAATAGGACCTTGATACTGGAAATCTCTTTTGGTAGACTTCTTGTATAATGGGCATTGCCCCATATTTTATAAACATATCCTCTTATCTAATTAAATACAGTCAAGGCAGTTTGTCTAGTTGTGAAGTTAAACTAATAATTAAAATGGGAAATAGGTTAGATGTTTTATTAAGATGCTACCAAATGAATGGGCCTTTGATATTTTTAATTCACTTATTAAATAAAATACGTTAACATGTCACTATCCACTAGATTATGATATACTCTACTATGAGCTTTACATATTAGAAAGGAAGCTGGAATTTCCGTCTTGACTCGATTCAGTTTTGATTGACATGTTCATAGCTTATTTAGGGATTTTGTGATCTCGGTTTTCCCTGTAAAGAGATTTCCCATTATTGCCATGAAGAATATTACTCTAGGAAGCTATCGGCAGTGACTTCTTTGATTAGATATTTTTTGTTGCGAATTGCGCTAGTCACTGCTGGATTTGTCAATTTTTTTTTCCGTATGTATACATAGGGTAGATGCTTCTTCACCAACTTGGTGCTATGGCCCAAGTCATGTGGTTGTGCTTTGGTGTAATTGTTTGTTCCATTTTCTGCTTTGATGTTTTCATTTTGCTTCCGAAGCTCACCCATTTCATAATATGAGACGTGATGCATTCGGAAGTTGTGTGTAGTGGATGGTTTGATCTCTTTCCTTCTGTATTCCTTTTGGGGGACTTGTCTTGGTGTGTTGTTACATTGCTAATGAACATAATTGAGGGCATTCAGTAGGCAAGTACTTGCTTACTGTGTTTATTTCATCCATTGATCTAATATCCTGAAGATTATTTACTTTTCCCATTCTTTTGCTCCACAGCCTCATTTGAACTGTTTTATGATTAATTTTTTGCAGAGAGGAGTTTGATGAAGAGAAAGAACCTGATGGAATGGTTCTCTCAGGATGGACACCAGCTCTTGCAGCAGAAAAGACCAAGACATCGGACAATGGCCCGAGCTCGTCTAATGCATCTCAGACAGTTCCGCTGGAGTCAGAGGATAATGATGAGATAGAAATTATTCTCAAAGACCCTGAAATTCTTGCTGCTGGGAAGAAAAGAAAGTCGTCTGATGTTTCAGTTGCTGTCGATTCAGGGATATTCAGTGTCACTGGTGAAATGCTGACTAAACGGAAGGTGGAAGAGGATGATAGTCATAATGATATTGTGATGGTTGATGGAAATTTAGACCCCAACAAGAAAAAGAGGGTGCAATAACTTTTTCTTACATCTTAATTTTAGCTGTGCATCTGTCTAACTTTGTACAATATAGGGAGAAACATTGATTCTTTGCCCACTTCCTAACTTATGAGTTGTTCTTTAGGTGCAAACTTTTATAAAGTTTTGATACTGGCATGATGCCTTCAGTGTTCTAATTCTCACTTGGAGCTGTCTTGATTCCAACCTGACAGACATAACCGTCTAAAGAATGTGATTCTCACTATTTTACATGGTACTCTCAAATCAGGTGACTTGCTATTGTGTCTCCTGTCTTAAGTTACTGTTAGTCTGTCATGACTGCCTTGCCTTTTCATCTTTTTTCCTCTTCGCATGTTAATGTTTATATTGGCTGTATGAATTATACTAGCAGTAGAAAACCCCATTTGATTCTATTTACTCAAGAGCCTTTCAGTGCAAATAGTCACATTCAATGAGCATTAGACCAATCAAAACTGTGAAATGCATAGAGAGTGCAAGAGAAACTATGAAGTTAATAATATATACAATAACACGTTTTTATTCAGTACGCAATTTTTTTTTCATCTACACATCCAGCATTTTAATGTTAGGAATACAAAACAATCAAAAAGATAACCTCTAGCTATTGTAACGCATTCTTGGAAGCAAAACTCCAACAAAAACAGCAGAAAAGTCATCAGTAAAAGAGCTGGCTTCAACTACATATACATATAATTCACCTGGGACATACCAATTGACATTTTTGTAATATCATCTCCGTCAAAGTGATCATGGCTATCATCGCCCGTTAAGTGCACCAAATTGATCAAACATTTTTGTTCCTGAATGATCGTCAATTGTTTGAAGTTCAGCAGGATTTCTTGTCTGCTCAGGTGTAGAAACTGGTCTGTTGTCAGGAGTCGAAGGAGCAGGGACGGGGGCAGGAGTAGGGGTAACTATAGCAGGAGAGACTGGGGAAGAAGATGCTTTGTTTTCTTCTTCAGCCTTCCCTTGTAATGAGGCTTCTTGTAGCTGCAAAGCATATTCCAAGTTCCACAGCACATCACCCATGCTAGGTCTATCAGCACCATATTCTGCCAAACACTTTTCTGCTGCTTCACCAAATTTCTTCATTGACTCTGGGTTAATTTGTCCCACAAGAGTAGGATCAATGATCTTGTCCAACAAACCTTTTTTCTTCCATTGCATTCCCCATTCTGCTAAATTCACTTGCTCTCTTGGAAGTGATGGATTAATGGCAGGACGAGCGCACAAGGCCTCTAGAAGTACCACTCCAAATGAGTACACATCAGACTTGTCTGTTAGCTGCTGCTTACGGAAGTACTCAGGATCGAGGTACCCAAAACTTCCCTTCACAGCTGTGCTTACGTGAGTCTCGTTGGCAAGGCAATCTTTTGACAGCCCAAAGTCAGCCATTTTAGCGACTAAGTTCTCATCAAGAAGAATGTTGGTGGTTTTGACATCTCTGTGGATAATTGCTGTAGATGCACCTGTATGGAGGTAATGAAGCCCACGAGCTGAGCCAATGCAGATTTCTAGCCTCTGCTTCCATGTCAAAGGTGGAAAGTTCTTGCCATAGAGATGATCTCTGAAAGGACCATTTTGCATGAACTCATAAACCAGTATCATCTCTGTGTTTTCATCACAATAACCAATCAACGACACCAGATGACGATGTCTGAGCTTAGATAACATCTGAATTTCAGTCTGGAACTCATTGATACCTTGCTCAGATTGTGGATTTCCTCT
Organism: Solanum stenotomum; assembly: GCF_019186545.1. NCBI lineage: Eukaryota > Viridiplantae > Streptophyta > Magnoliopsida > Solanales > Solanaceae > Solanum > Solanum stenotomum. Next base: position 2,053,825 of record NC_064282.1, read on the forward strand.
CTTGACAGCTACTTTTGTTCCATCATCGATTTCTCCATAATAGACATTGCCAAAGCCACCAACACCAATTATGGCAGTCGATTCCCAATTGTTGGTGGCGTCTGACAACTCAGCAAATGAAAAATATCGGCCTAGCCCCATGTTTGAAGAGAAAAATTGGCTCTTGCGCGACAATGATGCCTTGCTTCCCGCCATAAAGCTTGTATCTCCAGCATGAAGTGGAAGCAACCAAGAGGAGAAACTGTTCCTTTTTTGCCAATCTTGAGGCCTCTTTTGCCACTTGAAAACTATAGCACCCAATCCTACAAATGCTCCGAACATCATAGCAAAACCAACATAAGCCACTGTTTTGCTTGGGCCACTACTCTTCGTTCCATCAACACCATATTGCCCATCAAGACTACCCATAGAATTATTCATCCGAAAAACCTCAAGCCCATTCAGGATTGCATTCTTGAATCCTTGGACATCGTTCACCGGTGAAACCTTTACACTAAGAGGATTAGATGCTGAAGAGGCATCTATTACAAAGTCCTTGTAAAAAGCTGTGGACAACCGCTGTGTCAAAGATGACAAGTCTAGCCCGGAAATTGCCATCTTATCATTAATGTACACGTTGAAATACAGTTCATTGAGCGATTTGCTAATGATATCACAGAAGTGAAGGCGAATGAGGTATGTATATGAGGTATCAATATCCATCGTCCATGATATGTTGAAATTGGGAATAGTAGTTTCTGAATCAGCCATTTTCACTGCTGAACTGTAAACTGTAGGAGGAGCAATTAAAGGCGACCCTCCTGCCGTTGGATACTGAATCACAGAAGGCTGAACAGTAACCACCTGTCCTGTGGCACTATTACGGAATGGTTCATCGGATAACCAACTTCTCCCTAAAGTGTCATTTGTTGCATCAAGGTATGCACCTCCAACATTAAGCCTATAGGTTGTTTCGAAATTACTTGTGGAAAGATCAAATTTCTGTGAAACGGGGAAAAGGAGAGGGACAGAATAGTCGAGTAATTTGCCTGGTGCAGTAACAAACTCAATGGCGTTGGCGAATGCAATTGAGCCTTGGGAAGGTGCAAATTTGATGGCATAACGCTCTGTTGTGACATTTACAAGAAACTCTTTCATAACTGGTTCGTTTTTCTCCATTTGGTAGTCTCGGAGGAGAACTAATGTATCCACTGAAACAGAGAATTTGGCTGTTTGGAGATTAAATTCATTGTTTTGTAAAGGGTAAAAATAAAGACGGATCCAATGCAAGCCTGGACTGGTTACATGAAATGTATAAGTAGCTTCACTATCGAAAATTTTCGCGCTAAGGTACATAGGTGAAGGTACATTTTTATTGTCAGGTGCAGAAATGTGAAGGTCACGTCCGCTATAGGCTAAATATTTAGCTGTGGTTTCATCTGGTTGAAATGCGCGATTTCCTGGAAGAGTAGTAGGAGAAGTAGATCCACAATTAATAAGGTAGTTATCTGAAGGTGTGAATGCTGGAAAAGATTTTGCAGGTGCAGTAGAATCTGATTGTGCAGAAACTGGAATTACACTCGAGGGGCCGATGAAAATGAGGCAAACAAATGCCACGAGGATATTAGCCATTATTGTAGACAATGGTGGTGGTGGTGGTGGTGATGGTGATCCTCTTGGCATTTTTTTCATCTCCAGCCCCTCCTGACGAGGATTTGGGGATGAAAATTGAGAAAAAAAATGTCTAATACTATGGAGGGAGTATGAAAGAGAAAAAAGGAATTGAAATCAGTCTATTTTTGCCAATATTATCGCCTTATTTGTGGGGTGTGGAGATTTTTGGCTTTGGTTTCGAATTTCTGTTACCGTTGGCGCAATTATTTTTCTTTAAGCTTTACAATGTTTTAATGGTTGAAATGCTTAATCAGCCGGTCTTTTCTCTCCGTTGTTCGTTTTCATTAGCGTCTAAGAAAAGAAGTTCGCAAAATTATAGTAAAATTGGTCAATTATGTTCATGTATTATGATAAAATAAATTGAACAACTTCACTCTGCATTAAATTTTCGATAGGATCTTATTTCACTGCAAAAAAGTCTTATTTTTACCCTTGATCCATAATGGAGCTCCAATTGAGAATCTTAGTCTAAAGTAGTGGTCTTCATGAAGAAATTTAAGATATATAGGGCCTACTTCATTTTAAGTTAGAACTCTTTTAACAGTAAATATAAATTCAAGACAATTTACTATTCCATACAAGAGTTTGAATGGACAAAAGTCTAATAGAGAGCAAAACTTAATCATTCCGAATATAATATGAGCACATTTGATTCCGGCATTTTCTATTACTCTATGAGTAAATCAAAAGTTCAAATTCGAAGCAAATCATGTTACACTTCTCTTTCTATTTTTGGGCAAAATTAAGTTATTTCATAATATAAAAGAAGATTATTTTTTTCCGAATCGACAATATGAAATAACAAAACCCCGTGTGTTGAAAAATAAGTTTAAAATATAAAATATATAAACCAGAGAAACTTTTTTATAATTTTATTTTTGATCACTTCTCTTAACATGTTTTATCTTTCAAATGAGTTAATTTTTAATTTTAATATTTAGAAATTGATCTTATGGTGGGCGAGCGTACATAACTTGTAGAATATTATGAATAAAAAATATAAACTTATGTCCCACACAAAAAATTACTCATCTTGAGGGGCGAAAATTAAAGACGATGACAAAATAAGGGCAAAAGTGCAAATGAGTTCGTTCTTTCCCCTTTATTGGGCTCTGCACTGGGCCTGAATAAAATTGCGAAACCCCACGGCCCAACAAGAAAGCTGCTCCGTATTATTTCCTTACGAATAGGATAATTAGAAGATTATATATTTACAAACAACGGCAAATAAATTGGTATTTTCTTAACAGGGATCTATACGTTTCTTGGTCCTCAAGTCGAGAGGTCACTCGGATATCAGAAATCAGTTCAGATCTTTGAGCTTAAGCGCCATGGCGACCGAAGAAGACGCCGTCCGACGCCGTACTGCACTAGCCGATTATCGGAAAAAGCTCCTTCAGCACAAGGAGCTTGATGCTCGGGTTCGGACAGGTGCCGTTCTCAGAAATCTTAAACCCTAGTTCTCTTTTTCTGACATTGATTTCGGTGGCTGAAATATTTTTTGTAGGTTTAATATCACTAATTGCTATTATTTACTCCTAAATGTGGTAAATTTCATGGATATTAAAATTCATTATCGATGCTTAGGACTTTTGTTATCATCAATTACTATTATTTGCTCCTAAATGTTGTAAATTCGCGAATATTGAAATTCTGTTCCGATGCTTAGGATTTTTGTTCTTTCGATGTTCCTTTTATTGTAGGTATGATTAGATATTGTGTTTTCTGTGGCAAAAGAGTAAACATATTGATTATTGACACGCAACTTTTAATGTTTGTAATATAATGCAGGATTATTGACGCACAACTTTTATTGTGTTTTGGAAGGGTTAAATTTAGGCTAAGCTTCTCATAATTCAACTTCTCCAAAGCTAAAATTAAGATCCTAATCAGTGGGATGATTAGAAGTATTTATAATAATGAGCAAATGGGAATGCTGAAAAAGACCAAAATATCCTTAAACTAGAAGTTCAAGGTCTAGTAGGAACCATCCCACTCCATTTTTGCCCCACGGCCCAAATCACTTGACTGAACTTTTCTACTTTGTGCAACACATTTTGTGCTGCGGCACAAATACGTGCTATAGTTCCAAGTTTAATGCACTTTAACACTAATTTTGGTTTCTTTGGTCCTTCGTATGACTACACCATGTCATCTTCCAATAACATTAGCACATGAAAGTATTTGTAAAGTATTTCCAAGCCTTCTAGGTCATCTTCTATGCATGCTCCCTTGGATGCTATCACACTACCAGTTTCCAACAATTCAAATGACCAATGATTACACTTTTTACTTGCTTCAGGTAAGTAGATCATAAATGATTAGCATAGGGGTAATTAGTCTGTATTTATCTTTAGGCAAAACTTTTGGTGATAAAAATTGTGAAAAACCAAATAAGGCAAGACAATGCAAGTGAATAAGTTCATTAAACTACATGTAAAGGTGGCCTACTGTAAGAATGATTCATAAAGATTGAATTTAACAAATGTTCATATCTTTTCGTAGTTGTCTAGAATTCTTGTTCGTTGGACAATAGATTCCTTTTCTGATAATTAACGGGATCTTTTTGGGGGAAACCATTGGCTAGATCATGCCAATTTGTTTGGTGTTTCCATTTGTTAGATTTTGTTTCTTCACTATTATGCCTTTCTACTCCACTAAGTACAAGTGCGACTGGGTTGGGTTGTCATACTTCATCAGTCAACCAAGTATAGCCCGATGATCTATTTACGCATGCTTTGACGTATTTTAATCTAATAAAATCATCTATCCTTTTGTTCAGAAAGGGTGGTGTAGCTATTCTGATACAGATCCCTACTATAGAACCCTCATAAACCAAAGCTTCTTATTTGGAAATGGGAGCGTATGCATGTGCTCGCCCAATATATTCTCCGACTTTGGCCTTTGTTTCTTGGAGTTTGTATAACCTCGTTTGTTATACATCAAAGATTGAGATATATGGATCAGCTTTTTGTTATTAGTGATCCGGGGCTAGTGATACATTTTGTAGTACTTCATGACTGTTCCTTGATTTTTTATTTTTTTTCACTACTTGACTAATTCCACGGGATACCTACCATCAGCAACAAGTGCCAGGTAACTCAGTCCACCAAGGCTAGGACAGATGAGAAGAAATCACTTAGTGTTTTTTTTGGTCTCTGCTAGGATTTGACGGTTTTGAACTTGAAACCTCATGGCTCTTAACCCACTTCGTTGACCACTAGGTCACACCCTTGAGTGTTGTTCCTTGCTATTTCTTCCTTCTATTATGTTGTGTTCCATAATCTAATAAGCAACTTAATTCTTGGTCTTCATGATATTTATATTCTTTTTGATCTTCTATTACTGATTATAAAGTTACTCTTCTCAGTGAGAGAGAACTTGCGGGCTACCAAAAAGGAATATGCTAAAACAGAAGATGATTTGAAGTCACTTCAGAGTGTTGGACAGATCATAGGAGAAGTGCTCCGACCTCTAGATAATGAGCGTTGTAAGTACCCTTTATCCTGACTAATATTTATTTACTTTCTTGCTCCAAGGAATGCACTATTGATCACAAAGTGCTTATTTTCCTTTTTTTTTTTTTACATGAAATAAGTTACTAAGAAACTAGCATGAAGCTATGGGACTAATCAGTATCTTCCATTACCTTTTCAGTGATAGTAAAAGCTAGCAGCGGTCCGAGGTATGTGGTTGGCTGTCGCAGTAAAGTTGACAAGGAAAAACTGACTTCAGGCACACGAGTGGTTCTCGATATGACAACACTTACAATCATGCGGGCACTCCCCCGTGAAGTTAGTAGTTCTATTTTGCTTGCAAGCGTTAAACGTCTGGGCCTACATTTAAAATTATTACATTTGTCCATCCCCAATACCTTATGATGAGAAATTAATGGCAGGTTGATCCTGTTGTATACAACATGCTTCATGAAGATCCTGGCAACATCAGTTACTCTGCCGTGGGTGGACTGTCAGATCAGATCAGGGAGCTGAGAGAATCCATTGAGTTACCTCTAATGAACCCTGAGCTTTTCCTCCGGGTTGGGATTAAGCCTCCAAAGGTAAATCATTCAACATAATTTTTCTGCGTTATTATACATTTGTCGGCATGGACAGAAATGCTTTTGCTTGTAATATCACTTCTGAGGCGACCGAGGTTTTTGTCTCAGGGTGTTCTTCTCTACGGGCCACCTGGAACAGGCAAGACATTGTTAGCCAGGGCAATCGCTAGCAACATAGATGCCAATTTCTTAAAGGTCTGTGTACTAGAGTTTTAGTAATATCTCCAGTCTAATAGCATCTCATTATGTGGCCTTTTACAATTGGTGATTGCTGCAGGTTGTATCAAGTGCCATTATTGATAAGTACATTGGTGAGAGTGCAAGATTAATTCGGGAAATGTTTAACTATGCTCGTGACCACCAAGTAAGACTTCAAATAGATTTGCTGCATTTATTGGGAGTGTTCGACTTGATGAATGATTCCGGAGTTGCCTTAAAATGTTGACACTTATTATCTTTATTTGTAGCCCTGCATCATATTCATGGATGAGATCGATGCAATTGGTGGACGTCGTTTTAGTGAGGGAACCAGTGCAGACCGTGAAATCCAAAGAACGCTCATGGAGTTGCTCAATCAGTTGGATGGATTTGACCAGCTTGGAAAGGTCTGTATTGATCTTAAATGTATATTTCCAAGAAAATGTGTTGTGATTGTCCATGATCTAAGATGTGCATGCTTTCAAGTTTCTCTTTGAACTCTCTTAGTTTGATTTTCCCTGCCGTATCAAAAAGAATTCTTCAAGTTGGGTTTTTTTTTATTAAGGCAGGAGATTAGTCGCTTATAAATATACTGTTGGAATCTGTGCATAAAATGATACACCATTTAAATGACCCTATGCTTATGTTTTCTTTCTTGGGTTTTTTTCTTCTTTTTTTTTTGGTTTTTTGGGGGCCGGGGGTGACATTAGGGCTTAGATTTTTTTTATTTTCAACTCTTGAAATTTCAAGCGCAGAATTACACAGTAATTTTTTAACATACTCCTAAAGAAGAGTAGAGTGCATGAAACAGGAGGAAGATATTGTTTGTTCACCTGAACCTATTTAATCATTTATTCTTTTTTCAGGTAAAAATGATTATGGCAACAAATAGACCTGATGTTTTGGACCCAGCTCTTCTTCGTCCTGGTCGATTAGATAGAAAGATAGAAATACCCTTGCCTAATGAACAATCAAGAATGGAAATCCTCAAGATCCATGCTGCTGGGATTGCCAAACATGGTGAAATTGATTATGAGGCTGCTATTAAGCTCGCTGAGGTTTGCTAATGATGCTAACAAGAAACACTATTGTACTGCTTCTATTGCATCAAAGTTTCTGATGATTGTTTTACCTCAGGGATTTAATGGGGCTGATATGCGGAATGTTTGCACTGAAGCCGGTATGTTTGCAATTCGTGCAGAGCGTGATTATGTCATCCATGAGGATTTCATGAAGGTAATTTTTTCTTTTCTTCCGAAATTTCTGTTAGGAAATCGGTAATTTTTTAATTTCACTGACAAACTGTTTTTTGAGTTCCACTCTATTGAGGTCTTCATGCTACCAAAATGTTGGTGGTGTTAATTAAAAGAGAAATTTAGTGATTCATGGTAATTCTATATTCACATGCTATTATGTGAAGCACTCTGGTTTAGATTTTGTACAACTACCCTGTGTACCACGCTTAGGGGTCGTTTGGTAGAGTGCATAATTTTAAAGAATAATGCATGCATTAGCTTTTTTTTTTTTTTTTTTTTTTTTTTTTTTTTTTTTTTTTTGATTTGCACCGGGTGTCCGAGTCTCTTTGAGCCCCGACTAATCCCGGGGGTGCACAGGCCCTCGGCAAGGAGTTTCCCGCAAGTGCACCACGGTTAATTCAGGTTTTACCCAGTCCGATGGCCCTCAGAAATTGTTTGCACCTAGTGGGTTTCGAACTTGAGACCTTGAAAGGGAGCAAACCCCAAGGCTCAAGTCAATTGCCAGCAGGCCAACCCCTGAGGGTTTAATGCATGCATTAGCTTTGTATAATAGGAGTACCTTGTTTGGTACACTTTGTCAACTTATGTATAACTAATTAGTTACAGTCTATTGTGCATTGAGGTGTGTATTTTTCTAATATATGGAAATTCATGGTATTAGTAATGCTTGCATTTAGCATAATTAAAGACCTCATTGCCCCTCAAAAGTTTTTTTTACATTTTTTTCACCACAATTGTGGAGGGTATCTTAGTAAATAAATTTTAATATGTAATGCATGCTATTTGAATACACCAAACCAAACAATGCATAAGAAATAATCTATGTATAACTAATGTCTAATACAAGCATTTTACTAACACAAATGTACTAGTATAAACTCTATTTAGCATTATTTTTGTAGACCCCTACCAAATGACCCCTTAATTTCTTATTTTAATTAAAGAACGCTTGAAATTCTTTCTCTTAGGAATGTAGATCAGTAAGTTGTATATTTCACATTGGAACTTTGTTTCGGAAGAGATGTTGTTTATACTGTGATAGTATTATGAGTTAATTTCTTTTTCCTATTTGTCATTATTTGAACTTCGTTCCAGAGAGATACCTTGTGTTTTCTAGTACTTAATCAGTATTATTTTTCAACTTTCTTGTAGGCTGTAAGGAAACTGAATGAAGCAAAGAAACTTGAATCAAGTGCTCACTACAGTGCTGATTTTGGTAAGGAATAAGCATGTGGGTGAATGCCATGGACCAATTTCAATGGTATGATAGCGCCGGATGCGGTCTTTGGTTTGCTGTACCATTTGAGTTTGTTTATTCTGTATTTTAAATTATGTAATGCAGAAACCTCTTTCTCTGAAAGCAGCTGCATTTATTGTGTTTTCATTCTCATGACGTTTGTTGAAGGATTGGTAGAATAGAATACGGTGGATGTTTATTTACTGTTTTTTCGTTGCTATGTACTGAATTCTGATTGGCATTAGGCCGAAAAAAAAAAGTTTTAACAACAACCTAGTGTATACCTCACAAGTGGGTCTGGAAAGGATGGGGTGTATGCATTATCTTACCTCTTAGCTTTACAAAGGTTGTTCTTGGTACACAGGCTATTCAATAAAAAATATTTTCACTACAGGTTTGAAAAATGCAAGAGTAATACAGCAGAGGGATCCAATCAACTCTGTTTAGCTCAGGATCTTTGGTAGTACAATTAAAACTGAGGAAGCACAAGCGATTAATTAATTGTGAAACCCAGTATTTTGTGTTCTCTTCCAATTTTATATTTTGTTGTAAAATAACAAGTAGTCATTCTGATTAAATAACTAACAACAGAGTACCACCATAATTCAATTCAAAATTTAAAATTGATGTAGAGACTCAGCAGCAAAGTAATCAATAACTATGATATTTGCCAAAGGCGACTTGAGCCAACACAGTGAAACACAGCAGCCTCTAGTGCCACTGCAATGCATCCAAAGCTTGTTGGTGAACTTGTTTATCACCGGCTGCCACTACGTTAAAACCTGCTAAGCGAAGTTAGGATACAATTCACATATCGAATTGGAGGGCATATTTTTAGACATCCAAAGGTTAGCTTGTGTATATGAAATGATAATTTGAAATGAGAACAGAGCTAAGAATTACTTGTGGCTGGTGAACCAGCAGAAGCTTTCCAATTAAAATGTTGTCCTTTCCAGTCGGTTATTGTTCCTCCAGCACCTTCTATTACTGGTACAAGTGAGAGGAAGTCGTACGGCTGAAATTGTTTTTTTTTAAAAATATCAGCATAGGAGGTTATGAAAGTTAAAAAAGCAATTTAATGTCACTGCCCACTGGCTGAGGGATGTAAAACAGCAAAAATTTCACCCTGCATCAATATATGTATCAGGCAGTAGGGATATATTGATATACCGAAACTCTAATCAGTTACCACTCCATTTGACATGTTCAATGAGAATATGGTTGCTGTCCTCTATAAGGAAGGAAAATGCTCATACACATATTTTGCAAGTTTAATCATGTCTTTATTAATCTAGGCAATAGTGCAGAGAGCAGAGTAGCTGACCTTAAGACCAGACTCTATTACAAGATCCACAAATCCAGAAGCCAATAGGGCATAAGCATAGCAGTCACATCCGTACAGTGGAACTTTCACCTGTAACAGAAATACAGGAAGAGATAAGAATTCATAGTGGAGGAAAGAAAGTGCAACTTATTCATTCTCTTCTTCCTCTTTAGTTTCCTCCTACTCAGATCTTCTCGTTGCCCTTCTTGTTCCTTCCTCAGTTTTTGCCTATCTTGCCATAATATTAAATACCTTGCTTCTAACACGAGCAAAGGCAATCTCAGCATCCCCTTCGAACAAATGTGGGCTAGTAGTGTACCTGAACTTGAAAGAACGAAAATGAGAAAGTAGATGCAGCACATATTGGTATCCCTGATAAGTTGAACTGATACACAGAATACAAGTACTCAAATAATGGTTGGCAGATAATCTTTAGAAGGGGCCTCAATGATTGGGAAATAGATGAATTTGCTCACAAATGCTTGACAGTGTTAAATTCTAGGGAAACAAGAAAGATTCAATGTTTTGGACTGCAAGCAATGATGAAAAATTCAATGTCAACAGTTGTTACACTATGCTACAGAAACAACACTGGATGTATGAATCAGATTGGCAATGGAAAACAAAAGCAAAGGAACTTGTCTAACACAGGATAATCTACAGAAGGGAGGCATTATTTTAAGTATAGATGCTACACGTGTGAAGAAGAGTTAGAAACAGTCAATCGCCATCTCATTCATTGTGAAGGCAAGGTAGTGTTGGGAGCTACTCAACAGGATTTGTATTAATTGCGTTATGCAACCAAATATAGGAGCCTACAGGAGAAATTGCAACATCTGACAATGGCTAAGAGTCAGCAGTCAATACGGAGAAGAATTACCTACATGTCTTTCTTATGGACAACATGGCTGAAGGGACAAAACAACATGCATCCAGGATAAAAACATAGATGTCTTTTGAATTTATTTTTTTGTGTAAAAGGAGTGTTATGGAAAACATGGATGAGTATTTGAATTTCTTAGAAGAGATGGGACACATATAGTTCTTTTTCTGCTTCAGGCAGTAGTTTAGTCTGCTGTATTTTTACCTTCTTGGTACCTTTATTTATAAACATTTACCTTCTCAGAAATAAACGAAGCTGAGTAACAATGTTGTATTTTTGGAGAGAAAGAGTTCCAAGGAGAAACATACATGTAGGCTTTTGAAAGACTTGAACAGTTGCGTGTGGATATTTCTTGCCCATTCAAGGTAGTTCGTCGCCCACTTAAACCAATCCACCTCTCTCTCAGTACAGGCTGGTCAATAACGCCAAGAATCTAGAAAAGCAGAAATGAAGAGAAGATCATGTATGGACCAACTTTCGAAACCACAGATTACCTGCATAGTGAGTCTCACAGTCTTACCGTAGCATAATATAAAAGGAGATTACCTATGGTATCATAGGCTGGAACTCTCATTACATCAAGGGAAAGCTAAATAAAGTGGTTCAAGAGCCAAACACAATATTCCTAACACGAGCGAGCCCAGATGGCAATAGGGAAAAAAAACACCTACACGATATTGCGTTGACAACTACTAAGATATAAAATACAAGAATCTACATGATATTGCTAATTTCTTAAATAAACATCAATATTCTAAATTCAGGACAAGGGAACGTCTATACAATCATACAATGCATTCAGGAACTATGCATATACCAAATGATTTAGAACTTTACTATTGTGAGACAAACGAAACGAAGAGGTGATTAAGCATGTTCTAAAAATGGATATTCAGTTGTATTTAGTCCACCAAACACAAAATATCATGTTCTCAATTTTCCTTTCTCTGTTACTTTCTGTTATAAATTATGAGTACCTATCTCCTTTTACTTTTTTATAAGTTAAACATGATTATAGGTTCTACTAAGAGCAAATTTTGTTAGCTACAGTTACAAATCAAAAGTATGCCAACAGAAGCCTTCTTAGAGTAAATACTTGACTAGGCTTCCCACCAACAAATGCTGTCACAATGCCAACAGAATTTGGGAGAAACATTGAAAGTTGACAGGACTAAAAAGCAAGCTTTCATTGATCTAGTAGCGAGCAAGGTTTTTTACTGATATAATTACAATCAACTGGCTGGCGATTCATACCGGTTTACCTTTGTACAACAGAGCAATAAGAGTGCCAAACACAGGTTTCCCTGCAAGTAAAAGGTATCCATATGAATGAATATTTGAACTATAAGTTGAACAGAGTTGATATGAGAAAGACAAGCAGGTACCTGTAATGAAACTCTTAGTACCATCAATTGGATCTAAAACCCAAACATACTCTGCAGTTTCCTCTTGACACCTCCATCCCTTCTCCTCTCCATAACTATCACCAAGAAGTTTAAATACAAGTTTTCAACATACAAACATACATATATGGCTTGATATATGAAATAGAGACGAAATAAATCAAATATAGACAACACACCGGCCATGACACATTGCAAAATATCAAGAACATATACGGATCTATAAGAGTTGCATTGACTCGTATCTGTCAAATTAAGTCGTTTTCCTTAGATTTTAGAACAAATATGTCGGAGTAGGCATCTCTAGCTTGTGGAGCTCCTAGAAATGTGGAAGGTATTCAACTACTACAAGGATTATCTTATCATCTCGAATGAATGCTCTTTTCTCAATTCTGACCTTCTGTATCGGCATCATACAAGTAAATAGACTGAACTGTACCAGTTAAAACTTAAAAACTTACGGAGACCTCACTTGTATTCTACTACAGCCTTATCAAAGTTCAGAGGCAAATGTTGAAAAAGTTCAATTCAGGGGGAGGAAAATGTCAAAGATTATACAAAGCTTTTGGCTTCTTGATATTTGTTGCAAGCCAAAAAGACCTTCAAGTAATTGGTTTCACTGACTAAGATCATATAGCTCTACAGTATCTCTACTTTTTCTAGACAACTTTGGTTCTCGGTAGAGACACATAGGCATATCACAAAATAAGTTTACAGCAAGTGCATAACCAAAACGAGATGGTGACCTTTCTCGAATGGCAAATATAAGATTATATTCGCAAATCACAAGTATCGTATGCTAACAGTGATACTAAAGCAACAGCGAGGCCAAGCTGAAAATGCTCATTCCTACCAGAGGCCACTTTCAGCTCCGGCAATTGGATTACTAAAATAGGGAAGTTTTAATTTTTACAAACACGCATTAGAAATCAAATACTATCATACTGGCACTATCAAAACTTGTGCGAGCTTAACTAACTCACATTGCATGGGAAGGGAAATTCTCTTGAATTATCTTCACCATGGATTCCTCCGCCGCTTGATCAGCAATTGTCACCGGACCTTAACCACAAATTTATGAAAAAAAAAATCACTGGAAAACTGAACTCCGCAAGCAATTTATCCGCGTAAAATCAAGGAAAAACTCACTTAAATCTTCTTTATCGAGAATATCGAAGCTCTTCCGGAAGTATTTGCGAATGACTTCACCAGCAGCATCAGCAATTTTGTTACTAACAGCTGCGAATTTGTCGAGGTCTGAGTCCTCAACTCCTAAATCAGCAATCTGTGCTTGATTAGGGAGCACACAATTCGAAGTCATCATAGGCGACGCCAATTTGATTCCGTGCGAGATCGGAAACGAATTGATATCGGAATGTGGAAAAGCAAGCGAACCGAAGACGATTTTCCGGCTATTACAGCCGGAGAATGCAGAGATTGATGAGGAAAGAGGTAAAGAGTTGCGGGGAGATAGAGAAAGCATTTGCATCTGCATTTGGAAGGCTTTGTTTAATAGGCGGGAAAAGGACGGGTTCACGAGACAAAGATGGGGTGGGAGTTGAGAGTGAGAAAGAGTACTGGTGGCGTAATGAATAAAGCGGCCTATTGAAAAGGGCAAGTATGAAAGATGATGTGTTTTCCACCGTCCGATGCGTATAACGTTTTTTGTTTATTGTTCTCTTTTTAAGAGATCATCTTATTTGAGTCAAACTAATAATTCGAAGATTGTTAGGTTAGTGGTTCATATTATTGGTTTGTTGTTTTTATAATTATTCAATATTCTATGTTTAATGGGGTTATTGCCTTAGTGGTTCAGGTCCGTAACCCAACAGCGCTGATGTTTTAATAAAGGCATATTCATGTGGAGTTACATTTGTTAATTGTTATTGAATTCAGTGTCGCTATAATCTTAGATACATTTATAAAGAGCATTTTTAGCAACAACTAAATTATTGTTTTTTATTAATTATCGCTAAAGATTATTTTTGATAGAATGTAGGCTCAATATATCATTTTCGATATAGTGTAGGCTAGTATAAATTCACAAGTGAAATTTGTAAAGAACAATATGTACATAATCTTATCTTGTTCATACTTTAAAAAGTAGAAAGACCGTTTCGATTAATAAAAGGTGAAAAGCAGTAGAGTATCTCTGATTGAGGTGCATCTTCATCATCAACTATACACTATAATATTATTTCACACTTCTCATAATTTGTTTGAATACTCCACAAAGAAAAAACCACTATTTATACTATTTCACTCTTCTCATTTTTTCTAAATTTGAATACTTCAGAGAATAAAAAATAACTATATATTGGTGAAAAGGTCTCACATAATCAATGTATAGAATAAAAAATACTCCCTGTTGGTGAAAATGTCTCACGTAATCAATGTATAGAATAAAAAATACTCCCCGTTTCACAAAAAATGATTTAGTTTAACTTGACACGAAATTTAAGAAAATAAAATAAAAAATTAAATCTTGTGATTCTAAATTAAAGTTATGTCAAATATCCTTTAATCTTATTGCCTTAAAAATGTCACATGAAAAACTGAAATTAAAATATTATAAAAAAAAAAGTCATTCTTTTTTAAAGAGACTAAAAAGGACTAAAAAGAAAATGAGATCATCCTTTTAAAAAAAGTAAAAAGGATGTAGTAGTAATACGATTAGATAAATATAACAGATATTAGAAAAAAAAAAACTAATGGTTATATGAGTTGTATAAAATCTAATCAGTTTTGCATATACTCTTAACCCAACCAAAATCTTATCAGGTTTTGCATACTATTAACCATGAATAATCAATAATTTATATAGGCATTCCTCTTTTTTTGGATGATGGAATGAAGGTGGTGTCTGAGCCAGATTTTACCCACGAAATACTTACCACCGGAAAGGCCAAATAGCAGCAGCTGGAACTGAAACAAACCGTACATTTATGTATATAACATCAATTGAACAACTTACACCACTGCTCTACGAGTAGGATAGCATATACTGAACAGAAGTAACTACGACGATATAAAATTAAAGAGTTTGCACATCATAAATACAACATTTCTTATTCCATTCAGGTATTGGATTTTATCTAGTGATGATTATGATGACCGGGTAATTTCTCCTTGATCTTCTCCATCATACTCTTCTTCTCATGCTCTGGAGCAGTAGTTGACATCCCACTCGTAGTGGTCGTTGTGGCTCCAGTCCCAATACCATGGGCGTGGGCGTGGGGTTCCTCACCCTTGTGCTTACCACCTGTTAATTTCTCCTTTATCTTCTCTTTCAGCCCTTTCTTCTTCCTCCTCCCACCTTGTCCGTCATCCTCCGACTGCACCACAGTAATTTAATAATGTTATAAAGGCAATAAATAGCTTGTGATGATCACTTCAGTAATTACACTAAAAGGGAAATAAAATTAAGTTTAAATTCTCTCTAATTAGAGTAAAAAAATATAGATCGATGAGAAGTTGAGAAGGCATGTATGAGATGGATATAAAAAAATGCAGGATATCATACCGAGCTAGAACTTGAACTGCCAGAGCGGTGAAGCTCCGTCTTGTGATGCTGTTGCTCCGATTGTGTTGTTTTCTGGTGCAACTTTTCATCAATTGTCCCAGTACCAACAGCTAAGCCAGCACCAGCAGCAGTACCAGCACCTAAGCCAGTTGTGTGGTGCGATTTTTCACCAATTGTAGGAGCACCAGTACCAGTACCAGTACCAGTACCAATACCTAAGCCAGCTGTGTGGTGCAATTTTTCACCAATTGTAGGAGCACCAGTACCTAGCCCAGTTGTGTCGTGCAACTTTTCACCAATAGTTGTCGGAGCAGCATAGCTAGATGTTTGTGGCAATTTTTCACCAACTGATGCAGCACCAGTGCCGGTAGGAAAAACAGGTGGAGCAGTAGAACCGGCTGTGGTTGCAACACCAGTAAGGTGCATAGGGTTGCCGTACTCATCGGTCAGCTGCACTGGATGACCGTATTGGTCAGTCAGCTGAATTGGATTTCCATGTTCATCACGTAAGTCCGCCATATCCTTCCTTCACAAAAGCTAGATAATTGAAAACAAAATTTGGAAAATCAGATCTTCTTTTCTTCTCTTCCTTGTTTTTAGATTATGAAAAGCTAACTGGTGATTTTTAAATTTAAAAAGGGAAGAGACGGTGGAGCATCAGCGGCTTCTGCATGAGTGCGTTTAACTGGATAGTTACACGTATGCAGGAACAGCACCGCCTAAGCTGCCACGTAGGAGATTGAGGACACGTGTTTCGGTGTAAAACGACAAATGAATATCAGATTGTATCGTTTCGTTAGCAGTAGCTTCATTCTGCTCATCTAATCGACCGGTAAAGGACAATACAATTCTTATGTATAAAGGGTAATTCCGGTACATAAATTATCTTTAGTTCACGCAACATTTAAGAAAAAGGCCGCATTTTAAGGAGGCGTAATCAAACTTATGTTAGGAGCTCTGCCCCCTCCCCCTCCAAAAAAACATATATTGTTAAATTCGTGACCTATGAATTATATTGAGATAATTATATTTATTTTTTTCTTAATTATTTTAAATAGGTTTGCGGGATTTAATTAATTATTGCATGTCATTAACATTTTTAAATTATCATTGTGTTTGTTGTTAATAAAGTTATTTTTAGGCTCCTTTAAGTCGTTACACTAAAATGTTTTGGTTTGTTAAATCCAAAATCCCGATACTCTCCTTCCACTAAATTTAAATTATGATAAGTCTCCATGATATCATAGTTGAGCGGCACTGTTACATTTCATGTTACGTTTATATGTTTCTTTTTCAATTCAAAAAATTGTTTTGGGATAGAGAAAGGAGAAATAGAGAGGATTATAAGGTGAGAAGTCAAATCTTCACCAAAACAAGGTGAAAGTTCAAATAGGATTTGCCGTTAACAAGCTTCTGTATCAGTAAACATTTCAGTCTATTGAAAAGAAAAACTATCCTCAAGATAGACCATTTCAGTTTATTTTCCTTCTGCTGTACTGTTTTTTGGTTAGTGCAATCACATTTCAGGCAGAGACGAGAGGGGTTGAGTCACTGCTTTATGCTGGACCCGTCATTTAGAAAAAAATGATGTTCCTGTAACAATAATAATACTAGTAGTTGATAGCATTTTCGTAAAATGGGGATTGTGAAAGGTGTAAGCTCTGACTGATTCTTGAGCACAGCACAAAAGATAAAGTAATGACAAGACTATATATCCCACATACCATGGCTAAAAAATCATTACATCTTCAGGCAGGCATATAAATTGTCAAGTTACCTGCTGCAAGTTTAGAGATAAGTACTTAAGAGCATACAAAAGTCTTGGGGATAATTTCATGCCCTTGACAAGGAACAACCAAATTTTGAATGTACAACCAGCTAGCTGATAACTACACTTTTTTTTTCTTTTCCTATATAATGAATTGATCATTCAACTTGTAATCCCAATTTCTTACATTGTATACTTCGGAACCTAACCTAAATTCTGGGAATCCATATCCGCCAGCAAGAACCTGACGCTATTATATGCCTCTCTTACTATCCTTCCAAGGTGAGAGAGCTGACCTGTGCCACCTGTGGAATTGACAACAATGCAATTCAGTAGTCAGAAATGAGATTAGATACATTACTAGAGAAGCATCTTTGTGAGTTATATCTATCAGAACATCCAACTGCATTTCAGAAGAATATAGCACGCAAGAGAACATTTAGGATATTCCCAGATGAAATTTATTCGGTAAGAGCATTTATGTTGTTACCATTATCATCCACAGCATTACTCCTTGCTCGATCTTGTCCAGAAAAAACCTTTTTTCCTAGTAGAAGGGCTCTCGGAAAAGGATTTTGACCCCTTCGAACCAAATGAAAAATGACGCAGCAAGAAAGGCTTTCCTGAAGAGCTCTTCATACTGCTGGAACTTGAGCTCATCTTGAGACGCCTTCCACCATGTCCACCACTTTTCTGTCGATCAAATAAAGCAAGATTGCCACTAAAATCACTGTCAACAACCCGATTCCCGAATCTCTTTCGAGCTTTCAAGTCCATCTGACTTTTCAATGCTTTTTCTGACATCTTCAATGCCTGCTTCTCCCCAAAAGTACAAACAGGACAAGCTGGGTCATACTTGTTGAATTCTGGCGTCATACTCTCCAAACACTCAGCATGGAAAACGTGGCCACAAATTAGTACAGAAACAACAGCAAGTTCATTTGAGGACCATGAAGATCTCTCTGTTAACAGTTTTGTACAAATGCCACAGGTTTGGAGATCTATAGAAGGTGAACCAGAACTCCGACCACTAGCTCTGCTCATCTTGTCACGATGGAAACCCATGGATTCACTATCAAATGACCACCTATCTCTACGAGGATTTGCAAGCAGGTCAGAGAAGGCAGGAACAGACCATCCATCTGATGATCCACCATTTGAGCCCCTGGTTGATTCATTACTCCAACCAGGGAGCATGAAGGACGATGATTCTTCAGAAATTGAGAATGTAGGTGACTTTATTCCGGGTATATGACTATCAGAAACTCGTCGTCCCAGCTGGTGTCCGGAAGAATATTGAGGCAAAGGAGTAGAATTGGCAGGAAGCAATTGACTTTTTGTTGATAAAGGAGATGCAGATAATGATGAAACAGAGGGATCTGATGAAGACAGCTTTAAAGGAGAGGGACATGGCACTGCTGATGACTCAAATGATTCTTTGACCTAAGTACCAAAAGAAAGGAAATCAGAGAAGTCAAAAACATACGAGACATGCCCAGAAAGTATCTTCAGCCAAACTTAAGACTGCCTTGTTATTACCTCTGTGGAATTTCTCACAACCAATGTATCTGCAAGAGCAAGAAAAACTACTGTTAATCTTACAAAGTACAAAAAGCACATTATTGTCAACCAATACCATACGTCAGTTTCTCTTTCATGTTCATATAGAACTCAAGGCGGGGAAACAGAATATCCTATTTTAATGACCTTGAATCTTACAGGTCACCAGAAGAATAATGCAAATGACATTCCATTTACAGAACTGACAAACTAAAATCACCAAACTTTTTTCCTTCACAACACATGGTCATACTCAACCTCTGGTCACAATCAGACCTAGAGAGTACAAAAAGAGACGGACATCTCTTAGATAGTAAAATAAGACATGTATAATCACATGTCTGGTTTGGTTAAACACCACATCCAACCAACATGTCTGGGGTTCAAATCAACAAAGGAGCAATGACGGGAAAATGCCACTGTTGATTTTCAGACAAGAGGGCTTTGGAGTTTACCATATACAAAAATTGCAAAGCAATTGGAAAACAAAAATTCAGCACTACTTCCTAACAGCTGCAAAGAATGGTCACCAAAAGCAGAACGAAAACCATATCCAAAGAAAGAAATATCAAGCAACTTCGCAGAACACAACCATTTATTGCATAATCTCATTTTTAAGATAAAAGAGGGGGAGGAAGTGAAAAAGTAATCATCTTCTTTCAGTAGTGTATACTTAACTAAAAATTCAAATCAAATTTTTTATTCAAAGAAAACAATAATGCTTGGAGATAAAAGTCAGCAGCACAATAAATCATGAATTAATTTACAAAAAAAAAATAAATGCTTGGGAGATCAAAAGCTTCTACTGGTCCAAGCATTTGAACCCCAACTTCATGGAAACTAATCCAAATCTTTTAAACACCAATTATTTATATTTACACTAACAGAACAATAAGACTCAAGGACCACCTACATCATTTGATCTAGTGACAAGTCAATAATTTACTTTTCCAGGATGAATGAAGTCCAATTATAGTCGAATGATGTGAACCAGCTCATATCACTCAATGGCAATTAAATCTTAGGTTGGATTTCTTAGATTAACCTTGAATAGCATCTCACAACATAAAACAAGAATTTAATGATATTCTCAGAACAGCCTGCAAAAGCAAACCTGTAGACATCTATCCAGTTCAGCTCTCTCCTTATGGAGTGCGAAAGCCATGTCAAGAACTAGACTATCCTTCACTCGATCTCATAATGCATACACATAGAATTGAAAATTCATTTTATGCACTTAAGGGGGGGAGGGGAGGGGGGGGACAGCATGCAAATCAGAGAGAAATGAAAAATGGATTGCAAGCTCTTCAATATACAGTCAGTATTCTCATGTTCCTTTTATCTTCATTTTGGAAAATCATCAGGCATTAGCACCTCCATCAAGTAAGGTAAAGAGAGAGCCATGTTGAGGTTTACCAGATAGAGGAAGCATCGAGTTCCCCGTGTTGCAATCAGAAGCTGGTGACTTCTGCAATGCAAGTGATCGAAAACTATCCAATGGACTACCCTCTTCAGAGGCATAAAGGGTTTCTACAGTTGTTCCAGATTTAAACTCTAATCTATCATTTCCACCAACTCCATCAGAAGACCAATTGACTGATGTCTCCTCTCCAGCAACACGTCCCCGATTATCCCAACGAAAGCTCCATGAAGGCGAGTATCGAACATTGCTCTGTAAAGTTTCACTGGTTGATCCATTTATGACCGCTCTATCTTTAGCAGCAACACAACAAGCTGAACCCATGTTTTCTTAGGTACAAAATGTGAAATTCATAGGCAGCTAAGAATCACATCAATGATAACACCAGCAAGTTCACTCAACAATGAATACTTGAGAACTTAATTTTCTGAAGCAATAAAGAGAAAATGAAGTCAACTCACAAAAACAAAGGATCGACACTCAAAACTTGTATATGTGCTTATGTCTACATTACATAATCCTTTTGGTACACAAAAAATAAGAAAAGAAATATCAATGAAAAAAAAATAAAAAATAAAGCAAATGGCTCCAGATATGCTGTTTAAATACATTTTATATTACCTTGACTATCTCAAGGCAATTCAAGATCCCATCCTCACAACAGAACATCTTATAACAATTGGTGGCATTTTAAAGAAAGTTCAAGACCTTACACTCCAAACTTGGACAAATCACTCTGCCCCAACAAATCCCACATAGAGCACTCACCCAAATATACACCCCTTCCAACACAATACTTGTTGATCTACAGAGGATGCAATGGGCACTACAAAAGCTGGGAATCCAGGCACACTCTTTAAACAGAGAATGCTTTCTGTAACATAAAATTTCACATATGCTATAGCAATAAGTTGATAATTTTGGAATACGACAGTTTCAAATTTCTATTGCTCAAAATCAGACATCAATATCATGAATCGAATGATGGCTTCATCAAAGAAAAACATGCCCGAGAAAAAAAGCATCATGGTGAAGAATTGCAAATCAGACCAGATGAAACTTCAATTAGCAAATCTGGTAAAATAGTGAGTAGTCTCGAAGACCCTTCTTAATAATTAATATGCACAAAAGCACCATATGCAATAAATACAGCTCACAGGATCCTCATAACACCGCGAAGATTTATTTCACCGGGGAAACCTAATTTTTAAAAAAGGAATGAAAACCTAAGAACATAAAAACAGAAGCTAAAGTCGATTTCATCTGCTAATTTGTGGGAAAAAATATTGCAGTTCAAACCCAGGCATAACAGTCCAGAATAAAAGCCCTAAAAGTAAGAACCGAACACTATGGAGGTCACAGAGATCCGAAATAGCAGCGGAGAAAAACAGTCATAACAGTCCAGAAAAATGAACACAAATTATCTACGGAAACATCGGAATTTCCAAATATATATACTCATCAAACCAATCCTATCTATTCATAAAACTCACACATTTCTACAAATAAATCGATTTATATTCATACAATAAAACACCGACAAATACTTAAATCGCCGTGAGAAAACAAACCGGCGTGATCGAACTTACCGTTTCACCCGTCCGGCGGCCGTCGAGTACGGCGGAGTGAAGATGAGTTTTAGGTGGGAAAGGAGGCGTTATGTGTGAGATATGTAGAGAAAGAAAAAGGTTTTAGAGTGAGAAAAGGTTCTGATTCTTCTTCTGCCGAATTGCAGAGGAGAGAGAAAGACAAAAAGGAGTGAAGTCGTTTTAGACGGCTAATTTGGAACTCCGTCCAACTATCTGTAGCACGTTTCTGCCGTGAAGAATCGTTCTGTTTTCACGGCGTTAAAACGAGACATCTCAGTGGCACTGCTTTGTTTTTTTTTTTTTTTTTTTTACCCTCCCTCTCCTACCCTTTTTCTTTTTTGGTGCCTCGAACTCACAACTTTCGAGTTGAAAGTGACGGGTGCTTATTATTCGAGTAACTCCCTCTCGTGTCTGTTAAAGTTACTCTTTTTAACAAAAAATAATATATAATAATAATAATAATAAATAAACTATATGTAATTTAATGAGTGAAATCTAGAAAAAATAGAGTAATTTCAGTAATGAAGTCTGAAAATGACGAGGTATACACACTTTACTTCTACTTTAAAAGATAAAAACTATTTTTAATAATTTTTTATTAAAAAATAATACAAAGCAAAAGAAAAAAAATTATTAATAAAATACAACAATAATAACATACTGAAGCAAAGAAAGTAAGAAAACATAGCTACTCCTATAAAAATATGAAAATGGAATAGTAGCTACAAAAGTCTAATTAAATAATTAAAAAAATAAAGGGCTTACCATAGAATATTTTCCGAAGGGCAACAACTGTGGCAGAGATTACAGCGGGTGTGTTATTCTTAAGTGAAAAAAAAAAATTGTATGTAGAAATAAGCTGGTGTTGCTAGAAGTGGTACGTTGCGTTTGAGATTTTGTACTTCAGGATTTATGTGCACTATTTCTTTATTTCGAAAATTTGTCAGAGTGGGACAGTGAAAAAAAGGGAGCTTTAAGTCTTTAAAGTGATTTCTTATATCGTACGCGGAGTGCGCAGTACGCATTCCATAGCTTACAAGTGACAAGGAAGTATCATAAAATTTGAGAAATTAATTTTGGGATTGATTCCTTAATTTTGTTATAGGGTGTGCAAAAACCGATTTAACCAATAAATCGAACCCAAAAAAACACTATTGGTTTATTGATATTGGGTTATTGGGCTAACGGTTTTTAAACGGTTTTGCAAATTTTTTTATTGGGTTATTGGTTCGGTTTTCGGTTTTATAATTTTTGTTAATGGTTAAACCGATAACCTAATAAGACTATACTAAATTTACTAGTCTTAATGTTAATTGTTAAACAATTGTTACTTTCACACTTTTTGTTAATGGTTAAACGATTATTACTTTCACACTTTTTTCTTTAAATGTGTCTAGTGTCTAAACTTGCAAGAAAAATGATTGTTACTTTTATGATAATTACTTTCATGTCAAATGCTGGAAAAAAATCATATGGTTTATTTGAAAATTTTCTTATTGTGTATATAATATATATGAGTATTTTCTTATTGGTTAAACCGAAAACCGAACCGTTAAGTACCATAAACCGATTAACCAAAAACCGATAAGAAATATGTTATTGGTTTGGTTATCGGTTTGAAGTATTTACAAACCGAAAATCAATAAACCGAACCAATAACACCTAAAACCGAACCGAACCGAACCAACCGATGCGCACCCCTATTTTGTCATGTGAATGGCATATTCGTCAATAAATTGCAATTAATTTGGGAGATCTACAAGTTTTTTAACCACTTTAATGTAAGCAGTAGTTATTTTAAATATATATTTAAGCTTCAATGATAAAAAATTTGTTTGAAATATTACACCTAACTATTTATTTATTTTCTTTCACATTCAATATATGCTTTTAAGAGTTTCACTAATTCAAAATTATACTAATTTTTTTTTATATTTAAGGTAATTAAATCATCCCTTAAATCAATCATATTGTTCTAAATAATTTCATTTCTCAAATCAATATTGCATCACAGAAAAAATTAAATAAAACTACTACAAGTTCTTCATACAACATATAAATCCGAGGTAGGATATATTCCAAGTCAGTATAGAACCTAAAGTAAACATTCTAACTCGACTGAAATATAGTTTCAATAAAGGGTAAATTACATAAATCCCGTAGTTTTAATATGAAATACAATCTATTCCTAATAAGTTTCTAATTAAAGTAATTCCTTAAAAATTAAAAAAATCGGATACAATAATTGAAGCTCGGATACATTAATATGTAGCTCGAATACATTAAATATTGTCCCGAATACATTAATATGTAGCTCGGATACATAAAATACTGGTTTAGATATATTAATATGTAGCTCGGATACATTAAAAACTAGCTCGGATACATTAAATACTGACTCGGATACATTAATATGCAGCTTAGATACATTAAAGAAATAAGGAATTTTGGAGATTTTTAAAAGTAATAGGGAATAATGGAAATAAGTGAAACAAAAAGTGTGTATTTGTGTAATTTGTCCTTCAATAAATTGATATGTGATTGTTGATTTTTCAATTTTAGCACTTTGGTGTATATAACTTTAAGAGCGAAGTGTTAAATTTTTCCGTAAATTATGAGGAAAAAAAGGTCTAGATTTGACCATTTTGCATATAAATTTTGAGCATATATTATTCTTCTTTCGTTATCAAATCTTGAATACATGGCGACAAATTATATTAATGAGTCAACCAAATATGACTTATTCTATAATAAACTATTACAATAATAATGACAACGCAATCAATAATTATAAACAAGGTTTGAATGAGTGAGGATACGTATTATTATTCTTAATTATTCCTAAATTTTAAGGAGGGAAAAATGTTTTTAATAGATTTTCTCCCTCAAAGTAAAATATACTATTAATCAAGTATGAAAAAGAAATTTAAAAAATTATATTGAAAATAATAAGAAAATATAAATTATACTCGCCATCTAACTCTTTACACATAAAAGCGAAATTCACCATTTTCTCTAACTTAAATTATTTTATTCCTATCTTGTCAATCTATTTGATATACTTTTCTTAGTCCGGTTTTTAAAAATGACTATTTTATTTTTAATACTTCTTTTGATTTTAATTACCTGATATATTTAAAATTACAAGATTTCACAAAAAAAGTCTCGCATACGTAAAGGGATGAGAAATTGGTCTCTTTATATGTACTTAGAGAAACCCCTCTTCCTAAGCTAGTTCTTGTAAGTTATATTTAGATGTCATATCTTTACAAATTTCGTAAAAAAAATTATATACCAAACTAATATAGGTAAAATAAATTGAAACGGAGAAATAATATTTATATTGAATTATGATGATTTTAGGTGGGGAAAAAGATGTTGACAGTAAATAGCTCCCTGTCAAATCAAAATGTGAAAAGATCGCACTATAAATTCAAAAACAGAAAAAACGAGATGGAAAAATAAAAGTAATTGGTCAAAAGCAAATACTATGACTCATTGGAAAATGTGACATCCAAAAGTCTATAGTTTCCCAATTTATCTACACGTATGTAAAACAACAATTTCATCAAACCTTATGGTAAAAGTTAATTTCAGTAATTTGTTTTATTTTTCAAACTAATGTGTTTTATTTTCGGAATCTAATTGCAATGTCGGCAAAAAATCATTAAAACATCAAGGTGGATTCATTTATTTACCGAGTAATAATTAATTTAATTATCAGTGAACAATTATTTATAGCTATTATCTCCGTCGCAAATCATACTTTCTCTTAAAAGAATTAGTTAAGAAGTGTTAATATTTTATTTATTACTATCATTTATGTTTTGCGGTATAATTTATTTTTATTAAATATATACTTTATTTATTTGAAATATTTATAATTTTTAATAATAATTACTAAAATAAATTAATAAAGAAATATTTTTTAAAATAATTATAATCTGATTTAATAACAAAAGAAGTTTCACAACGGATACTGCATTTTACCAAACAAAACATTAAGCCTGTGTATATAATATTATCTCAATTTCTTCTTAGATGTCGTGTTGTAATTTTTTAGAGTCAATTTGACTCATTTTCAAAGCTAAATTAGATTATTAATTTTTATATTTTAAAATAAAATTTTAGATATTCAAAATTACATGAAAATACTATTAATTGCAGCTTTTCTCATATCAATATGATGAAAAAATACATCCTAAAATATTAATAAAATTTATACCGTTTGACTCTAAAAAAAAACATAACAGCTAAAAGAGAACGGTGAAAGTAATATATATATATATATTCCACGTTTACAGACTATAAATAGTAATGAGCAATATTCTCGTTAAAGGTTTTGTGTTTCAACCACTTTTATATATGAAGAAATGTTTGATAACGATAAATATAAATAATGTGACGTTTACTTGTTTAGGAGATTTGTCAATGTCAACGAATGAGAGAATAACAAGTTTATGGCTATTTCAATGATACGTGCCACTTTCACCTGTCACCTTCATGCAATTTTGTAATTTTATATACCTTTATTTGCAATTGTCTCACGCAACCTCATTTGTCTGAAAATAGAAAACCTTTTGGAAAAGTTGTTTAGTGCATAGAGCTGGTGTGTTTGGTAAGATGGATTTTAGTATTTAGCATGTAAGTAAAATTTATTATTCAAATAGTATTTATGTTTAGTGAGATCATGTGTGGCGTGGGAATGGAGCTACGGTTGAAAACAAGGTGTGTTGCAAAGATGGAGAAAATACAATCAATCTAAAATGTCATTTGTAGAAATTTATTTTAATTATTTTAGTTTGAGAAGTTATTATCTCATTTTAAGGAAATTTATTTTTAATTAGAGAAATATTTTATATACTAGTATTATAATATCTTATACATGTAATCGAACAGAGGTCTCGAGTTTGAACTTTGAGTATGAAATTTTTTTTGGTAGGGTGCGCTTCCCCTTGAATCGGACCTATGCGGACATGAAACAAGATTAATTTGAGTTTCAATATGAATATCATACACTGAATTAAAAAAAAAAATGAATTTTGTGATTGAAATAAAAGTTGGCTTTTTATTCAAAAACTTTGGTCTATCTTAAGAGACAAGAGGATATAATTTACTTTTAGTGCTATGTTGGCTTCTCATACTTTGGTCACCTTTTGCTTTGCATTTGAGCTTTTTTATTTTTTGGTAGTCGATAGTGTTTTAATGTCTCATTAGATGTTGATCAGAAGAAAAAAAGAAATGTCCAAAAAAGTATGACAAATGTAGTATGATGGGTTATTCCATAAAGGCAATGGTGTGAGTGTGACCTAAAAATCTTTGATTCCTATCATGTACGATACATTTGCGTACTTATGTTGTTATTTTGAAATGTCCAACAATACTTGTTCACTTTATGAAATCAATGGATAACTATAAACTTAGTTTCTAATTTACCCTTATTATTAATTATAATTTTTTTAAGAAGTGTGCAAATATTGCTAGACTGAGAAAGTATGTAGTATTTGGGAAAAATGAAATACCTAACAGGTATTAGTCAACTGATCAAATCATTCATCATTCTCTAATTTACGAAATTATAGAGAAAGAAAGAATTAAGTCCTAGGGCCAGATACTTGAAAAGCTTCTACTCAGAAAGAATTTTTTTCCTAAGTATTCACTTAAACAATAAGTTGTTTTAAAAAATGAAATGCTAATTTTAAAATGTACCTTAAATATTTACAAAAACGTACCTATCTCCATCCATCACTTACGTGCCGTGGCAGTTGGTTAATTAAGAGCATTAACAATGTAATTTTGAAAATGAGCACGACTTGTATCTATTAATCAATATTATTTGAAAATGATTAGTCCAAATCGTTCAACCAACACTGATGATTGCGTTGGTACGGTTAAGAAAATAATTGTAAGAGTACTTTAAAATACTTTCTATTCTAACACTATAATTTATAGGGAAAATTAGCAATTAAGTCATAATACCTAACATAATTAGTCAAAATAACAACACTTTAAAATATTTATTTAAAATGGCAGAATGACAATATTTTTATAAAATAATATGTATTCAGATTTTAGTATTTAAAATTAATTTTATTTATGGAAAGAGTCCTATATTGGACCAAATTATATATCAATAACCATTTAAAGAAAAAAAATTAAACCAATACACATTAACCTTTTTTCAACTCCATTCACGTTTCTTCCCCACTTTTCACGTTTCTTCCCCACCTTTCACGTTTCAAGTTTATCTTTCTTCAAGGTGCTAAATTGTTGTTTATCAAGAAATCTTCTTTATTGTTAAATGAAATATATTTATTAATTCAAGCAGATTTCTCGATTGGCAAGGTAATTTCCATTATCCATTTTGATTTATTTTGATTTTGATGTTTAAAGCACCGATTCTATATATTATGGATTTCCAGTCGAATTTTTCAATTTTTTCAATTTTTTTTGTGATTTTCTTTTAATTTTTCAGATTTTGGAGAATCTAGAAATTCATATGTATGTAGATTTTGTTTGATATTTAATACATTCTAATTTTTGATAATTTCGAAATTCAAATTATCAAAAATTATATTTTCATATTTGAGATTTAGTAGATTGTAGTAACACATTAGCATACATACAATATATATTGTTTGATTTTTTTATACATTCATATTTAATAATTTCGAATTTTGCTTATAGGGTTACTAATGCACAAGTGAATACGGATTCAGATTCGGTTTTGATGGAAAAAAATTGGAAAAAAGAACATAGTAGATGAAGAAGAAGAAGAAAGACAAAGTCAAATAAGAAGGTTACAAAATTGTATTCATACCACAATTGTCTTCATATTAATTTTTGTTTGTCAATTGTTTTTCTTTTACTCATCATTTGTATTTTTATTTTAAAATATTGTATTTCTTTTTTAGTTTGTAGTAATTTAAATAGGTATATAATGTATTCGTCACAATTCTATATATTATGATTGAATACATAATTTATAGAATTGTGACGAATACATTATAAGAAGGGAAATGGAAACTTATTGGTATTCATTTTTTCGTTTGAAATACAAAATCATACTGAAATACAACCTGATATTTGATATACAAACTTAGTAAGACATATTTTGTATTTTATTTTGCTAAAGCAATATAATTTTATGAATACATAATATATAAAATTGTGCGACGAATATATCACAAGAAGGGGAATACAAAATTATTGGTATTCATTTTGCGTTTGATATACAAAATGATATTGAAATACAACCTGATATTTGAAATAAAAACTAAGCTAGAAAATACTTTCTGCAAATTTAAAGTGAAATAATAATATAACAAAATTGGATATTGAAATATAAATATAATTTATTTTGAATAAACTTATTCTATGTATTATATATGTATTCATCGCAACTGTATTTTTCAATATCATTTCGATCTACAGCTAATTTGTATTTATATTTTGGTATATACTACACAACTGCCTTTATTTTTGTACTTGAACTAGAACGCCGAAGAGTTGTATTCATCATAAATCAATACCAACATTTTATGTATTTTAAATTAGTTATACATATCATTAGGTATTCGAATACATTTCGAATGAACACATATTCAAAGAAGTTCAAACATTTAAATATCCAAAACAGAGGGCATTAGAAATTTTCCAACACTTCCACTCATATAAGATATAGAATACAAACTACTGTTTTCAAAAAAAAATTGAAATTCTTAAGAACAAAGAAAAAAACGTTAGAAAGAAAAATGGCAACTTATGCTCTTTCAAAAACGTAACTGATGTTAATTTTTTTAAAAAAAAATTTACCTTTTTTGAATTTTTTTGTTCCATGATTTTCTCTATTCAGTTATTAATTATTTGTATTCTTTCAAATTAATCAAAATAAAATAAATATATAACTCAATCCTTAACAAATTAAAATATTGACATTTTAAATAAATAGTGAAACTATTGCTAAGGAGTCCCATTAAAAGCTAAAATATTGTTGTTTTGAAAATTTTCCCTAATTTATAAAGGCGAAATAGTCTGGTGGACCTTTGTACTTGTGTCAGTTTGTATTCTTAACCCTTCTACTTACCCTTTTGTCATCTGGACCCTTAAACTCAATAAAACACAATTTATCGAACCCCTCTAACCATTGACCACGCTTATGTGTCTTTAAGATGACTGAGTTAGCAAAAGTGTGTGACTTTACGCTCATATCAATAATTTGTATATTAGTTGGCAAAAGAGAAATACCTAACAAAACGTAAACAAATATTAAGCCTAATCTTGCACGTAATTCTAATTCCTAATTATTTCCTACAGAATATTCTTGTTCTTATCGATCTGGTGAGAAATGTGGTTGAGCATATCGTCAAACTGATCAACCCATGTACCTTAAAATGTGTAAACAGATGCGAAGTCACAAGTTTTGTAAAAGGGTATTTGAAAATTAATATACAAGCATGAAAAATAATTTGTGACCCATGCACTTTAATTTTTCGACGAAGGTGGGCGGGGGGGGCTACGCCAGTAGTTGTAACACCACGCGTACACTTAACCTTCCCTGATTCGTTTGATTGGAACACCTCTTTTTGCTTTGTTTTTGAATAGTATACACGGAGAAGCAGAGACGACAACGAATTCTAGAGGCACTTAGATATTGCAAGAGAAACAATCTTCATTGTAGAAACGGATTCATTAGGCATAACAAAAATGATTAGACAGGATCCCATGAGGCCCTGCAGATAGATTCAGGAGTTACAACAACATGTTCAGGCACACATACAACAGGGAAGCAAATAACTTAGCAGATAGATTAGCAAATGAGGCATGAGGGGAAGATTCAAGGGCAAACATATCAAGGGGAATTCTAAATAGTACTGATAAAGCGAACAAGGAAGATGAGAGTACATGGCCAACATCATGAGTAGAGACAGACAGCACAGATATGATAATTACGCCTGAGCTTTGTCAGCAAAAATTGATTCCTTCAAATTCAAATGGGTTAGATCTGGAGCAAGCCTCTTGGAATCTCTTTTTCTACCTCAGCTGACGGAACGAGAACAGAGAAGAAAGGATCAACAGTAAAGACTAGGCATCTTGGTCAATAGCCACCGGGGTATATATCTACGCAAAAAGGCAGATTTAGACGAAGAAATACATATTTCAATTGAAGAAAGAGGCGGAGGAAATAAGAAATTTATTTTGTCTTATTTAGACAGATCCCAACAAAATTAGCAGAATAATAACTTACTTCTTTATTATCTCAATATCATATTGATCCATCAAATTTAATTCAATCCACCCATTGGATACCCTTTTCCTAATCCTAAGTACAAATAAGTAAGTGATGTTTTATTTCAGGATTATTATGAGCTTTAACCATTCGGTCATTTAGTTTACAAAACAAAGTGTATAAGTTGTGTATATTTTATACTAAATATACATATACATAACATGTACACTAATAGTATATATTTTTCGATTATATTGATATACTAGTTGGTGGAACGATATATATCCGTAACTTTTCCTTTTATTTCCAAAATGATGAAAATGTCAAACCTTTGGACTTTAATCTATGCTGATTGGTGAGCCTCTAAAAATGTTTTGGGCTTGTTGATAAGTAGGTAACTTTTGGGTCTTATTGAGACCAATGGGCTATTCTTGCAGCAGTTACCACCAGCCCAGTAAGTTTTGGGTATCTGACCTTGAGAATTGAGGCCCAATGAAATGTAAAGATGTTTTCACTTTATTATTATTTATTATATTAATAATTGATGAATGAGTGTAGTAGTTTTTTTCTCTATTAGTATGTGTATAATTTTACAACAAAATTAATTGTACACGAAAAAATATAGTTCATTATCCAAATATATAAATAACTTGTATGTACGTTCACCTTAGTGGGTGAAGAGGTTTTGATATTTGGTGTGTATGTGTATGGGACGAGAGGGACACAATCGATAATAATGAAATCTTATACCTAGTGAATTTTTCACTCTACCTATTCCGAACAAAAAGGACTAGTGATATAACGATGGTGTATCGTTATATCATCGTTATAAGCATGAAAAATAATTTGTGACCCATGCGCTTTAATTTTTCGACGAAGGTGGGCGGTGGGCGGCTACGCCAGTAGTTGTAACACCACACGTACACTTCACCTTCCCTGATTCGTTTGATTGGAACGCCTCTTTTTGCTTTGTTTTTGAATAGTATACACGGAGATAGTGATAAGGTCTTGTAAATTCTACCCTCCTTTGCCCTATTTTGTGGGATTATACTGAATTTATTGTTGTTGAGTGTTGTTATACACGAAATTGCACATTTTATAGTAAGCTTTTTCTTTTTTGAAGTACATGCATTCAGGTAAACTCTTTGTATGTAATTATGTGTATATATATTATCTCCCTTTCAGTTTTTTAACCTTTTAATTCATCTTTTTCTTTAATATTTAACACTAACTGAAGCTATTCAATTGTTCTATGATCCATCTAAAGTAATTCTTGGGCCCAAAAGAATAATCTTGTGCGTGTTCCTTATTATTTTTAACTGCCTTATACACGCTTAAATTGGTGAAATTTCTCATGTAGTCCCTTTTTGGGACAGGTATTTACTAAATGATCCCTTTTAATACTACTCTTGCAATTTATAACCTTTTTAGACCATGGTCGGAACTTGGAAGATTCATTTGAGAAACTTAATTTTATGAGGAAATGTTGGATCGCAATCTGAAATCTTATGAACGTTAGATGATAATCTGATGTTTCGTTACTCGTTAGGACCAAGGTCTATATTTGTACAAGTATTAAATATATGGACAAAATCTAAATAATGGCCTACATTTTGAGCCATTAAATTGAAGAGGAGTTTTCACAAATATACAGCCCCAGCACAATATTTTGCTCCTACACAGCTATATATATATATATATATATATATATATTTAAGTTTGCATCCACATACTCAACATTTTTTTTTTTGCAACGATGGTGATAAACCCTTTATACATTATTATATTGTACAATATTTATACACTTATACAATAAATAATGTATCAATCATGTATATAAGTGTGTAATAATTTAAACGATGTATGTTTTGTATACAAGTATATAACATGCATGCCATTAACTACTAGCTTCATATAGACGATCTATAGTGATTTTTAGTTGCTCATGCAGTTTTTGTTCAAAACCAATCCAAATCTCCACCAAACGAGTTCAAGTTTCGTACACATGAACTTTCATAAACTATCTCCAACAAGTTTAAGCAGTATTCACTCCAAATTTCTCATTTTACGACCTATATCTTACAAAACTAGTACTCTAACTACGATTTGTCGACTAACAATCAAGAGGTGGTTAGGTTAAAGAAAAGAAATAGGGAAATGGCCTAGCTTTCAAATTAATATAACCTATTATTAATTAATGAGGAATTTTCGTAAATAGCCACTATAATAAAATTTAATTGTGCTCCATAGCTACAATTTACATATTTACGGGATGTAACTACAATTTAAGCTGTCTCGTTTGATTAATTCGCAAGTGCATAATTTGCGGGTACATTTGTATAATTCAATTATTTTTGTATAAACTTGAAATAACGAATTTATACAATTACAAACATCAGGAGTGTAAACAATTATACAAATTATATTATACAAAAGTTATACAAATTTTGAATTATACAAACGTGCGAACTATACAAAACTAAAAAGTTGAGCCGCGTAATTATAACTAAAAGTAGTTTTCAACTTCTACTACTAGGCATGCTTTCTCTCTCGGCGCAAGTTAGCTTAACCTGCGCCCACCATGGGTAAGCGAGTTCGTATGCCCACACAGAAAGCGATAATGGCACGGGAAGCACTGCAGATGAAGGTTAACTCACAACGAGGACGAAAACCAGGTCAGGGAGAGGGGAATACAACTGAAACAAGTAAAATGGAAACTGAATCGAGCAGCAAATCAATAGGATCTAAAGGTGTAGTTGAATTGAGTATGCAGAGTGGGGATTTAACTTCAAAGCAGCTAAAAAACAAAGCTCCAATAGGTACAGGGATGGCCAGTACAACGGAGAAGACACAGAGTAATGGAACAGTACCATGCAATAAGGATATGGTGAGACAACAACAAAATCAAGCGTCAACCATCTGGAAGGGGATTATGCAGACTACTGGTGACAGGAGCCCTATGGAATCGAGTGGGAGTAAACAGTCATGGGCAGATGAAGTGGAAGAAGAAATTGCATCATCAGGTAAATCAATTTGGGATAACTTTGATATTGCAAAATTGTCTAATGCTGGGTACAAACTGGATTTTGTTCCTCCAAAAAAGAAGGGGGATATTGTTGAAATAGAACTGGAAGATATAGAATCCGAGATTATGTATTGGGGAAATGCTGTGGTATGTTACGTGTTGGGTGCACATCCTCCATTTCAGGTGATACAGGGGTACATTCAAAGGCTATGGGGGAAACATGGAATTGATAAATTGGCTATGCTAAAAAATGGGGTGATTGTAAGATTTGAGACAATTATTAGTAAGCAAGAGGTGTTACAGGGAGGGATT
Organism: Solanum stenotomum; assembly: GCF_019186545.1. Classification (NCBI taxonomy): domain Eukaryota; kingdom Viridiplantae; phylum Streptophyta; class Magnoliopsida; order Solanales; family Solanaceae; genus Solanum; species Solanum stenotomum. The sequence continues at coordinate 2,088,265 of NC_064282.1, forward strand.
TATCATTTTGACAACAAACCATTCATAGTAAAGGAATGGACAAAGGAGCTAGAATTTACTAAAGAGGAATTACAAATTGTACCAATCTGGATTAAATTTCCAGGGCTTGATTTCAAATACTGGAGCAAGGCTGGACTAAGTAAGATTGGAAGCTTGGTTGGCAAACCAATGATGGTGGATCATAACACGGAGGCTAGGAATGGTCTAAATTTCGCTCGAATATTGGTTGAGGTGGAAATGGGTACACAACTACCAGATGTAGTGAAGTTCAAAAATGAGAAGGGCAAATTGGTTGAACAATCTGTGCAGTATGATTGGAAGCCAATACTTTGTAAGTTTTGCAATAAATATGGTCATGAGGAAGAAGTGTGTAGATTGAAGAAGAAAGGGCCTCAAATTACTCAACATCCTCCAAAGATAGATGGTAAGGGGGAAGGACAAAATAAACAATGGCAAACTAAAGAAGGTCAAATTGGCATAGTGATACAACATCAAGATAAGGGACAACAAGAGAACAAAAAGACAACTGACAACATGAAAGAATGGCAAACTCCAGCTAGAACAGGGAAATCTCCTCCAAGGACACCTCCAGGTCAGTCATCTCGGATAGAAAGCATGAATTCTTTTCAGGTACTACAAAGGAAAAATGAGTTGAAAGTTGATGCAGAGAAAGTGGGTGGACAGACTATTCTTAAGTCTGGAAATGGTTAATCTCCTCAGCTGGAATGTGAGGGGTCTGAATGGCCCTAATAAGCAAAAGTAAGTTAAAATCCTTTGCAATGAAGAAAAGGTAAGCTTGATAGGCCTACTGGAAACAAAAATAAAGAGTGGAAAGATTGGACAATTGGCTGATAATATGTTTGTTGGCTAGGAATATATCACAAACTTAGAAAGACATTATAATGGCAGAATATGGGTTACATGGAGGCCAGATTACTATCGAGTGTCACTCATTAGTATGACTGCTCAATAGATTACATGTGAGGCTATGTTTATTCCCCTGCAACTTTCTTTTGAAATAACATATGTATATGTTTTTAACAACAAGGAGGATAGAAAGGATTTGTGGGCAAGTTTATTAACTCAAAGCAAAAGTTGTAACAAACCTTGGCTGGTGGTAGGTGATTTCAACTCCATGTTGAGTGCAGATGACAGAATAGGAGGAAACCTTGTTACTTGGGTTGAAATCATGGATTTCAATGAATGTGTGACTGAATGTGGACTGATGGAATTTCCAACTCAGGGGAATAGATATACATGGAGTGACAAGCATGAAGAACATAGAATTTTTTCAAAAATAGACTGGATATTCATTAATAGAGATTGGTTGGATACAATGCCTTGCTGTAAAGCCTTATTCTTACCTGAGGGTATTAGTGATTATTGTCTAGCAAAAGTGATGTTGACTGAGGAATATAAGACCAGGAGGTCTTTCCAGTTCTGTAATGTATGGAGCAAGCATCCACAGTTCCAAGAGATAATACAAGAAGGATGAAATGTAAATATAGAGGGATGTATGATGTACAAGGTAGTGAGAAGATTAAAGTTGCTCAAAAAGAAGTTGAGAGTATTACACTCACAAGCTTTCCAGAATATAGTGAGTGAGGCAAATGATGATAGAGCCAAGCTGCAACAGGCTCAGGTAAAACTACAAACAGATCCAAGTAATGTAGAATATCAAAAAGGTGAGAGCCAACTGTATAAGAAATTCAGAAGATCTTCATATATGGCTGAAATATTCTTACAACAAAGAAGCAAGGCTACATGGATAAGACTGGGAGATGATAATACTAGGTACTTCTACTCAGTCATTAAACATAGAAAGTTGAAGCATGCCACAACACAATTGAGAGACAAATCAGGAAACTGGCAAACTGACCCTGTTGTCATTGCAACACTATTTGTGGAGTATTATGAGGAAATTCTAGGCAATAAGACAGTGAATAGAAGGCCAGCAGATGAGGAACTAATAAGGAAATGAATGGTGCTTGCAGAGGAACAACAGTGTAAATTAATTAAGAGTTTTGAGTCAGCAGAAGTGAAGAAGGCAATATTTCAGATAGATAGTAATAAAAGCCCTGGACCAGATGGATTTGGAAGTGGATTTTATAAATCAGCTTGGCCTATTGTGGGAGAAGATGTTACAAATGCAGTGCTAGAATTTTTCCACTGAGGCAGATTAACTCAACCAGTATTGCACTTATTCCCAAGATTGATAAGCCTGAATTTGCCAGTCAATTCAGACCTATCTCTTGTTGTAATGTCATTTACAAGTGCATATCAAAATTAATTTGTAGTAGGCTGAAATCAGCTATTAGTATTATAATTGCAGAGAACCAATCAGCTTTTGTCCAAGGAAGATCAATGATGCATAATGTACTCATTTGCCATGATATCTTGAGACATTACAATCGGAAGAATGCATCTCCTCGATGTCTTATGAAGATAGACCTGAAGAAAGCATACGATATGGTTAGCTGGGAATTCCTGGAGGAAGTACTTATTCATTTTGGGTTTCCTGGACAGTTTGTGAAGTGGATTATGTTGGGAGTAACAACCACCATGTTCTCAGTCAAAGTAAATGGAGGAAGCCATGGGTTTTTTGCAGGTAGAAGAGGATTGAGGCAAGGAGATCCAATATCTCCTTTGTTGTTTGTACTTGTGATGGAGTACCTGTCTAAAACACTACATACAATGAGTCAATTACCAGACTTCAAGTACCACCCAATGTGCAAGAAACTGAAACTTACACACCTTATATTTGCTGATGATCTGATGATTTTTTGCAAAGGAAATGTGGACTCAGTGAATAGAGTGATGGAAGCATTAGCTCACTTCAATGCTGCTACTGGTTTGGAGGCCAATTTGGAGAAATCTAATGTGTATCTAGCTAGGGTAGATGAGAGGGTCAAAATGCAAATCCTAGCCAGAACTGGATTCTCAGAGGGTGTGTTTCCAATTAAATACCTAGGACTCCCTTTGTCACCTAAGAAATGGAAGAAGATTGAGTGTTGGTCCCTGATAGACAAGATTACTCACAGAATAAAAGTAACATATTCTAAACAACTTTCATATGCAGGGAGATTGCAAGTGATTAATGCAGTACTGTTCTCAATTCATAGTTTTTGGGGAACAGTATTCATCCTTCCTCAGAGTATTCTCAAGAAAGTGGATCAGATATGTAGAGATTTCCTATGGGGAAGCAGTGCTGATAAGAAGAAGGTAGCATTGGTTGCATGGGATAAAGTGTGTCTTCCAAAAAGACAAGGTGGTTTGAATATTAAAGGTTGTAGTAATTGGAATAAGGCATCTGTGGGACAATTATTGTGGCAAATTATAGTTAACAAAGAGTCATTGTGGGTTAAATGGGTTCACGGCATATATATGAAGAGTGACACTTCAATATGGACTCATAAAACTCCTATTGACTGTAGTTGGTATTGGAGGAAAATTAATGCACTCAAAGAGCACATGCAGGGCTGGTACAATCACAGAAGATATATGCTGACTCAAACTGGTAAGTATTCTATTACCAAGAGCTATCAAGCGCTCATGGGAACTAAGCCTAGATGGAATATTGCTGAACTAGTCTGGACATCAATGGCTATACCAAAGCATAAATTCATGACATGGTTAACAGTTCAAGGAAGATTACTCACACAGGAAAGAAAGTTGAGACTGCAGATTCATGTGGAGGATACTGCATGTTGTTTATGTGAGGAAAAAGTAATGGAGACTAATGTTCATCTCTTTGAAGATTGCAAATGGACATCAACTGTGTGGCAAGCTATGCACCAATGGACAGAAGTACCAGTGCATAATATTGGTATTGTACAGGTCCTGGAAAACATAAAAGGGAATCGTTGGAAGCAATTCAAAAAAGAGATCATGGCAGCTATCTGCGGAGCAATCATATACCACACTTGGCGTGCTAGGAATTGGAGGAGATTTAGAGACATACGTGTACATACGGAAGAGGCAGTAACACAGATAAAGAAGGAAATCAGTGAAAGATTACACTTACTTAGTAGTTCTAAGAGAGCAAATAAATGTAGACAATTTATTCAGCATTTGTTATGTAACTAGGTATTTTGTTTTGTTAGAGGCCTATTCTCTGTTTCAGAAATAGGTGCTCTTTTATTTGTATATGTTCTTTGGTGGTTATGGTAATATTTTACAGTTGTTACCAAAAAAAAAAAAAATTATAACTAAAAGTAGGTCGCAAATTGTAATTAAGGCAAACTATAGCTATGTTAACTACTCTCTCGGTCCCAATTTATGTGACTTACTTTCCTTTTTAGTCAGTCCCAAAAAGAATGACACATTTCTATATTAAGTAACAATTTGACTATAAAATGCCTATTTTACCTTTAATGAAATGATTTACAGTCACACAAATTTCTATCATTCATTTTGAACCACAAGTTTTAAAAGTCTTCCTTTCTTTCTTAAACTCCATGCCGAATCAAACTACATCACATAAAATGGGACGAAGGGAGTAATTAACTAGTATATGTTTGCTTAAACACATAATTTTCCTTATTAATTATTTACACTAGCTATTTAGTATTAATCTAGAGTAACATAAAATTTTCCTTATTTTCATTTTACTTATTTAATTTTCAATTCACGATTACATGTAACAATCTTTGCAAAATATATAAAGATCATCATTCTAAATTTGGCATGTTTTAATTCAAAATTCCCCTAAACTATTCGTAGTCTTAATTTCCCACCCGCAATCTCTTCCTACTAAAGTAAGATATACTCGTCCGCCATGGACAAACACAAATTTAAACCAAGCATGTATTTTTAGTCCTCCTGTCGGAATTCTTGTCTCTAATGCCCGTTAATTAAAAGAACTTATTTCGTTATGCAAAATTTGCGAACATTTTTGTAGATAGATTAACCGTTATCTGATATACAAAGACTAGAAGATACTCCCTCCGTCCATTTTTAGTTGTCATGATTTTCTTTTTTTCAGAGTCAAACTATAAGAATTTTGACTAATATTCTACGATCATCATATTAATATTCAAAAGATTGCAATTTATAGTACTTTTGGTATAGTTTTTGAATATTAATTATTTTGTTTAAAAATATTGAATTAATGTAATTTAATTTAAATTTAAAAATTAGTCAAACTGACTTTCGAAAAAAACAACATGACAAGTAAAAGTGGACGAATGAAGTACATAATTCATTTATTTTCTTATATATATATAATAATTACACGGATAATTAAGTATATATTACAGACAAGAAGAAAACTACATATCCAGTACTCATGCAAAAATATAAGCAAAGTTTACTAGGATTAGTATATCGATCGATATTAAAGTAGTACTATATATAACTGCAAACATATATAGTAGTAACGTAACACATATGTAGTATTAGGGTAACTCATATTCAACTATCAGACTAATTAGGGTTTCCACAAACCCTAATTATAATATGACATCGATCATGATTAATTTGGTATGAGTTTGAAAGGAGGTTTGGATAGAGCAGGTGTTGGATCATATCTTCCATAATCCTTTGTGTTCATCTTAAGAACCCTTTCATGCCTTAATTGCTCCTCCTGTTTACATACAAATTACAATTAATATATTTAAAAGTTTTAAAGGAGAAAAATAAAAATATTTTTTAAAAAACTTGTTTTTAAGTAAAGTGAAGGGTCAAAAACAGACCTTTAACTATCCAATTTTTCGAATTTCATGTGTGACCTATGAAGCATGCGACTTTTCTATAACTAACATAACTCAACTATCAATCGTTTCATTTTCGTACCTTAACGATGGTGAATCCAGGTAGGTAAAAAAGAACAACTAATGGTTCAGGTGTACTGTTAAATAGTTGCTGATAGTTCATGTATGAAACTTGTACACCCAGTGGCGGAGCCACATGTAGTTGAGGGACACCTCTCGTCGGAAAATTACTACACACTGTGTAGCTAGAGTAAAAATACTTTTTATGTATATATATTACATATTGACACTCCTTGAATTCTACGCGATTTTACTTTTTTATATTTTGACACCCCTTAGTCAAAGTTCTGGCTCCGCCTCTGTGTACACCTAATATAGTTCAGATATGAAACTCAAAAAATCAAGATATTTTAGGTGTGTTTTTGACTGTTAACTTTTTTAAGGTATGCAATTTAAATTTTCTCCAGCTTCATGAAGGGAAAAAACTAAAGAACTCTAATCAAGAAGACCAGAGATCAGTACTGAACTCTTTGGCCATAATACATAGCATTTGATTAATCATGATTACTCAAGAAACTGAAAGTGATTTAACTTGCAAACAATTTATTAGCCTCAATATTCCAAGAAATTGTTAATAAAATGATGATTATATTATATACTAATTAAATACAAACCTCATGAGTTGCACTCAGCTCTTCCTGATCAAAGTTGTTCAAAAAGCTCGACTGTCGACCTGCTGCATCAAAGTAATTGTGCCACATAGTTTTACTTTAATTTGCCTTAGTCTTATTGTTCTTGAAACTCTAACAAGATTAAATATTATAGCTTAAACAAACCAAGTATAAACCTAATTAAACAGCATTTTATAAGTAATTACTATTATAGTATTTAATCAAATTCATCTCTACATGCAGGAGTTTCGCCTAATTTGGCCTATAGTATTAAGTGGCGTAGCCAGAAATTTTAACCAGAAGACCGGGAAAAAATGCAAGAATATGATTGTACTTAGTATATATGTCTTGTTGATTCTAAGTAAAGAAACCTAATTATATATGAGTCATTATAGTTAAGTTCATGTACCTGCAAATGAAGTTGAAAAAAGGGATGCAGATATGAGAAGGAAGAAGAGACTAATTTTCTTGATTAGCATGAGACCCCCCATTATCAGAAAATTTTATAAATTATTCTCTCTTTTTCTCTGGCACTCTCTCTTTTTAAGTATAGAAGCAATGATGCTTTACTTTCTCTATGTTGCACCATACAACATTTAAATATATAGTACTACTATTGGCATGCTTTTGGATAGAAATTGAACACAAATATTTTATTCTAAAGAATTCAATCATCCTTATTTGCTTTTGGTATTAAATTTGGAAAATTATCAAAAAGGTGAGTGGCATCACTTTTCTTTTTGTTGGGGCACTATTAGTCTAAAGAGTTAGTGGAATTAATTATTTAATATTATATCGTTTAATTAAGTCCATAACAGGGAGCATGGACCCCTAATACAAGTTTAACTGTATCCCATTTTGTTTTTAGTGTTAAATTGTGATAATAGACCGAAGAGTCATTAACATTGATTCCCAAGAGCAACGTATTTACTAGTTTCTCCATAACGATACATGTCTTGAACGATCATAATATATATAAATAAACAATCATCGAGATTGAGGAAGCTATTTTAGTAATGATTCAAATAGAGTGATGATACTTCTCAAAATAATTAATGGGATAATTATGAGTTTGAATCAATTGGATATCTATATATATACACACTTTATGTATAATATACACAACATATACACTATTAATATATCTGCTGTGTATACTTGGATCATATTAGTAAACTAGCTAGTTGACCGAGGGTAAGTTTCTCATAATTAATCCTTATATATGTTTATCAAAAGAGAGAAGATAGTACTATTCAATTACTCCAATGACAATAATTTGTACTTGTCAAAGGATAGAATGTGTTGATTTGTCTTTTTTAGGTCTAGCTATTAGTTATCTATAGATTTGAATATGTACGAGGCCGGGAAAGCAAAAGAAACCACATTGAACAATGCTCGATGAATAGTAGGGTCTTTATAGGATGTGTTTTTGACATGTAAGTGGAGTTTTCAGATAATATTATTACAGGTAATATAGCTTTATTGTTATCTCCTGTCTCATCGATGTGGGATTCATTTCATTCATCACTTTCTCGTGTCTAGATCTGGCCTTTTTTTTTTAATTTGGGGCATCAGTATTTAATTATCCGGTGCATGCACATCCCACGATATATTGTTCAGGACCTGGGGGTGCTGACTAGACCGGACCTGACTCTTATATACCACATCAAATTAGGCTTCTTACCCCTAAAAAATTAGTTCAAATGGAACAAAATTATTCAAGCGTTATTAGAAGATCATGAAATTTCATCCCTCATCCACGTGGAATTCATTCTATTTGTCAATGCGGATACATATATTAAAAATTCTACTTAATATCTACTACCTTCAATTAACATAGAAACTTGATAACTATTTATCGAAAACTTAGGTGAATGGAAATAAATTGTATAGGGAGTATACATTAGTATCTTTTAGAGGGGAGTAAAGGTGGAGGTTACGAGGTGAAATTCGAAATTGAATCGTAGTCAATAAAGTAAAGTTTATCACTTATGATTTTTACTTCACATTATTAACCGGTAAATTAAATTCCATGGAAGCATCCTTTCACTGGTAAATTAGGTAAGCATAAAATAGTTTTTTGGGGATTAGTGCTATCAATTATCCAATACGACAAAGAGAACCTACCAAATGCCATATTGAAATTTGAAAGGACATTCATGGTGGAGGATAAAGTGAAGCTAATTAAGCATATTATTGGTAGATAGTGAATTCTTTCCATTTAATTTATTCATTTAAAGGTACAAATAAAGTTATTTGATATCCCTACCTGTATGTTAATTATTTAGCAACTTGTCAACTGGTTATTGTAAACAATAATAATTCTTCATAAATTAATGGTACTAGAGAAAGTATCACACTTTTTTCCAGTGAACCTTATTTTCCCTCTAATTTTAAAATGAAATTTTGATACATTTATAAGTAATTTAAATGCATGGGACAATAATGTTCATTGGAGAAAAAGAGAAATATTTCATAGTCCATAGCCAATTCACAAATGCATAGGATCTTTAAATTATTTTGTTGCAATCCTATATGTCATTGACATGATATTTCTACTAGTCCTATTGGATACAAATACAAGCAAGTGCTTTAGTACTATAGGTAATTATTGACTACATTATTCTCAATATATTCAACGAAAATTTTATAATTATGGCTATCTGGGCCAACATATGCACAAATCGATTAATTTCATGAAATATCTTCAACATCCCATTAGTATATGGGATTGAATAATTTTATCCGCTAAAATTTGAACAAATGGGAAGAAATCAATTTTCCTCTTTCCTGCCCATCCAATAATCATACCTTCAATCTTTCTTACCCTCACCTTTCTTTTCAATTCTCTATTTCAAATAACAATTGACTTTTGACAACAATTAACAGATTGAACAAAAAGATTATGTTTTTTATCCAACTAAAAAAGTTGAAAAGTTAAAATAGTTCTTAGTGCTATGTATTGCAAAAGCACAAGTAATTGAATCAAAGTGTCTCAAATTATCTGTTATGGTTCACTTTTACACTTGTTAAAAAATGACAAATGATTTAAGATTACTATTTTAAAAAAGAAGGACAAATAATTTGAAACAAAGAGTGAAGACCAAGTCTCAATTGTTATTTCCTTCTTTTGCTTTTTGACTACACCTTCCCAGTTTTTCAAGCTACTCCTATGGATCCCACGTATCATAAAACAAATTATTAAATAAACTAAAGTAATGCAACTATCAGCATCTCATCAAATAATAGATTATTATTTAAAAAATAAACAATATCCAGCAAGAAAGCTTAATTAATAAGTATTAAAAAGAAGAAGAAAAAAAAGAATTGTACCACAAGAAAGTCAAAAGAATGCACTCAAGAAAGCAAGATTAGACTAAGATCGAGCAACTAGCTGTTGTACGATTGGATATCGATCTAATCTCATCAGAAATGTGGTCAACATCATGAAGAATAAAGAGATACAGTCTACACGAATGTTTTCACAAGAAATATGTCAAAAAATTGAGATTTTGGTTACAGAAGGATCAAACTGTTTCTGAAGAAGAGAGAGATACCTAAATGTAATAACAGAGGCGCACAACATTGAACAAATCCCGAGCACAGATACAGCTGTTATAAGTCTCTCTACACCAAAAATTACTTTTCATTTAGAGGATGGACCACTATCAACCATGTCTGTGTTTTCACTGCGCAAACTGCTATCTCTTCTGTACATTGGTTTTGCACCCTGGGAGAACAAAAAGGAACAGTATTTATTTACATACCATGAAAGAATCTTAAAAATTGATACTTTTTAGAACTACTTACTACTCCCTCATCCTAATTCTTATGTCTTGTTCTATATATTTGGTAAGTTTTTCAATTCCAACATCCTACTGGACAAGTTTAAGACTATACACATCTTAAATTTAAGATCATAAGATTCAAAAGTTTCCCGTTATTGCTTAAACTTCGTGCCACAGTCAAACAAAGACACTTAAATTGGGAGTATCTTTTATCACCCAAATGATTATTGATTTTTCAGTTATATCTATGTCACTATTAGTCATACATCAAGACATCCAAAGCCGTTACAGAGAAACTACAATTATGATCATCTTTTAGAAACTTCTAATGATATTTTCCAGGGACGAATGATACAAGTTATGAATACAAAGTCTAAAGCTATCTTGTCTTGCTGAAATGCTTAAAAAAAAAATAAAAAAATTTGATCCACTCACCTGAAAAATTGTCCCCAGCTTTTTCATGGCCCTAGCACGTAGCCTGACAGTATCCTTAGGAACATTGGGCTCTTTGAGGACCTAGGCCAAAAAAAAGAGAAGCAAACAAGTGAGTTTGATAATAAACATGAAGAGGCTCTTCAATTTGGAGTTAATATACTTGACTGAACAATCAACTTTATATAGGCAGCAAGGCAGGAGCATCTGTAGACTGTAGCAAGTCATAAATAAGTACCCTACCGCAAGTCGAGCAACAATAGGATCCACCAGAATTGGATAAAGAAGAATTGGCAGTTCTTACCGCTTGGCAAACACGTGATAAAGTTGACTCAATATCCACGACGTTAATTTGCCACAGTGATTTAATCATGATATCTTTCTTTTCTTCCATTGTTTTGATTGCATCCTCTACTTTGTTCTCCTCATGGTACTTCTTTTGCTCTTCTTGTATTTGAAGTAAAGAAACAGCCCCTGGAAAAAAAACAGAAGGCATGTTACTGCTAACTGTATTAATCAGAAAAAAGGGGGAATTTCACTGCTAAATGCATCTATGAGAAGTTGAAAAGAGTAAAGCCTGTTTCGTCACCTGAAGCCGCCATTGCTTGTGATTTTATTAGGTGTCCTTTGTCCCTTACCCATTCTGCCAAAAATGGCACCTTCATGAATCTTTTAGTTTTCCCAATTTCTCTGGCTGCTTGCCTTGTGTAGATATAGCCAATAGTATGCAGCATGGCCTCACCAAAAGCTGAAAATATGACCACGCAGAGAAAATATCATTTCAAAAACTGAAGGTCCTTGATAGTTTGGACACATTGTATACTAACACAAACATTAATAACTGATCTTCCATCCCCAAACCTTTACCGCCTCTAATATCTGATCTTGGATTGCAGAATCGAATCACAAAGACTACAATGAAGAAGAAGTCCTCAAAGTAGACAAATCTCCTGGTCTCTTAATTTTTTCCGAACCAGCTCATCAAAAGCATTTGAAAAACAGTGCAAGCAATTTAATGAAAAGCTGCTACAAGACAAGAATACAGCACCTACTCTTCCAAGGCCTTCAGGGAAAGTCAGAAGAGAAGGCTTTGAAAGCTCGACAGTAATCAGAGAAAAAAGACACAGATTGCTGTTCTAACGGCTGTCAGAGGATGAAAAGTGATGACGTAGTTCTAGAAAATGGAAAAAGCTAATAGGAGATCCAACTCAACTAAAAAGACTTGCAGTCAATGGCAAGGCTGTAGAGAATTTTGGAAGCATCAAGGAAGAAATTTTATAATTTTGTTAGGATCTGTATACTGAAGAGGAGAGTTGGGGATCCTAAGTATATATAATTTCTTATTCACAAATTGGATAGCCACTTGAACTGGTGTTAGAGGATGAAAAACATATGGACTACATAACAACTATGATGACTGAAGGCGTTAAAACAGGAATGAGGTAGACCTAAAACACATGAAACGAAGTCGCCTCAAAATATCTACCTTTTTCTCAAAATTCATGAGAAGCTAAAAGCAGAACATAAGGGCGCAAAAATGTAAAAAGAGCATACCAGTTAACTTGGATTAATGCTTAGCTATCATTACGCTTGCATTAGGTCCATTGTTTGTGGGAGCTTTTAGATAAATTAGAAAAATGTATGCTGATTGCTGATGCAAGAATTGGTATCAGATTTAGAGAACTTCAACCTCCTTTTTTTTTAATCTTTTGCTAAGTAGAGAACTTCTACCTTCAGAGGAACCCTAAATGTCTTAAATGAAAAATTATTATGTAATGGAATTAAACAGGCCTAAAAAGAGCAGCATGCATATAGTGGATGTGTTATGAGGCCAACACTAGTTCAGACTATGGCGCGCATTAATTGATTAAAATTTTAAAGAAAACAAATAAGGGACAAGCAGGTGAAACAATCTAACCAGCTTGAGCAAGATGTTGTGCTTCTGATTGTGCCCATTGTAAGAACTCATCCTTCCGGCCTTCTACATATGGCTGAAGATGTTCTTTTAAAATTGTCGTGAGCTTCTCTACCCTTTCCTTTTGCAATTTCTGTAGTTGAAAGAGGATTGCCTCAGTCTATCGCATGAACAATTGAATTTTTATGAAAACCCTGTGAAACAAGAATACCTTCAATTTCTCCTGAATGTTCTGCCTACGAAGCTCAGGAACAACTTCGTCCTCTTCATCTTCAACAGTTTGTATGGAAGCCAATCTAAGTTCCCCGACATAATCAACAAATACATCGCTCCCAAACAGCATCCCAAATACAGTTGCAGGGTGCATCAGATCCCTTACAAAGGAGAGACAAAGTAAACACAAAATAGTTTTTGCTAAGCCTAAATTCTAGAATGGGAAAGTAAATGAGTCACTATTTTACTGATGATGTTCTTAACGTTTACTCCACAAGATCATTAGAAGGATTTTCAGTTTTCTTACCGTTGGGACAAGTTGACTAGGAGCCTGTTACTAGGTTTTCAGAATGACAAAAATACAAAAGGGCCAAGAACAAACGGATGTAGCTTTAAATTAAAAGGTGGATGAAATAAGTTAATGCAGCACTTCCTATTTCACACTTACTTTGCATCTTCTTTACCATATTTGTCATAAAGTTCACGTTTCTCAGGATCACTCAGCACCTGATAAGCCTCCCCAAGGACCTTCAAAAGTGAACAATAAGCAGAAGAACAATGAGACAGAGGCAAAGGAAATGTAAAGAAGTTTTGTGACACCGCTCCACTCACACAAGCATTCCCTCCATCCCAATATATTGTTAAGCATTTTGACTCATCGGATTCTTGGAACATGTTCGAGCACAGTGCTCTGTTTTCAACTCACACACACAGCCGGATGAATGCATGAACCCAAATAGGAGCTTTAAAAGATTGAAATTTCTGCGACGTTGATGCATTCAAAAAATTTAAAGTATGGCAACTCAAGTGTCCAATGGTACCTAGTTGACAAGTAAAACTAAAAGATCTAACAGATCTTAAAGGTTGTACCTGGAAATTACGAGCAGCTTGTGGGTCCCCAGGATTCTTGTCTGGATGTGTAGTCCTTGCCTGAAATAGAACTACTATTAGTGCAAGGAACTATTTGACTCGAATCCAGAGATCTTTGTGCAGATAAATATCAAGGAAAGTTAACTGTCCAAAAGAAAATTTTCAAGGATAACTTAAGGTTCCTTGCAAGTGTAAACTACATAAGAAAGTAGTTCCAGGCTAACTCTAGGAATCCCCTGATCTTTATGCATTGCATACTTGAAGTGCAGAGAATGTCTTGGAATCAGTCACGTATACTAGTAGCAAATAGTTGTCTTTCCCAACTAACCATTGATTTATTATAGTTACAACGTGTTAGTTTGCAACGCAAACTTACTTGGTGCTATCCAGCCTAGAATTTCAAGTGATCCTTTCGTCTTACATCTTTCAGCATATAGTTGCAACATTGGGATTAGAAATGAAAAACACCAAGGAGCATGGCTTTAGGAACTGCATCAATGCTGATAACAGAAACCCAACCTTGTTCAGATGGCGGGAGATTGTGATAAACAGACCAATCAAATGCACATAAACAACAATTACATCTAAATTCCAAGCAAGTGTGGTCAGCTATACGAGTCCATGGCCATGTCACTTCATTTAAGCCTCAATTTAATCTCTCTAGCACGAGCGTTCTCTTTATTTTCTACTAGCACATAAATCTCTAACTAGTCTAACAGACTCTTGCAGACATTGGAAATAAAGTAAACTTAAACATGACTAAGAGAAATGCACATCCGAGTAGGAAATAAAAAACGATAACTAACTAAGTTGAGAGAGAAAGCAAGAAAATTCAATTTCAGGGAATTCTACATGTTTGTCACATCAAAAGGGTAGATGATCATCTAGTAATAAATTCAACAAACAATACGAGTGCATTCTCAAAATTGAAAGTCTCCAGAAAAAGAAAACAATAAGCTAAAATGCTATATCACCTTGAGATAGTAAGCTTTCTTAATTTCAGCAGGAGTCGCGGTTACACCAACCCCCAATATGTCATAGTACTCTGTGTGCTTCACCATATCTAATCAAATGCAAACTTCCAATAGACTTAAACCTGCAATCACTCAACTGAGAACAGAAAGCAAATAACAATTCACTCTCAAAATCAAACACAGACGTAAAAAATCAGTCACAAGGTAACAAAAATTCAACAACCGAACACTAAATATTTAACCCTAAAACATTGTGAAGACATATTCCCTCCTTCCCAATTCAAGTGTCTTACTTTCCTTTTTGGTCTGTCACGAAACAAAGTCCCTTTCTATATTTAGTAAGTTTTCCAATTTCAACATTCTATTTAGCAAGTCTAATACCACAAGATTTACAAAACTACACAAATATGACCACAAGATTCAAGAATTTCCCTTTATATCTTAAACCCCGTGGGCGGCAATCAAACTAAAACACTTTAATTAGGACAGAGGAAGTAAACAAAACATCTTCAAATCCAAAAACAAGAAACTTGATTACTGAACACATAAGTGAGGGGATGATGAAAGAAACAAGATTTAGAACATGGGATTACCACCAGATGGAACATTGAATTATCAAAAGAAAAAAAGAAACAAGATTAGTAATAAATCAAGAAACTCACTGTGTTGCCAATTTGATTGAAGGGTCAAACTGAAAGTGATTTTACAGAAATTTGAAACTTGGGTCTTGATATAAATGTATAAATCTTGATGATCTTGAAATAATTAGACGTGTGGCTGTAAACGCGTAAACCAATCGCCGATACTCAGAAATTCAAGAAACCTTAACCGCGGATTCTGCTAATAACATTTAATTTGATGATTCTTTGTTCACAGATTACGACAAGATAGATTCTTTGATTCGTTAAAAAAATCAAAGATTTGTTCTTCGCAGGATTGAGACCGACAACCCGCTTAAGGAATGAGTTGGGCCTGTGATAATGATGAAAAGGCTCACTCAAATTACACAAATATTCCTACCAATATTTACTAAGAAAAACTTTCACATAGCAAACACAAAAATCATATTTGTATGTTATAGTTATAATTTGCATAATTGTGCTCCATAGCAAATATAAACATATATATTTCGCTATACATATACAAAAGAAAGCAGTTGTATATAATTTGTTTCTGTTTCGGTATACATATACAAAAGATCAATTGTATAATATGTGTTTGTATAAAGCAAGAAAGAGAGAAAGGCAAAACAGAACTGGGTAGGGAAATATTTGTATTGTATAATTATAAGTGTATAGGATGAAGATATATGTATTTGCATGTGTATATACAATTTTCTCTCTCTTTATACAAACAGAAACGCAATTTATATATTCATGTTTGTATAAGCGAGAGAGACGAGGAAGAAACTGGCGAGCGAGATCTGGGAGAGGAGAACAAAAATATATGTATATATACAATTTTCTCTCGCTTTATACAAACACAAACGCATTTTATACATTTGTGTTTGTATAAAAGCGAAAGAGGCGAGGGAGAGAACGAGAGTGGCAAGCGAGATTCACCAGGAGAGAGGCAAAATAGCAACAGTTTGCTATTGAGTACAATTAAATCAAACTATGTTTATAGCATTTAATTTGAATTAATAGTTTGCTATTATATACAATTTTCCATTTACTAATCTTCTTTGTAATTTGAAATAACTATATTTTATCTTATTTTGTTAATAATTTCATGCTAGATTTAAAATCATATACATATATTTAGCGAACTTTGCATGTAACTAACTTGAAATATGCTTTACAAATTATTAAATAGTGAAAATCACACTAGATGCACGCTATATACATGTATCTGGTGTGATTTACATATACTGGGATACCATATTTCGGGGGAGAATTGTCTATATGTCCTAGATACAAATAGATTCACTTAGATATAATATATCTAGAACAAACTACACCTAATTTTGCCCACCATGTATCCCAAGATATATGTATCTCGACATTTCTAGACACACCAAGATTTGATAAGATTTGTAATATTGGAAATTAGCATGTATTTAAGTGATTAGCTTCTAAACTAGTGAAATTCCTGTAAGTGTTAAATATTTCAATATTTCATCAACATCCAGTTACTAAAATTTAGTATTTAAAAGAAAATACCAAAATAAAGAGTATCTGACGTCCTCGTAACAATAGCATCTTCCAATCATGAAATTAATCTAGACCTTTATAACCCATTATCTGGCCCAACCCAAATAATTTAATCGTGAGCCAGCAAATAATGCTTGATGGGCTGACATTCATATGTTTTTGCCTAGAATATGCATTATATACACATATTTTATATGTAATATGCATTATGCATACACTCCGAGTATGTGATTGTTGTATTTTTTACATAACCGTGTGTATCTTTTTTTATATATTTGACTAGAAATATTATTTATTTTTAGCCATCATCGAAATGTATAACTTCCACATAAATATTTTAGTAGGTACAACTTAGATTCAAATGGCATGGAAGACGAAATTATGCAAAGAATAACAATACATTAGTTATATAATTAAAATAGAAGACTGTAACGGGAATGCTATGGGATTTGAAGAAACTCAATAAAATGAAATAAAAATTCCACTAGACTAAAATCTAAACTATATTATGAGATTGAATGTTGGGCATCTAAGTTTCAACAAATTATGCATAAAATAAATCTGCGGAAATGCTAAAATATTAAGATAATGTACATTAATCATACAAAAATAAATCAGATTCAAGATGATCATGGCATAAGATGCTAAGTAGTACATACTAAATATAATGTTTGAAATATATTATAATTACAGAAGGTGATAAAACGGGACGAGATAAACCTAGAATCATATAGAAGAAAGGTGATATTAAAGTGAAAATTTTTATTATTAGAAATTATGAAATTTATCGATAATTTCCAGCTAATTCATTGTTAAATGGCTCCTAGCTAATTAATTTTTAGTATAATCTGTCACTAATTCATAGCTAAATAGAATTACATTAAATTTTTACTATTTAGCTACGAAATTTTGTCGGTTACTAAATAGTAGTGGAGGCATGTGACGAGGGACCATATATTGTCCAAAAAAAACAGTGATTTTTCTTGGGGATAGTGTAACTGAATACGGCTTTGCCAAGTAGTAGTGATTAATTAATTATACTTGGAAGATATAGAGTATACTTTACCTTTTTAAGTCTAGTAGATAAATTGAAAAAGCCTATCTAGAGAAGTCTTATTGCTCTTCCTTTTCTAAAAGCTAGGATCTTCAATTTTAAGTCATTTTTGTGCATGCCTATCACTGCCATGTTTAATTTTTTACAAAAAAAAATTGTCCAAATTTTAACCCCCTTTATTACATGAGATATCTTCGTTTACTTTTGATAAAGAAATATATTTTGAGTCCAACACAATTTCAGAACTAGTTTGTTCGTGAGAGAAAAATTGATCAAAATAATATAAAAAGTCCATGTTCCAATTCCTTAGTAGATGTAGGACAACAACTTTATTAAGTTGTATATTAGACCCTGACTGGTCGTTTGGTGCCTAGTTAAGACGTGAACTATTCATTTATTAAATTAAAGTCAAACATAAT
Source organism: Solanum stenotomum (assembly GCF_019186545.1). Taxonomy (NCBI): domain Eukaryota; kingdom Viridiplantae; phylum Streptophyta; class Magnoliopsida; order Solanales; family Solanaceae; genus Solanum; species Solanum stenotomum. The sequence goes on from NC_064282.1 coordinate 2,106,465, forward strand.
TATATGGGATTTTTTTATGTATATATATTCTGTCAGTAAAAATTTCACACACTTGATAACAAGTTACAAAATTGTATTGATAGTGTGTACCTCCACTCATTAACTACTTGAACCACTATGGTTCCAAACTTTAACTCAAAATCCCATATTGTAGACCAAAAAAGGCAAAGATCTAAAGTGGAGCCCATATTGTGTTATGTAGGCTTTATCTCTACAAAGGAAATTAAGACAAGTAGAAGGGGACCCTATTAAGAAAGAGAAGCACCTAATTCCTCTGTTGGTGCAAGAAATGGCAGCCTGGGAAATTCTGGTAATAACTTTCTGCAGAATCAAAGAAATGGACTTCATATTTTAGGGAAAATGCTCATTTTGTCTTGTCACTATTCATTACCATCAACACATAACAAACTTTATGACTATGTATTCTTCATTTTTACTAAAAAAAAAATTGGTGCTTTCCACGTCTTAATTTGCTAAATTTTGTACTTTTCTCTAGAGGAGTAATTGTTCTGTGTAAAGACATGTTCAGAAATATCGACCAAAATGAGCTTTTTCACTGCCTCACACTGATACTATTCTGGATTTTATGTTACATGGCTATCAAGTCTCGAGTTCGAGTGCTCACTTATTCTTGAATTTTAGTATGTGTATTTATATATATATATATACTATCCTCTTTTTCCTGCACTTTCAGGTGATTAGAAGCAGGGGCGAAGCGAGAGGTCGGGCACAAAGAGGTTCAACATTAGTATATATATAGAAGGTCAACATTAATTTTTATGTAAATATAGTATATGTCGAATTTTCTTCATTTTTTTATTTCTATATTTATTTAGGACTTTAAAAATACATCGTCATTATAATTTTATTTATTTTTTATAATATTAAGATTTAGGTCATCCAAAATCCCAAAGGATATTTATACATGAATATCATATAAAGATGACATGACAATGTAAAAGTTATTTATATTGATGATGTGAATATTACTTAATTCAGTTAGTAAAAATCTTAACTAACATACTTATAAGAAGTTGAGTAAAACTTATATGTAATTAATTAATTATGGAATTAGGACTTCCATATACTTGTAATTAATTACACAGAGAACCTCTCTGTTTTGGCTTCTTTAGAGGCACAAAAGTCTTCATATTCCCACCAGAACATCATATGATAGATTTATATATATGCCTCTATCAGGCTCTTAATTAATTAATTACTATTTTACTCAATATTAATTTATCACTAATTAGCTATTAAGCAAAACTAAACAAATAGACCGTCTTTTTCTGCATTGATCATGTGAAGACTTTCGAGTGTATGGCTGGCCACATGCTATCACAAACACTTTAATAATTTGATTTTTGTTTTTAAATAATTAATCTTTGCTACTCCCTCCGCCCCATTTTATATGATGTACTTTGATTTGGCACAAACTTTAAGAAAAATGGAAAGACTTTTAAAACTTGTGGTCCAAAATGAATGATAGAAATTTGTGTGGTTGTAAATCATTTCATTAAGGATAAAAAAGACATTTTATAGGCAAATTGTTACTTAAAATAGAAATGTGTCATTCTTTTTGGGACTGACTAAAAAGGAAAGTAAGTCATATAAATTGAGACAGAGGGAGTAATATTTTATGAAATCTTGAAGAAAAAAAAAAGAGACATGACATGAGATTTCATCATCTTTGTCCCTTTTGTAAAAAATCATGGGCCTAATTTAAAATGTAAAAAAAACTGCCATTAACTTCCTGCCACTTCATTATACAGTACACCATTCTCCACCAGTCAGCATGAATAAAAGTAGAATATTATAGAAACGTATCCTCGATCGCGGAGATTGAGAATTTAAAGTTTATGCGTCTAAGTTTAGAATTTATTGTAACAAACTATTTGATTACATGATTTAGATCTAGTTTTATATTGTTTTGGTGAGTTTCTTTAAATTCAGAGAAGATTATCTTCATTTGAAGTAATATTGTAACAAACTAGTTATCTTCTGCTACTTGCAAGATCATTTATATTGTTAAAATTATGTGACCATTTTATGGAACAATTTAAATTATTACAGTGCGTATTTTTAGCTATTTAATTATAATTTAACACACAATTTTACGTGTGTATCTCTTTTTTTTTTCCATGGACTAAACATGTGAATAATGACTATTTTAATCCCTCGTTTAGTAATAATTCTTACTTTACTCCTTGTAATATTTAACTAAACACATTTAATCTTGAATCAACTCTTAAAATATGTGTTTTTGATCCATTTAATGAGGAAATATGTGACACTTAGTCTATTTAAGAATCATATTACTCTCAAATATATATGAGGTAACCATACAAATTTAACATAATGAATCAGTTGGCACTCAATAATTCATAGTCATAGGGGTTATAAGTGCACAATCAATTAATCAAAGGTTAAATATGTTTAACCAAAAACTACAAGGACCAAAATAAGAATTTATCAATATTTAGGGACTAAAAGTGCCAATCTCCCCTCACCCCCCACCCCCATACCCAACCAAAAAATATATCAACGAAGAAAAGAATTTGCAAATATGTACTCTCTTTTGGTGCAATTTTTCTGTACTGCAAGTCTATAAATATGTCTTCAATAGAAAATTATCAATTATAGCCAAACATATAGTTTGAAGCATCAAAGAATTTTTCTTTTTGTGTTTATATATCATTTACATTTTTTTAATGCTAAAAGAAGATGTTTTATCAAAAAAGGATAAAATTACTATGAAAGACCTAAGATTTGCTTAGTGGATAGCCACTTATATAAAATCTTAATTATAAAAAGATAGCAAAGTATTGTTTGTGGCTCAAGTATTTTTATGAAATTAATTTATTGTAAAGAAGAATATTTTGACAAAATTAAAGTTATTATTCTCAAAACAAACAAATAGAGGGAAAAAACGAAACCATTGGATTTCAAATCTTTAATTTTTATGATGCCTATATTCGAGATGATGGAAGAACGGTGCTCTTTAATTCTCTTTAATTTCTAAATATACTTTATTTGTAAAGAAAATTTTAGTCGTACGTCAATTCTATATTTAAAATATTACTACTCCATTAGCTTTTGAATGTGCTTTACTTTAATTTCCTCCTTTCTAATTGCCAAGCTTGTGAAAATTTTCCCAACAAGGGCATTGATTAAATATGATTGAAAAAATATGGTCTGGTCTGAATCTTCTCTGAGTTTAGCTTTAACACTCATATTGTTTGAATTTTTATACGATTAGATCATTTAAAACATAACTTAGGGTAGTAGCTTATAAAAGTTAAAGTTAGAAAGTTGAACAATTAAGACTAGTAATATATTGTAACACTAAGAGATCGTTTGATAGTGATATAATTAGTTCTGATTATAATCTCACTAAAATCTCATGATTAGTGAGATTCTTTATTCAATATTTTAATTATAATTTTTTATTCTGAAATTAGTGTGATGGCTCAAATCACATTTGTTGCAGTATTTTCTAACATATTTTATGTAGTATAAACATTTCGAAATTACAAATTTTGAGATAAACAATTTCTCCCTTCTCCAAAGTTTTTAAAGAAAGAGTAAAATTTAAAATAGAAGTTTATCTCTATTAAACCAAATACATATTTGATATTATACCATGTATATTTTATATATTTCGGCATTTTCGCCCAATGAACCAAACATCTATTAATGAAAAAAATAAACTCACTCACTCTCGTCATTATTTAAATCATGACCCATCTTGTTTTTGTTGCTTTTGACAAAGGTTAATTCGAGTTTGGGAGAGGCACTTTGTAATTAACCTGTCATTTCATGTGTGATTAGACTAATGTAATAGGGATTTATTGAAATAATTCAGCATTATTGAAAGTGATTAAGGAAATAATGGCCGTTAGTTGAGCGTTTACTTTGTGACTAATAACATGACACCATTAGTCATGTCTTATATTAATTTATTGTTTCTTTCTTTTCTGAAAGGATAGAACTAATAAGAAAGAAGACTTAAGATTTTTTTCTCCTATTACTTTCTATTAGTTAAATAAATTTTATGAAATACCAAGACATATTTTTTTCAACTTTTAGAGATCTCGAATATAAAATTTTCTTTATTAAGTAAGCAAATTAATCTCATAAAAAGACTCGACGTAGATATGAAATTTAATATTGCATTCTTAGTACATCAAACAACGGACGGAAAAAACAAAACAAAATCAAGTTGCAGCCCCATTAATTTGACATATTCCAACTATGGGCACTTAATTTCTTCACACGAAATGAAAAGTGAAAAGAAAAAAAAAGTAGTAAAAAATGAATGCATTTCATTCTCACTTACCTAAGTCAAAGTTCAATCAATTTCTATGGATTACTTGTTCATTTTCCTGTTCAATAAATATTTGGGGGTATATAAATACTGATTTTTAGTAGAATAAAAATAATTGTCAATTAAAAAAATTAACAAATTCTGTTAAATGGCTATTTTGATCAATTATTTAAATAATGATGAGAAAATAGTTACAACCTAATGTTTTAAGTGTAGGGTTCCAATTACGTAAACTTCCCCTTTAAAATGTTTTTTCATATTTTATAATTTTGTCCAAATATAGGACTTGAGAGTGACAAATACATTTTTTTTTTGGTTTTCTCAAAAAGAATGTTTGTAATATATACACTTCATAATAAAAATAATAATCATTTACTTCAAAAAAAAAAAAAAAAAATCTTCTCTCGTAATATATTCATCAACTCATCTCGCTTTTAAAAACTTATTTGGAAAAGAAACTATTCAATATTTTATGTTTATTTTTTGTTTCATCTAGAAGCATGTAAATTTAACATGTTGTTCTCTTCTAATAATAATAATTATTATTATGTTGTTTTAACACCGTATAAATTTTCATTTTTAATAGGGGAAAAGCATCGTATCACGTTGTATTGTTCCTGTAACATGGACTTAATTATGGGCATTATACAAGGATCTAGTGATGTAATTACTTGTATATAACTAGGATTTGTACTTGTCCTGAAAACTTTGTTCCCTGCACGTGCCATTTGTTCTTTACTTTTTTTTATCGTCACAGTTTTGTCTGTTTTTAAATCGATAATTTATTAAAAATAACCTCTCTATTTTTACAAGATAGAGGTGAGGTCGTACGTACAGTTCACCCTCCTCGATGTTCTCATCACAAAGTACTTATCCGAAGGTTAGAAGTGTGTTTATCGATTTTATGTTGTCTTTAGAGAACCTCCGCCCCTATCTCTTAAAGCTACGGCTTCCCACCGATCTTCGATTTGAGCGACTCTTGCCTAGAAAAAGCCGATGAAATGGGACCGCGAAGACAGCCCACCACTGAAACTTGCTTTGCTCTCGCTCGGCTCGTTCCCACCTGTCATCTTTCCACTATAGTAAAGATCTTTCACTTCACCATAGCACGAACGTGTGGTTCACTGGTTCCACCGACTAGACCAAAAGAGTGATTCAGTCGATACAGAGGTGCGCTTGGAGTGGGGGGTGTGCTGTCCCTATTGGGAAGTTTTCTCTGTATTTGAGTCGATGATCTATTAAAAAGACTTCATTTCATTTTTTGCAAGATAGAAGTAAGATTGCGTATGTGAAATCTACGTTTTGGAAATTACAAAAGTTTCTCTTACATTTATCACTTTTGCTGCATTATTTTACTTACCGATTTTATGTTTTCTTTCCTAAATATGTTACAACTCCATTCTAAGTCTAGGTCGATTCTTCAAATCTAATGTACCATATACGATAGCGTTGCTTTATTGCTAAAATGTGACATTATACTTTATGTGGAAAAAAAATCAAATATACAATATTAATTAGTGGTTGTTATAAAAGAAAACAGAAACAACAATAATTTAACAAATATCGACCAATCGAATACAAAATAATACTAATTGCATTAATTTTTCCAAAACAAAACAAAAAGGCCCTATGATTTGGATGCTTTGAAAAGGAATAGCAAACACATTTCACATGCAATTTCCTTAAGAACGACTAATTAGATTCTATAATTGACACTTAAAGGGTGTGTTCGGTACGAAGTAAAACAGTTTTGAAGAAATTTATTTTTTGTGTGCAAAATATATTATTTCAAAATTGTTTTGTATATAATTTGACTAAATACTATGAAATATGAGATGGAAGATAGGGGTGCGCTGTTGTGGCAATGGGTTGAATTTGATGTGTTGAAGGGGTGAGGAGTATATAGAAATATCATTTGTATAACTTAATTTCTTACATATACTAAGAAATCATTTTCCTAGTCTTAAGCAACTTATTTTTTCAAATAATTTTAAAAATATATAATAAATAGAACATAAAAAAAATGAAATAATTTCCTCCATACTGAACACGCCCTTAAGTTTAGAATTAACTCAATTGTTGCTAAAAGTGTTCTCAACGTAACTAGGAAAACAAAATTTGTTTGGTTTCTTTTTTGGGTGGCTAGAGACTTGTGTGTAGAAGTAGTCAGTAATTTAAATTTCATGGGTTCGGAATTACATGATGATAACTTCAAGTGTTAATACGTAGACAATAACTTCAAGTGCTAATAAATAAAAATTCTAAAATTTATTCATATGTGGTGGTTACGCTATATATATCAATTCATTGACAAAACGACATCTTCTTTATTTAAACTTGTATCAATCAACTTTTTAGTTGATTGATTGCTAAATATGCTCGTCTTTATTTGTTTTTAAATAATAATAAAAGTAATGTAATTTGATATAAATGATAATGAAATTCTTTTGTAGATTTTATTTAGTGGGGAGGGTGTTTTCAAAAAAAGGAAGGAAAAATGATGGACTATAACTGCTCAGATCAATTGTAGTTTGTACTTGTCTGAAGTAGGGTTGTATATAGGTCGATTTGGTTGATTTTTTTTTTAAAAAAATTAAATTAATTATGTCGGTTTATTAAATCAAAAAATCAAATCAAACCACATAAAGTTGAGTTTTTCAGTTTCAGTTTTAGTCGGTTCTTTCGGTTTTTTACAACTATACGGTGTTTGAAAAAAAGATCAAATATATTTTCACTTACCTGTGTGATAAGCTAAACTTAAAAAATGTTAAACGAATAAAAATCTTCGAAAAGACGATAACTTCACATAAGTACAAAATATATTTTTTTTTGAAATATCAACATTCAATATGTTAAATTAATAAGATCACAGGCTACAATCAAACTGAATACAAAAAGAAATATTTACAAGGTAAATTGTTAACTACGAATTTGAAAAACTATAATAATATTATTGTAATTTTTGATCTTATTACAAAATAAAATATTTACAAAATTTTACAAGCCCAAATTTGAAATAATATATATAAACATTGAAAACTATAAACTAACTAAAAATATATTAACAAAGTAGATTATAAATAATATTTTTTATCTATAAATAAAATAAAATTATATGTTTATATTATATCAGTTTGGTTTGGGTTTGATTTGACTTTTTTTCATATGTGGTCGGTTTTTTTTTTCCAACGCCAAACCAACCAAACCAAACCACAAATTTGTTTTTTTTTGGTTTGAGTTGATTCGTCGGTTCGTCGGTTCGATTTGACTCTACGATTTGACTTGTACACCCCTAGTATGAAGAATCAATGATCATCACAACAAAAGCCAAAAATATCTCAAAAATCATTTGTGGGTGGTGTCTATGAACCACTTTTGTTACATGACTAACTATTTACTAGATTCTGCTAACAATATATTCTTGTTCAAAAAATATGTTCGTAGAGACAACTTTATATCATCCTATCAATCGTTAGTTTGAATACATTTTTTGTTTTTACTGTTATAGTGAAATATTGTTATAAAATATAAATATACAATACATAAATGTATATGTACAATACATAGATATTTCATATTTTTAACATAACATTGTTTGAAGTTGTATCCATATTTTCATCAAGTCAAATAATTTAATTTTAGAAGTAATGGCGTGGAAAATATTAATCATCTAATCTACATATGTAAAAAAAAAGATCTTTATATCAGTAACATGACCCTCTAGCTCCATCCTGCTTAGAGGCTAAAAATAAAATAAAAATATGTATCGCGTAATCATAATTAATAAAAAATACTCTAGTTTGTACAAAAATATGTATCTTGTATTCATTTATTGCGAATAAATTTTTATCAAAACAACTCAAAGGAGATAATTTAGTGTGTGTACCAAACTAAACCGTCGAGTAAGTAAAACAAGGAGCAATTCTTGAAATTGTTATTAACATACTACTACCATAACTACAAATCAAGAAAAAGACTTTCCAATTACAACTGCATAATTCAAGGAAACTGAAAATGAGATTACAAACCCCACATTTACAAGAACACCTATATTCCTCGAGAGGATTTATTCTTAATAAAATAATAATACTACTACTTGACAAAAGAGAAATCTTAGCAAGATCACTAATATTTCTACTACATGATGATAATAATACATAAAAAGAGGATTCTCTCTGTTTGATTTTTTTTTTTTCCCTCACCAACCATGTGATATCCGAAATTAACTAAATTTTTTTTGAAATTCATTGGCTCGACTAATATTGCCACGTCAGTACTGCAAGACATCGGCAGTCATAATGGGGTGATTGGCAGATAGATAATTCCAAGAATTGGTCACGTTGAACCCATCAAGCATAATGTCATTTTGAACAAAATTGAAGCTATAAGGCTCATTGTGGTCCATGACAAGTCCATTACAATTGTTGTTTGCATCCAAAACTGCAATGATTTCATTAAGTGACTCAAGCCTACGGCTAAGTTCACTTAATTGAGCTCTCAATATTGAATTTTCAGCCTCAACATTAAGATAATGTTGTGTGGTAACATTCATACTTGTCAAAATCTGGTTATTTTCTTTTCTTAAATTTGATACTTGACCCATTAAATCATCCAAATGTTTCTGTTTTCTCATTCTTGATCTTCTTGCTGATTCGCGGTTCGATATCATTCTTTTTCTCTTCCTTTGATCCATTAATTGCTGAAGATCTTCTTCTGAACCTGAGTTTTGTAAAAACGATGAACCTGATGATGTACCACTTGACGAAGCCATGACCCAAATTTTTTCAAGAATAATTTCAATAAAGTTAAAATTAGCAGGACCCAGATGGAGTTTTTAATTTTAAAAAAACAGAGCAGAATGAAAAATATTTTTTTTGATTTAAGTTTTTTTATTTTTATAGATTAATAAAATTATATAAAAGTAGTAGCTATTAAGCTGGCGGGGCTATGAAATGAAGTAAAACCAGTAGAGAAAAACAACAGAGAAAGATTGCACCAAATGGGTCCTGCGCCTGTATGTGGAATTTATCATAAACCCCGAAAGAAACAGTTCACTCAGAATTGCAGACATGAATTTCAAAAATTAAAAATAATTGGGGTAGCATTAAGATTAGTTTAAAAGATTTAAAAACAAAAACCCCTTTTATGATTTTGTTTAGTAGAAGAAAAAAAAAAAACTTTTTTGGGAGATTTTGGGTGGTGGAGATTCCAAGAAAAACTTGAAACCAAAAAAACAGAGGAAAGGAAGAAGAATTAGAGAGAAAAGGAAGGCGAAAAGAGAGGAGGGGTTAAAGAAGGTGTTTTGGCTGGGATTTTATAGCAGAAAAAGTGGGTGTCAACATATTAAAAAAAATTGTTCAAATCGAAAAAGTTACAACTTTACTTTCAAATTTATACGAAATAACTTTTCACTCGTTATATATTAGGATTGTGGTAATAAAATAAATAAAGTATATATATATATATATATATATCAATAAATTAATAATACATTTCTCTTTTTTAAATTTATTTGTCAAATTTTGACTTAAAATACTATTAAAAAAATAATACTGATATAATGAATTTTCTATTTTACCTCTATTAATTGACAACATTACTAAATTTTTCAAAGAGGTTAAGTCAATGTTAATATAAATTATTTTATTAATAATAAAATAAATTAATAATAAAACAATGTCATATTGAGGATCTTTAATCACATAGGTGAGACTTTGAGAATGTTTTTAACTTGTTCATTTTTATTGAGAAAAAAAAAAGTGAAATAAAAAAAGTAAGTTTGGAATATAGTGTAAGAAAAGAAAATTTAGAAGGATGAAAGGGACATGTGGGGTGGGAAGAGAAACCTCCACGACCGTCTAGATCCAGCTGGGGAGCAACAACATTTACTATATTTTCTTCTCTTACCTCGTTAATCCTCCAACTTGCACCAAATTTCAATTAAGCCCACGTACCTTGATTAATTTTCCAACAAGATTTTCTTCTGGATATTAACCCGAGACTTTTGGTTAAGGGTGAAACACTCATACCAGTGCACCATAACTCATGTTAGTGGATGACCACGAGAATTATTTCTTCTTTTGTTTCTTTTTTTTTTTTACTAATTTTTAGTGATTTTGAATAATTTTAATTAAATTCAATGTTATGTTCTCTATTTTAAAATAAGTAAATTGTTGAGTGTCCTAAATTTTTTTCACATAATAAATATACATTTGTCTTTTAACAGTTTACTTATTTAAGGTATATCTTTCTATCATTTCCTAACTTTTACGTGTAAATAGATTATTGTAACACGTGCATCCGTCAATAATAAAAGGAATTGCAGTTCACGTTATTTTATTTTAAAACTTTTTGACTTCTTTTAATAATGATGATAAATAATTATTTATCTCTAATTTAAATTAATAGATATAATGTTTATTCACATACAAAATATTTTGGAGCAAATACAAGGTGCGTAAAAGCTTTTCACACCCATATTAATCACTTAATGGTTAAGTTATGTATATTTAAATTTAATTAATAAATTTAAGTCATTTATTTTAATATAATATATAAATAATAAGTGCAAATAATATTTATAAAAACAAAGTATTCAAATAGGGACTTGCTTTATTCTCCCATCTTCCATAAGTATATTGCATCACTAGAACTTTCCCAAAAGTAATTACATAATTTAAAGACACAAAGTGATATTTTCCATTTCGGGAAATAACAAAAAAGAAAAAAAAGATGTAATTATCTCCAAGCGTCCAATTCTTTTTTGAGAAACAACTTTATAGTATAAGAAAAAAAATACAATTACAATAAGTTTGATCGATCATTACTATTAACTTTTCCCATTTTGTGTTAAACTTATCGAAAAAAACTTTAGCAAATGTTTGGTTATTAAGGAATTTCATCTAATAAATGTGTCACAAGCTTATTCTTATTTTATTTTTGTAAAGATTTTTAAGAAATGATTTTATAACGATGGAGAATTAAATTATTACTAAATTTATTCATTTTTTTTACTTCTTGTGTCAACATATTATTGGTGCTGGTAGTTAAAAAGTTTATTTCCGACTATAGTTAGAAAAATATAACTTTTTTTTTTCGTTAAAAATAAATAAACTTACAGTAAACGTTTTCACTTTTCTTCTTTTCATCTTTTTTTTTTCCTTTTAATTTATGCTTTTTAAGATGTGACATTATAAAAATACACGTGTCACCTCGATTACTGTGATATCATTGTGAATTGTGATGTAGGTAAGCAGTAGTATTTAAAAAAGCTTCGGAATTTGAAAGCAGCATGCCAGCATGAGAGGAATTGTCCGAAATAGCCCTATATGATTCAGATTTCCGTACATATATGGGGGTAATTGTGTCATTGAATATTAAGATTCCTTCAACCTTTGAGTCTCTGTTTGATCTGCAGATTTCTGGCGGTGCCACTAGGAATTTCAAGAGAGGTTAAAATACTCCCACGGAATTATATATTTTGATTATTTTATTTTTATTTAGAATTTTAATATCTTTTTAATAAATTTCTTTCTATTGTTTTTAATAAATAAGTTTTTCCTCAATCTTTCTTTAATAGATAAAAAAATATATATATTTTCACTCATTTTTATTTGTTCACTTTACACGTTTTAAGAAACAACGATTGATATGAGTATTTTTAACATATAACCATATTAATTGATATTTAGTATAATTTTTAGATTTTTTTTTTTTTGGAAAATAAGAAACTAATGTTAAGAATAAAACATAAAACTTTGTTTGCTTTTTTTTCTAAATATGTTAAAGTGACAAATAAAATTAATAATATATACTTAAAATAGGAAAAAATTAAAAGTAAAAGTAAGAGAAATATTAAAAGCACTCCTGAACTTGGAGAAAATTATTAGTTTTGTTTCTGAACTCTTGACAGCCTTAAAACACTCATTTACTTGACTAACTAAAGTTAGATACACTTTTGATTTGCTAAATGACATAGCAAGTGGTCTCACTTTCTTGTATGAACATGTGACTCTTAATAAAAAGTCGAGAGAAGTGATAAAAATACGCCTAAATTTTACCAAAAATTAAAGATATATTTTACTCGTATTATAAAATTAGAAATGTATTTAATAAACTCAACGCGAATTATCGGAAACGTACAGAGTTCAAATTTTAAATTCATAATAATATTTTATTGCTCTTTATAATTCATTATTTTCACTTTTAATCTCAACCAAAAATGGCTTGAAGATCAACATCATAGTGTGAGTGTAGAAGTGGAATCTTCAACAGTTTAAACTTTAAAAAGCAGTTAAAAAATGAATAAAAAAGAATTGGTGTCCCCTACGAAAATAATGTAAGATGATGGAAATTAAATGAAGAGAAAAAGACAGCAACGGTGGAGCCATTAGTTTTATTACTCGTAAAACAGAAAAAGTACTTGGGTCACTATTGCTGCTGAACTTATTATTCTTTATAAATATAAATATAATCGAAAAAAATTATTGATTATAAATTAAAATGACGTATCCCTCTGTTTCTAATTACTTGTTCATTTTTAAATTTGCACATCTATTAAGAAAATAATAATTAACATAGTGAGTTTACCATTTTACCCCTATTAATTATGAAGTGGATGAATTAAAAACTTAAGATTTTCAAAAATTTTTACCTTTTTCAAAGTAATTAATTGAAGGTATAATAGGTAATTTTGTTTTGTCTTTTCTTGATTTGTCAAAATGGACAAGTAATTAGGGACAACTAAAAAAAGAAATATGGACAAATAATTAGAGACAGAGGGAGTATTAAAAATGTACACACGTACAACACATGTACAATAGTATTTAGGATTAATTACAGAAATTTCACATTTTAGTATACTTATTACTAATATCCCCTTATAAGTTTTAAATCTCCAAAATTCCTCATTTTCACCCATCAGATTAGTGTATCTCGCGCATCAGATTAATGTATCAGCGCATCAAATTATTGTATCTCGCGCATCAGATTAGTGTCATGTATAAAATGTACATCAGATTAGTGTATCATGTATAAAATGTAATGTATCTTACTTAACGATTAATGTATCTCGCGCATCAGATTAATGTATCAGCGCTGATATTATTGTATCCGTTTGAGAATTTTTTGTGATTATAAACTTTTAAGGGATAAATTGTAATTTTGCCTTAAAAGTATGTGATTTCTGTAATTTACCCTAGTATTTATGCTAAGTTTGCTTGAATTTTGGTTATTCTGAATTTTTGAACAATATGTGATACTATATTTACATACAATATTTTCATCTAGGACCATGTACAAGTACAACATTAATGTAAACTAATCATGTTAAGTCACTCAAGTAACATAATCTTATTTTAATTATTATTTTTTTGTGTAGCCAAGAAAGAAGCTGGATGACATAAATTATGACTAAAACAAATTTGGGCACGTATCCAAAAGTGAGAAGACAGTACCTTTAAAAAATCATGGTAGTGAAAAGAAAAAAAACAACAATAAAGTTATTATCTTTTGAAATATCGGTGGGGAAGACCTCGTACTCACGACACGTGTCTAAAATCATATTTAAAAATAATAATAAAAATGTTATAATTTTTTATTAAATTAAAAAAAGTTATTTTAAAATATTAATTAAATTATGACAATAAAGAAATAACAGACAAGTAATTTGAGGAAAAGGGAGTAATGTTCTATTTAGTTCCTCTAGGAAGTAAACTTCAAATATATAAAAGATCTTTGTTTTTGCTTCTTACTATTCTCTTAGTTCCTTTATAATCGTCATACATATTAAAAATACTTATTTTATGATAGTTATTAATTTAAACAATCAAGAGAATTAGTTATCTTTTTCTAACTTTGTCCTAAATCATAGATCAAACAAAAGTCAAATCTAATTTTGACAAATGACAACTAAAAACAAAGGGATGAAGTATTTGTTTGAATTAAAGTCTGTTTGTGATTAGTAGAAAAGCGCCGTCAATTCATTGTCATAAGTTTAGAAATTTTGTTCTCCTAACCAACTAATTTATCTTTTTTTTGCGTGATTAATTGAAGTGTTTGATATTGATGGAACTAATAGTTTTAATAGTTATAAAATTAAACAAGACCGTCCACTTACTTATGTGTGCCGCAAAAGGCAAGTTGCAGTAGCAAAATGACAAGCACTGTCTGGAGTGCAATGTGGTACATTTAATACGTTTTCAATTTTAATCACTTTCTATCCATAAAAACAAGAAACACTGATTAAATATAATTAATCCTTCACTCAAAAAATGTTCTGATGCAATGTATAGTACGTACATTTGGTCCTTCCAATCAAATATAGTTGTCGACAAAATTATATGGTCGGTCATTAATGTTTCATATGACATTGGTGCTATAACTTATCCCACAATCGAATGAAAAAGACATTGTGATTTTTTTATATGCTTTGAATAAATAATAATCGTACTATTATAACTAAACTTATGGGATTGAGTTGAATTTAGTATTATCATATTTTTAAAAAAATTTATTTAGGGTAAATTTTGATCTTTTATTTATGACTCTGCAAAAGAGTTACACCATCTTACACTTCCACATGCAAAGCCCAACCCTCACTAGCTCATTCATAAAAAAAGAGTAAATTCAAACTAACACACAACAAATAAAATCCAGGCCCAACCCAATTTGAATACGGATATAGATCTATCTATTTCAGAATAGGGTTTTCTAAATAGGTCATCTTCATTTCTTTTTGTTCCCTCGCCGCTTTCTCATTCTCTTCTGTTGCTTTCCATTTCTTCACCTACAATGTTGTCTTCCTGAACTAATTCAGCTATTTGTCTCTACTTGCTAGGGATTATCAATGTGATGCTGATGTGTTTCCTGGTTGCTGATGAATCAGCTAATAAGAGTAAGTATCTTGTTATCTGAGCTCATCTTCCTTTTGACTTCATTGTTCTTTTCCAATTGTGCTCTCAAGTTTCATGGGTTGTGCTCTTTGTTTTTTGCTGTCAGATCTTGTCTAAAGGAGAAAAGCCTCTTCTATTGGTAGGTCCTCTCACTTCCGTTCCTCCTTTTCCTTTTCCTCCGATAGCTACTCATTATCTTCCTGCAAATGGTCATGTGACAGAGTGCAAGGGTAGCTCTGCTCTGACGCCCTTTAAGAGTGTTGTTGGCTTCCTCCAGGTTTAATAGTTCCATTCCTCCAAATCCACCATTTTGCCGAGTCTTTTTTTGCTGACTGAAATAACATAGGCTAAATAGCTTCTTTTTTTTTTGTAACCTTTGGGGCCTTTAATTATGTTGCTTATGAAAAAATTTAGTATTATTATAGCAGACTTCATCGACCCAATTAATATTAACCAATTATATGAGGACATGTGTATATATATATATATATTCTACTTTAGTAAAATCGGTTGAAGTTTTGGAAATCCTTGGTCGCGATTGCTCCACCATTCTAGAAGATCAATAATAATAGGTTCTGTATTTTGATTAATTTATGCATCAAAATCATTTCTATTATTATGAGAAAGTTCAGTAATACAATCTATCATATCATCAATATCATCTTCATTATTATATCTATTCCTAGAACTTTGAGGCTCTTCGTTATGTACTACACTCCTTATATTAGAATTATACAAGTCGTACAATTTTCTAGATTCAATTTTTATACTATCTTTAACATCTTGACAACTATGTGTTTCATTATCTTCACTATCAATACCCAAATTAAAATATATTTTATCAGTCATTCGTGATGCACCTTCATCTTTGTAATGTGGGTTTAACAAACAAACAGTTAAATAAATTTGAGGAATATGATTAAAATATTTTTAAAATTTTTCAACAATTTTCTTAACAGATTTTTCAAATCTTGGTTTATTTTTGAATTTATAAAATTTACTAGAAATAGCACAAATATTAGGTAAAACAAAGCAAATAGTTGGTTAATAAAGTGCAAATATTTTTTTCGTAGTTAAATAAAAAACTTTTAAGAATTCTATAAGTTTTTTTATGTCATTCCAATCATTATCATCAAGTCTATATGTCATATT
The DNA here is from genome assembly GCF_019186545.1 of Solanum stenotomum. NCBI lineage: Eukaryota > Viridiplantae > Streptophyta > Magnoliopsida > Solanales > Solanaceae > Solanum > Solanum stenotomum. The sequence continues at coordinate 2,122,836 of NC_064282.1, forward strand.
TGAATTATGAGCATTTCAAATCATTTGTAAAGGTTTCCTGTATTCATAAGCAACTTCAAGCATTTCAAATAAAGAATTACATCTAGTAAACACTGAATATAGAATTTTTCTAGGTGGAAGATTAAATTCACGACAACGATTTTCAAAATCTCTACGTTTAGAGTTAACTTGACATTTAAAAATAAAATGACATGCAGTTTCAACTTTTGTGCAACCATCATCATACATTGCTATATCATCTCTAACAATCAAATTATATATATGTGCAGCACACTTAATATGAAAACCATCAATATAAATAGAGCAAAGAGACGGTTTTAGTATTTCAACAACAGTTCTATTATTAGAAGTATTATCTAATGTGACACTACTTATTTTATCACAAATTTCATAGTTTTGCAAAACATCTATAATTGTTTGAGCTATATAACTTCCGGTTTTATGCATTTCACAACATTTATAACCTAAAATTCTTTTTTGCAAAGTCCAATTTTCATCAATCCAATGCACAATAATAGTGAAATAATCATTACCATTTACACTACGGCTCACATCAGAAGTAATAGCTATTTTACAATGGTTATAATAAAATAAACAACGAAGATATTGAAAATGTTGAGCTTGATAATCAAAGATAGCCTTTTTAATTGTATTTCTAGTAAAACTTTTAAAATGTGGATTATACACATTTTGAATATAATGAATAAAATTGAGATTTTCAGCAAAACTAAATGGCAAACCCATAACAATCATTTTAACTAATTCTTCAAGATTTTTTTCTCTACTATATAACCGTTGTATACTAGAATCGGAAAAATTAGAAGGATTTAATTGTGTTTGGACCATATTAGGGTGGTACCATTTTTTTTAGCTTCGGCTACAACTTTAGCATGCAAAAATTCATTTTTGCAACATGACATTAAATGATTACTCAAATGTCCGGTCCCACCTTGTTTTCCTACAGTTTTATGATTCATTCTATGTTTACATTTATTACAAATAGCTTGTGTTTTATCTTCATTCTGAATCATAAATTGCCACACAACTGATTTTTCAGCGCGTTCTACCTTAGTCCTAGGATGCACGGGAGAATGGGAAGCAGGACAACGAAATGGAGCGAAAGTCGGGGAAGAGGGATTGGGAGTGGGACAAGTAGCCGACGGTGGCTCAGTTTCATCATCATCATATTCATCAACATTATTATCAAAACTATCAACATAAGCATTAACATCATCATGTTCATCATCTTCAGGTAATTCCTCTTCAAAATTACAGAATTTGCGTTGTAAATGTTTATGATAAGGATATAATCCACTATTACTATCAATATTAAAAACAGATTCATCAACATGCGTGTAATCATCCGTATTTATTCTTAATTGACAAGTTTTTTTAGTTTTAGATTGAGAAGTACTATCGATTTTTTTATTTTTCTTGAATTTTGAGGTAGATAAATTAGTGAAAGAATTAACTATGGTTGTTTTACCCTTTCCAATAATGTTTTTTTCGAAATCCATATTCAAATATCTAAAGGGAGTAAATTATATATAATACGAAAATGATTAGCAAAGTTTTAAACAAACAAATAACTAAATAAGTAGAGACTAGAGATTAATTACTCACAAAATAAATAATTAAATACAAACAAATAAATAACTAAATGAAAAGTGAGTTGGAAGTTGGAACGAATGTACCAAACGTCTACTTAAAAAAGTAGACGTGTATGACCGGAAGCCGAAAATTGAAAGTTGAATTTTGAAGCACCAATTTCCAAAGACCAAATTCGTAATTTTAACGAGAATTAGAGAATTTAGAGAGTAGAGAGATTAGAAGATATTTTTGTGAGTGAAAAGAATGAAAGATTAGGGGTATTTATAGTTTAAAAAAAAGGATGAAAATGTAGTTTTAAGAAGTTTGGGGTATTAAAAAATGTTTGGGCGGGTAGGGAGGTGTAAAGGGGAGTTATGGGGGTGAAAGAGCCGTTGGTGGGGCCCAAAACCCGTTGCCCAACGGCTCTCAACGACTATAATTTGAAATTTCAGATTAAAAAAAAAAAAAAACTCAACAAACCGGACCGGGACGGAATTTGGACTAACCGGATCGGAAAAATTCGGTTTTCGTCCTGTTACCCCTCCCGGACCGGCACAATACCAGATCTAACCGGTACTATCCGAAACCGAGATGGGACTGGTAACGGACCGGAACAGATCAGAACCGGTACCGGTACCTCCCAGTTCCGTTGCCAGCCTTAGGTGGAATAGTTGGTATCAACATACCTGGTTTTGGTCATTAAAATTTCAGCTACTGGTAATTTTGACTTTTCATTAAATCATTGTTACGTGTGTTCTATCCAGCATTTGAAAAGCCACGTATTGCTTTTCTATTTTTTTTATTCTCTATATCTAAAAATCTTCCATAACGTTGTGCCTTAACTGAAGAAAACGCAGGCCGCCGACCACCAAGATTTTAGGTTTGCTATTTTTAATTTTTTCCAAATTTGCCTCTCCTCTTCTCTATGTCTATTTTTTGTATTTTCATTCTTTGGTTGTACCTTTCTTTTCCATATGTATGTGCCCATCTTTCATCTGAATTTTCTAAGTTATTTTTAAATTTGAACAGTTTGTTGTACTGTAAATCTTAAAAAATGCTTGTATTGTTGTCAGAGTTGGTGGGAAAGGAGATTTGGAAGAAGATGGGTGATTGATTTATGTATACGAAAAATTATGAGGATTTTGCTCGATTTTGAGATCGTCGAGAAGATGCCCAGGGCTGAAAATAAGCTCCGAAAGCACATACATTGTTGTTGTCTTCTCCTCAGAGTGCTCTACTCAAGTTTTTGTTTCACCCTTCAGGTTAGTTGTTCATTCAAATTATTGAAGCTTAAGTTACCAAAAAAATAATTAGTATCATAGTTTTATGATAATTAATGAACTATTCAGAGGCGATAAGAGCAATTTTATTCGCTAGACTGACATTGTTAATCTGTAATTTTGTTACTATATAGACAATTTTAGCATATACATTGATCCTTTTTCATGTGATTTTACATGTGAGTTTTGAATTGGTCAGAGATCTTAATAATATGGATTAATATGAATTTTTCATGGAGAGTATATATTCATTCATGAGGTACCACTCCAGGTGACACTTGAACTTGTCCCGAATTTTCAAAAAAACACTTTAACTATGCGAGTGTCTTATTATCCCACTAAACAATATTGGACTGATATATTACATCATTTTTTGTCCACCTTACATAGAGAGTGTGTGTACTCTCTCAAAGAGAATGAACAACCTAAAATAACTAATATAATTTTATTTTTACAAGTATTTTATTATAAAATATATTTTCTTATTATTTTCTAAAATTTATTGTCATCTCTATTAAAGTTTCTCACTTTCAATATCACCGTTTTACTATAACTTTATCTTCCTTTTTTACTACTATTAGTTTTACTCTCTTTAATTTTAAAACTTTATCTAAATATTTTCTTACTTTTCGAACAATTTGATTAATCCATTAGATTTCAAGATGATTAGGAGGTACTCCATATAGTTTTTTTTTATCCAATTTCAATCAAGTTCTTTCAATTTTCGAGTAATTCATTGATTCTTTTAAAATTATCATTTCTAATTTTGAAGTTATATGAAAAGAAGTAATTGATAATACCTTCAAAATTTAAAATTTTCTTAGATAAATAATTAGTTTTGATATCAATAATTCAATAAAGTCTAGAAAATAGTATGGAAATAAAGAATTTGATTGGAGAAGAAAAAGAAAAAAGAAGGGGGACAGGGGATCAATTTGACATGGGGAGGTGGGGTGAGGATGGAAGGTGAAAGTGCCGGGGGGGGGGGGGGGNCGGATGAAGTGGAATTTAAGATGAAATCAAAATTAAAATAAGTCAAAAACTAAGAGAGAGAGAAACTTAAAATTTAAAATAATAAAAAAACTAATTAAATTAACACGTGTCACGTAATGATTTGTGTGTGAACACACTTACTTCTTAAAATCTGGGGGTGATCGAAAAAGGATATAATAATATCAATTTATAATGTTTAGTGGGGTAATAGGACGGTTGCAAAGTTCAGGTGTCTTTTTGAAAATTTGGGACAACTTTAATGGTGACTTTATGTCTTTTCTCTACAAATAACATCATACATAACACATGAACTATTTCTCCTAATACTTCCTACCAAACGACCCTTAAAAGTAAAAAGAGTAAAATCTTTTTTGACCAATATTACTATTTATCTTTATTTTCCTTTTTTGTACTTTATTTTGCCTCATTTTGACCCTAAAGGGAAATTTCAATCTATTTTTTATTATTTTATAGAAATTAAATCTAGGTATTGTATCTCCTGTTTTTGTTGTCCTTCAAATTTGCTCTCGTGACTATATATTGTAAGATTTCATTTCAATCGTGAATTGATTACTGAATTCTAGTACAAGAAAGTGATAAAGATATCACTTTGTAAAGAAAAAAATTAGAGTGTATATATATATATATATATTGTGGTATTTAAAAAATAATATTTTTAAGTTTTAATTGATGCATTTTACCTTTGAACCTTTAGTCCAAATTCACTAGTCAAACAATTAAATCATAAATTATTACTGAAATCTAGTATAAGAAAGTAAGTAGAGATATAACTTTTTTTTAAAAAATTAATCAATTAATTAAAGTAAATATATTTTTATTGTGATATTTTAATTTTAATATTTTTTTTTGTCTTAACTAATGCGTTTTACATTTGAATTATTAGTCAAAAATCAACAATCAAACCGTTACAATTAGGATAAAATTTAGTTTTAATTATAATTTGATCATTGGAATCTAGTACAAGAAAGTGAATAGATATAATTACTTTTTAAAGAATGAAGATTACAGTAGATATATTTTAATACTTTTTAAAGAATGAAGATTACAGTAGATATATTTCAACCTCAAACTTTATAAATAAATAAAAAAGTAAAAACGTACTTGAATTCTATCGACAAAGGCCTAGTATGTTTTGACTTCGAATAATAACTTTATAAAAGTTTTGTTTGACCTTAGTACATGTTCCTTTCAATTGCAATCTTTTTCTACTTTTGTATTAGCAATTAGACAAATTTAAAAAGATACTTACGGTTTTATCTTAAAATGACGATTTAATTAGAGTTATGTGAACTTGTGGGCTGTTGCTTGAATGGGCTTGGCCCGCAAGTCCAGCCCAACCCTACCTTTATCTTAGTGGGCTTGCACCAAAATTTTTTAGCCCTTTTAGAACTGAGGCTCAATTGCCCAACCTCTCTTGACCCGCTAACCTCAGGGTTTAAGACAAGGCCAGCCCATGAGATCAGGAAAAATATACTTTTCCGGATAATTACATCGAAAAATCATTTTGGTCAATTTAATTACACAAAAAATGACCAATTCATCTTCGACCTTGAGCGAAGTATATATCAAAAGACTCGAAATATCGAGATGATTTCATATCTAAAATTTTGGAATCGAAATGGGCTATCATTAGGTCTTGATTGGACTGGGCTGGGCCATCCCATTTTGACATGTCTAGTTGTGGCTGCTTTAGTTCCAAACAGAATTCCAATCAATTATTGGGCCTGCAATGTAGTTCTAGGTAGCCCATAATAACAATTATAGTGATTGTTGAAATATATACAATATACAATGAGTGTTTATACACAAATTATATACTGATTATATCCTACATACTTTTCTAAGTAAAATTTAAGAATTAAAAATTGATTATATCTTGTTGGCGACTTTATTGGACGGTTGTGTCGTTTAGAAGTTCCGAATTTAATTGGCAGAATTGGAATTTAGAAAAAGCTATCATAATATTCCACTAAATCGTAATAGTACAAAGTATACCGAAAGAACATTAATCTTTTTGTATTTTATCATTTGTGAAAGAATATAACCATTACTAAAAAAAATAAAAAAGATGTAAGTTCAAATTGAGACAAAGCATAGTACTTTTCTTCATCTTTTTTTTTTTTTGTTTTCTTTTCCACCGTTTTAAATAATTAATGATAGCACATGCCAACAAAGTAAAAGCATGGTCAAAAAGAAAACGATTGGGTCACTAGTGTCTGCAATTAAATGCCACATGTCAAAAGATGACAGTGTTATCTATTTTTTTTTTTAATTATTCTTTAGTGTTCTTTCATACTTATTATATTAGTAATTCATTTCTTTCAAATTTATTCATATTATTTTATTAATAGATAAATGACTTTTATGTAATTAAAAAGATATATGTAATAGATACTAATTAATTAAGGATAAATTAATAAAAATATTCTTATTTTAAAAAAATTGTTATTATTTTTTTGTAAGTCCTAGCTAAAGAACTATTTAGCATTTATTGCAAATAAATTATGGTTAGTTCCTTTTTTTTTTAATATTGAAATGAAATTGATATTATACCCAAAAGTGCCCGAAGCCGGCGTTGAATTTTCTCTTGTATCCCAAGTTTGAAAATTTGTTTATAATGGTCCCCTATGCTTGAGGTTGATTTAAATTGGTCCTTGAATATATCTAAAAACAATTTTAGTCATTTAAATTCGTTAGAATTGAATATTTTTTGTCTTTGTCGAATACTTGTTAAATTTAACAGGAACCATTTTTCATATTAAAAAATAACTACAAAAAGAACGGCCCTTTTAAATATGAGTTTATGTTAAATCCTACTATTTTTTTCACAAATCCTACTATTTTTAATAACTTAAATTTGTTAAATATTTGATGATACCAAAAATTACATAATTTTACCAAATTTAAAAGATAGAAACTTTTCAAAAAATATATTTAAGAAATAATTTCGAACCTCTTTCAAATATAGAGTATTAGTATGTTTATCATTTTCTTATCGTGGTGTTAATAGAGTATGCCAGCAAAGAATTCAAGAAATATTGGCATTTGAAATTGTAAGTCAAAAGTGTCACATACTTTTGAGGAGAAGACCATTATTTTTTATTCTCAATTCTTTGTTTGTTTCACCAGGAAAGTCAATTTTTGTTAATTTATACTATCATTGTTTTTGATTCCTTCTTTTAAAAAATTCTCATCATTTTGTTGGTTTATGACTTTATTAATGTCAATGATTTTTTAAAATTTATTTTTCAGAATATTTTGTCATATTTCCTTGTATAGTATTTTGGTTATGATTATTTTAATTTCCTTTTTAATTTATCTATCACTATGGTATAAATTGTGAGATATGTTATCCCAACATAACAATCAAACAAGACATCAAAATTTTATCTCTGAACTATTATTTTTATATCTCACACCAAACGATCATTTAAAGAATATATAATCAATAGAATGAGTCTGAACTAAATTTTATATTTATTGTTGGGTGTTGGATTTGTTTAGCAGCCTTTTCTGTATGCGCAGAACATGTGTTTGGTGGAGTTAAAGTACTACATCTACGCGTACAAAAATGTACTACCTAGCTTGCAATTGTTGATGATATATGATATGTCTACTAGGACATAAAATTTATTTTTTAAGAAGATATTTTTATTTTATGATGTTTGGTATATTAAGAAAAAATACTTTTTCATAAAAAAAATTAAATAAAATTCCACGCTTATTGTCTGAAATTATTTACTTACAATGATTTTAGCCTTTTTAATTCTGTATTTTTTTCTCTGGTTATCGTCACTTTGACATTATTATTAATCTTTCATCACTTATTTTTTTGTTTTCAATTGGTTAATATTAATATTTATGAATAGAGTAACATGGCCTACCGGCTACCACCACAATTTTTTTTACTTATATATATATATATATAATAGAAGGGGGGGAGGAGATATCAGCGCCTGCATTCAAGGAGTCACCCATATATTATTAATCTATCTAAAAATTTACATTATTGGTGATGATTTAATTTTCTGTCGCGTAATTTTTTTTTTATTTTTTCTTCTATTACAATTTTTTTTACACTCGAGCACTTACTTCAAAAGTATTACTTCTCTTGTTTCAATTATTTGTCTTTTTTGATTTCGATACGTCAAATGTATCACAATATCCTTTAATTTTATAGTCTTATACATATAATCTGAAAAGTTGAAATTAAAAGACTATCAAACAGAAAAAGGTCATTTTTTAAAGAATAGACCAAAACGGAAAATAGGACAAGCATTTAGTGGAGTAAATTTTAGGTTTAGCAAACATAAAAATCATATTTGTATGCTAAAGCTATAGTTTGTATAATTACGCTCCATAGCAAACTTTATGTTTGCTATGACTATTAATCTGTATATTTCGGTATACATATACATAAAAAATAGAGCAACTTTCACATATAGCAAACAAAAAAATCATATTTGTATGCTATAGCAAAGTTTGCATAATTGTGCTCCATAGCAAACATATATATGTATAATTCGCTATACATATACAATTGAAAGTTATGTCTATTTCGCTATACATATATACAAAAAGAAGCAATTGTATAATTCACTGGCTCCTCTTCCGATTTGTATAATTTTGCTGGTAGGATAATTGTATAAATTGTTGTTAGCCTCTCGTTTGTATAAATCGTTGACAAAAATATTTGTATATCGAAAATCGCTCTCTCTTTCGCTTTATACAAACATAAATTATACATTATATTTGTATAATCTGTGTTTGTATAAAACGAGAAAGAGAGAAAGACAAAAGAGAACTGGGCAGGGGAATATTTGTATTGTATAATTATAAGTGTATAAGGCGAATATACATGTATTTGCATGTGTATATACAATTTTCTTTCGCTTTATACAAACATAAAGTATACATTATACAAACATAAATTTTACATTATATTGTATAATATGTGTTTGTATAAAACGAGAAAGAGAGAAAGACAAAAGAGAACTGGGCAGAGAAATATTTTTATTGTATAATTATAAGTGTATAGGACGAATATATATGTATTTGCATGTGTATATACAATTTTCTCTCGCTTTATACAAACAGAAACACAATTTATACAATTCTGTTGTATAAAGCGAGCACAGAGGGAGCGAGCAAGAAAGGGAGAGTGGCGAGCGAGAATTTGGAGGGAGAGAGGCAATTGGCAAACGTTTGCTACAGGGCGCAATTAAATCAAACAGTAGCTACTCCATTTATTTTAGATTATAAGTTTGTCATTCTGTACAATTATCCCTAAAAAATATGTATTTGGGTCTATTTGTATATTTCGGTATACAAATGGGTCCTGCATTGTATATTTCGGTATACAAATGGGTCTTGCATTTGTATATTTTGGTATACAAATGAGTCCTGCATTTGTATATTTCGATATACAAATGAGATGACAAAAAACATGAAATATTTGCTGCGAATTACAAATAAAAGAAACTATGGCTATAACATTTAATTTGAATTAATAATTTGTTATTTCATATAATTTTCCCTTTTTTTAACACATAAATAAATTTGATTTTTTCTTTTTATATATAAAAACACACAACATATACATACCTATCAGGCTATCACAATAAGGACTTGTCACTGGAGCAAAATACTGAATTCCTTTACCGTTAGAATACTGCCAATAATTCAAGAAATTAAACTGAAGTCTCTGTGACCTCTTGCATGTATTATAGTACACTTTGCAGAATTTCTACCCAACTTAATAATGACGTGACCAAATTTATGTAGGTCCAAATATGTGATTATATGATGCATCTTTTAACTTTTTACTTGAAAAAATATAGAAAATTTCACCTCTGATCTGTTCATATAATCGGTTTCAAGTTCAAATAGAGAAGGAATGTGGTTCAGAGATAATTGAAAATAATTATCTCTATAACTCATAAAGCTAGGAGTAAAGCTATACGATACATATAGATTATATTGAGTTTGTTATTGTTTTATGAAAAAAGAAAAAAAAGCTCATTGTTTTATTTGTAATTACAGAAAATCAGCCAGTTGGATCTTACGTAAAGGAAAATATTAAAATATCTTGCGTGGTCACCTAGGTAAATTAAAAAATCTGTCTTTGTCCTATTGCAAAACTGTCCATTTTAAGCGTTCTTTTCAATTTTTAGGATTAATCCATAATATATTGTTTTCAGAAATTAAAATTAGCATTATTATTTTCTGAAATATAGAGTACCATTGTCCATTTATCTATCATTGCTCTAATAAAAAAGACTATACATGCTGACGTGGAGGAAAAGTGTAATTTAATTAATTTTTTGTATGATTAATGTTACTAATTTCCTTTAATTGGGTTAAATTTTACGTAAAATGAAACGAATATCTTAAAGTCAAATTCAAGAATTATTGATTTGTTTAGCTGTCTTTTCTGAGCGGTTAACCTAACTCATTTAGTTGGTAGGAAGGATAAAAGTGTGTTTGTAAATTATGGTGCCACCGGATTATAGAAATTAGTTTTTAAATTTGTTTGTAATTTTTTACTCATTTCCTTCCCATATTTTAAATACTAAGGGTCTATTTAAAAAGTCATCAAGTAATTGGAATTGGTGTAATTACTAGGGTAGTAATTACACAACCCAGTATTTACGCTGATGTATTTGTTTGTCACAGTGTAATTACAATGTAATTATAACTGTACGATTTGGTTGCACAAGTATAATCATAAGGTTATATTGAATTTGAAATGAATTATTTAAAATTAAAATTTTATATCAAACAAATAAGAATCTTTATAAATAATATTAAATTAAATATTTAAGATATATATTATCTCTTGAAAATATATTAATTAATAAACATATGTTCTTAACTAATATTATAAAAAATAATTGATTTATATTTTTCAATCTAGTATATCTAAATTAAAATTAATCATAAAAATTAAAAATACATAATTTCTATAAACATCATGAAATGCATGTTTGACAAAAAGATTAATATTATAAATATAATATCATAAAATTATAAAACATTTGACAAAAAAATAATCTATCAAGTCTAACTTAAAAAAATAGCTTGTAATGTAAAATATCGAATCAATAGCATGAAATCACATAAAGTAAAAGTTGAGAATGAAAAGGAAATAAAATATAAATAATATAAAAAAATATTTTTAGAAAATATCTTCGAGTACCCCAGTCTTCATGAAAATGAAACCATACAATTCATTTAGCGACTCCATAACCACTTTACCTATCTATATCAAAATTTTGCAAAAATCTAATTTCCGATTAAACTTTTCTAACTTAATACACCTAATTTTTATAGTGCTCTAAATACATGTTTCCACTTCATTTAATAGGGGCAATAGAAAACACATATATCATCTTCATTTAATATATTTATCTCTTCCATCAATACTTCTTTACCATCTTTTTTAATGCACCTCACTTGATTTAGTAGGCGTTTGGCCATGCGATACCATATCACGATATAGTATCGTGAGATGGAATCAGCGTTTGGACATGCGATTTTACACTGATTACATCTCATGATTCCATATCATGAGAGGTGATACCATATTCTCCAAAAACCATGATATGGAATTATATGGTGATTCCATATCATGATTTGAGATATTTTAATACAATAATTGATCCATGAGTTTATATTTTGTTAAAACAACCCCACATTTATATCTACTAACCATTTGTTTCATATGTAAATAAAATTAATAATCACATCATTACTTTTTAAAATTTATTATTCTCACCGACATAAAATTTATTATTCTCACCAACATATAGTCACTTTAACTCATACCTCACGATTGTGAAACTTTTCAACATTCACTTGAAACAATTAACCGGCATGTTAAAATAGTTGCCGAGACAATTAGCAAGATGACACCAACATTTATACAACAAAAAAATATGACAGGTGTACATTCCAAAATTCGACATAATACTCGATTTTGGCCTTGGTTTAAGGTAAAATTTCAATCACATTAATAAATTTATGTTATGGCCTTAATAAGTGAACATTTATATTTTATGTGTAAGTTATTAGTATTTAGTCAACTTTGTTTAAAGAGATAATATTTATTTTATGACTTTGCATTGCCTTGGAAGTACTATTTTTATTACTCTTACAAACATTATTTTTATGAAGTGCATTCTATAATGCTTCCAATTTATTTTATGTTCACTAAACTAATATTGATGTATTTTTTATTTGGTAGGATTGTGTTGGTGAGATTGATGGAACATATATAGAGGGGGAGGTTCCTAAAGCGGTGCAACAAGCATATCGTAATCGCAAAGGAAGAACATGACAAAATGTCTTATGTGCTTGTGATTTTGATATGCCATTTACCTTTGTTGTTGCTGGTTGGGAAGGTACTGCACATGATAGTAAAGTACTTGAGAATGCACTTGTTGAACCAACGTCACAATTTCCATTTCCACCACATGGTAACTTTAAATTACATCCTTAGAATAAATATTATTTATTTACACAAAACTGTCTCATTTACGTCACATATGCTTTTAGTAATTCTTTATAAAATGTTTTTTGGTAGATAAATATTATGTTGTTGATGTTGGTTTTCGAAACACAAAAGGATTTTTATCTCCATACAAAGGACTACGCTGTCATTTGCAAGATTACCGAGGAAGTGAAAGAGAGCCTCAAAATGCCAAAGAACTATTTAATTATAGGCATTCATCTTTGAACAATGTGATTGAACGAACTTTTGGAGCTTGGAAAAATAGATTTAGAATATTGAAACAAAGCATGAACCATTATGATATTGATACACAAGTGAAAATTGTCATAATTTGTGCAGTGTTACATAATTATTTGCAAGAATAACAAAGTAGTGATGAAATATTTATGGTCTATGAACATGAAGATATAGTTGCGGAGGATATTGACCAACAAATGGCTCAAAGTAACAATGTTGGTTCGTCTTCTCGGTCACATGATCGAGAAATGCAAGTTCAACGTGAGAAAATTGTCCGTACTATGTGGGAGGATTATATTAAAGACTAGTACGTACACTACAATTTATGTTCAATTTTTTTATTAAATTAAAGTTAGGTGAAACAATTATTTAAGTGGAGAAAAAATAACTTTGTAATAATTTATTATGCGATTTTATAATTTTTTGTTTATTTGATAAGATTGAATAAACAATTGAGACTATTTTAATAGTTTTACAACTTATATGATTTTTATGTTTATGAGAAAATATACAACACAAAAATTTCATATCGCATATCCAAACAAACCTTTAATTTCATCTCATGATTCCATATCATGATACCATATACCATATCGCATGGCCAAGCGGGCTCTTAGATCGCGAGCTCTCCCTTCTCAACCTCTATTGAAAAAATAAGAAAAAAATAATTTCAAAGAACTTGATATAGTGTGAAAAAGGGGAAAAGAAAAAGGAAATATTTATTTATCGAAGGTAATACGTACATGGTAACAAAAATAAGAATAAAAAAGTGAGAAAATGATTACTCAATCAATCCATTTGGCATTTTTTACTCCAACCCACTGTCGGCACATTAAATAAAATTCCTACCACGACACGTGGCATCTTTTTAGGGTCCCACAGTTTCCTATTTCTCTTCAAAATCCAATTTTATACAGCTCACAAATTAACCCAACCAATCTCTCTCTCTCTCTCTCCTCTTTCTCTCTCCTATATCGCCGTCGTGTTATCCGGTGATAAATATATTTTCCTACGGCGTCTGTAATTTTATTATTCCCACAAATACCCCCTTCCTCTACGTCACTTTTCGGTTACACTTCATTAATTTTCTTCTTTCTTGCTTATGCAATTAATTTATTGCTATCTTTTCAAAGGTAGATGCACCAAAAATTCAAGAATCAAGATTATGCAATGTATTTTTAGAGTTTTTTCTCTTTTCTTTTTTTGCCCACTTGTCTTGCTGAATTTTTGAAGGGTTTTACAGGAATTTTGTGATTTGTCGATCTGTTGGAGTTGGGATTCTTGAATTTATAGTCGCCGCCGGCAGCCATGTCGGGTCCATTAGATCGGTTTGCTAGACCTTGTAAGTTGATTTTCTTGAATTTTACGTGTTTTTTCTTATTTTCAATTTTGAAGTGCATTACGGGTCAACTTTAGTCTACAGTTATTTTTCTTGATTAAAATTAGGGCTTCTTGAACTTCTTTGAATTTTTCAATTTGTTGACTGTATTGGTCAGATGTGTTGGTGGTTCTTGTTGTAATTCTTTTTACCATCACAAGAACGGACAAAAATATATTATAACGAAAAATTGAGAAGAATAAATTTCAATGGAGACAAAGTTGTTAATTCTTGGAAAAAAATGTAACTAATGCCTTGTTTTTGGTTATGTCCTGTCTGTGTCTGTTTAGGGCATAAGATACAATTGCTTGCAAGTTATATTCTTAAGATGTAAAGAAACACTAAATAAAATTGGAAAATCATGTAGTAGAGACGGATTGCTACTTGGTACTGCACTTGGTGAATTCTAATTGACTTGTTCTGAGGACTTGTTTGGTCTAGTTTGTTTTCCCTACTACGCCTCCGCTTTATCTTTTTCGATAGTCTGGAATTGATTTTCGTGCTCCTATTTTTTTTTATAGGCTTTGAGGGGTCATCTACACATGATGAGAGAAGAGAAAGAAAGTCTGATTTTGAGAATTCAGAGGATGAGAGGAGGACGAGAATTGGTTCCCTGAAAAAGAAAGCATTGAATGCATCAACGAAATTCAAACATTCTCTTAAGAAGAAAAGTAGTAGAAGAAAAAGCAATGGACGGTTGAGCTCACTTTCCATAGAGGATATTCGGGATGCTGAGGAGCTTCAGGCTGTTGATCAGTTTAGGCAATCATTACTTTTGGATGAGTTGTTACCTGAAAGACATGATGACTACTATATGATGTTGAGGTAATGTCCTGGTACCTTTAGCATCTACATGTATGTCTGCCCAAAAGTGATAAGATCTATGCTGCATTGAGTTAGTGTGATACTTAGTGTTTAGAGACATTTGGATTATATCTTTGATGTTTGAAACTTTATTCATATGGATCTTCTGTGGAAATTGGATTTGTTTGTCAACTTTATTAAAAGACTTTCTTACAGGCCTGCCACAATTGGAACAAAAGATAGATCAAATGTGAGTATAGATGTTTAAATCTATACATACATGCATGCAGGCGTATGGAGAATTAAGCAGGATCTGGGTCTGGAGTTTTCTGGTTGTTTCTTCTTGGTGTTGTCCAGTTTTAGCAGCATTCCAATTTATTAACAATTGTTCCATGTGTGTTGCAGGTTCTTAAAAGCAAGAAAGTTTGATATTGAGAAAGCCAAGCATATGTGGGCTGATATGCTTCAGTGGAGGAAGGATTTTGGAGCTGACACAATCACGCAGGTAATATTATTCCTCCCCAATGTATTGGCTAGGAGCCTAGGACAATGTTCTTTATTATATACTTATCATATCTTTGTCAAATCGTTTAGACTGAAATGCTTTATGTACTTAATTTCATCAGGATTTTGAATTCCCGGAGTTGGAAGAAGTGGTAAAATATTATCCCCAAGGTTATCATGGGATTGATAAGGAGGGAAGGCCAGTATACATTGAAAGATTAGGGAAAGTTGATCCTAACAAACTCATGCAAGTCACAACCATGGATCGTTATATAAAATACCACGTAAGGGAGTTTGAGAAAAGTTTTTTGATTAAGTTTCCAGCTTGTACAATAGCTGCAAAAAGGCAGATCGATTGTAGCACTACTATTTTGGACGTTCAGGGAGTGGTAAGTTACTTTTGTCGGTTTTTCTTTCTCTAACCTTGATGATTTGAAAAGCAGTTTTTGTGCGAACAAGGTGTTATTCTTATCTTTATTCTTAATCATTGGTTTCTCAGGGTTTGAAAAACTTTAGCAAGAGTGCAAGGGAGCTCATTTTGCGGCTCCAGAAGATTGATGGTGATAATTATCCTGAGGCATGATTTTATCCGCACCTGAATAAATATTACTAATGAGGGTCTCTTAACTGTGGGATCATTCACACATTTTCCTATTTTTCTTTGATATGTGCAGACGCTTCATCAGATGTTCATAATCAATGCTGGGGCTGGGTTTAGGCTCCTGTGGAATACTGTTAAGAGTTTTCTGGACCCCAAGACGGCCTCCAAGATACATGTCTGTCAATGCTTTTCTCCACTTGTGTTGTCTCCGTTTTAAAAAATGTGGTTGCATTTACGTTACTTTTGTTTTGATGTCTCTTATAGGTTCTTGGGAACAAGTATCAGAATAAATTGCTTGAAATAGTTGATGCTAGGTAAAAAGAACTGAATTCTTATCCATTGGTCAAGGAGTTTTTTCTATACTTATTTGTTTAGTAGTATTGCTGACAATCTGTTCAATGTTTTTCTGCTGATTTTTTATGCAGTGAGTTGCCAGATTTCATAGGTGGTAACTGTACATGTGCAGATCGAGGAGGCTGCATGCGTTCAGATAAAGGACCATGGCAAAATCCAGATATATTGAAGGTACTTTCAAGGCCTTCACAGCCGATGTAACGTTATTTTCTGATAATGCTCTGTTCGTCACATCTTCAGGAAGATGTTCATCTCTAAGATGTTTTTAAAAATGAGAAACCATCTCTTTTGGTGACTCAGAGATATTATTTCAAACTAATGGAATCCCACCCCGCCCCCTACCCCCCACCCATTTTCTTTTTGGGATGTAGATGATTGGTGAAGCACGACGTGCCAAGCAGCTTGTTAAAGTTCTAAATAGTGAAGGGAAGATAGTTTATGCTAAGCCTCGCTACCCAACGGTAGAATTTCTGCCACATTTCCAAATTATTAAGAAATATTCCATATTGTTTGCTTTCCGGAAGGTTGGTACTCATATTCTTTATTTTTGCAGGTGAAAGGTAGTAGTGACACCTCTACTGCTGAATCTGGATCTGAAGCTGAAGATATTGCTTCCCCAAAAGCTGTAAGGAGTTATTCACATCTCCGGCTTACTCCTGTACGAGAAGAGGTATACTTTCCATTTTCGCTTAATTTCATGAATTGGTTTTTCTTTTAGTGTTTCACTTCTTTTGTGCTGACGGTCTATCCAGAACTGCCTCTTTGTACCTCACAAAGGTATGGGTAGGGTTTGCGTACATCCTACCCTCCCCAAACCTCACTTGTGGGACTACACTATGTATGCTGTTGGCTTTTCTTTTACTGAAAGGGCATTGTTTGGACATCACTTTATAAAAAAACCTTCTGGACATCAAACCACAATTGATATCTGATGTTCTTGTTTGAGATGAGCCTGTGATTCAACCTTGTGTCACTTAGATTAATCACATTCACGTTCCTTGTTTGATTATGAAGTTGGGTATAGTATTTGTTATTGTCATATTTAAGTTTTGCTCTCCATCAAACAGGCTAAGGCTATTGGAATGCCTGGCTACACCTCAAACTTCCCAGGATATGATGAATATGTTCCCATGGTTGACAAGGCTGTTGATTCTGCATGGAAGAAGGAACCATCCCTTCAAAGACCCTCCACCCCCAAAGGTTAGAATTATTGAGAAGAGAATGCACTGCTTATGTACACACTATGAAAGGGGGAGGGGAGGAAGCATAAGCATCACTGAATTCATATAGTTAATTTGACTGGTGGTTATATTTTTGCACCTAATCATGGAAAAAAGAGAAGCTCACATTATGCTTCTTGTTGGCTTACTACAACAGTTGTCTTGATAAATTTCTTCTTTTGTATTGACATTATTTCCATCTCTATTTACCTTTTCCAGTGATGCTTCCACCAGCAGGCTCTGTAAAGCCTGTAGAAGGTCTTCATGCTCGAGTTTTAGGACTTCTTATGGCCTTCTTCATGACTGTTGTGGTGCTTTTCCGCTCAGTTACATGCCATGTTACCAAGAAACTTCAAGATGCATCGACTGTTGAGAACCAAGATGTTCAAGACTTTACTTTTGATGCCAGCCCTAAAGAGGAGTTTCGACCCCCTTCACCTACTCCAGCCTTTACAGAAGCTCAACTGCTCTCCGTTGTTCTCAAGAGACTGGGTGAACTTGAAGACAAAGTAAATACTCTTCAAGAAAAGCCATCTGAGATGCCTTATGAAAAAGCGGAATTGTTAAATGCAGCTGTTTGCCGGGTGGATGCCCTAGAAGCTGAGTTAATAGCAACCAAGAAGGTAACAGTTTATGATGTCTCTCTAAATAGGCAAAGGGAAATCCCGTTCTTGAGTTGATAACTTTTTTCCTGCTTGTTTATGGTTGAACAGGCATTACATGAGGCATTGATGAGGCAAGAAGAACTTCTCGCTTACATTGACGGTCAAGAAGCTGCCAAGTTCCAGGTGAGCTTCTGTTATTGCATGGTAGTTGAATATCATCAGTGTAGGACTTTAGCCTAGTTAGGATTTTGTTGCCATAATATCTTACGTTTTTTACTCGCTGAGAAGAAAAACTAGTATGAGAAATCAAGTTTTTTGAACAGGAATGCGCGTGCATTTTCCTCTTTGTGCTATTAAGTTGGTGTATTCGTGTGGTTCCATAAATTGAGTTTTGTTTCTAATTTGCATCCATAATGCCTTGTTCTGCAGAAAAAGAAGAAGTTTTGCTTTTAAGATGACGGGGATCTCGGATTTTCCACTGTAGTATCTCAAATGAGATACATATTTGTAATGTGTTGTCAAAATACTCCCAGTATCCGTGTTAAGTAATTCCTTTTTGGATCGTGTATTTCAATTACAAAATGAGGTGAACACTTGCTCATAATGTGAAAAATTATATTTTCTTTTAAGTTTGTTGTGTGTTTGTTTTTGACATTCTGAAGTAATATTTGAAATGATGATATAAAGTGAACAAAGTCTGGATCATATAGCCGGCTATAACTTGTTTGAGATTGTAGTTGTTGATGTAATATTTGAAGGTGATGTGATTCACAATCACCTTATGCCACCTTATATTCAAGTAGAAATGCACTAACTTTTCTAAATGGGTAGTGATTTTTAATTCCTTAACACTTAACCATCTGTGTGAATTGAAGTGAAATAATGAAAGCTAAAAGCTCAATTAAAACAAACAAACAAGCAGACAATATATTAGAAGAGGTAAAATGAACAATGTTGCTGTATCAAGACTGTAATATGAACAAAAGCAAACAGCAAACTGCTTCCATCTTTATTTACAGAAAAAAATACAAGCTGATGTATCTGTAATGTGCCATAATATATGGCATTTACAATTAGAGCTCCAATGGAGAGGGTGAACAGTAAATCTCGCCGAAGAAGATAGAACAAAGCTACTGCAGTAGTGCTGGTGAATAGCACAACAAGTAATGTAAACAATGTTCAAGTTTACAGAGTTAAATTTTACAAATATGTGAGAGATCATTCAAACAAACTTTCTTGGGCCAAAAAAATAAAATCACCATCTCTACATCTATATATCTAAAGAAATTCAAACTTAAAAAACAAAGAACTTCTTCTTCTTCTTTTTCTTCTCAAGGACGGATAGGAGCTCTTGTTGACGGACAAGAGCTTCATCAAGAGCCTGTTAGTTTAAAAGTAAGCAAAAAAAGGTTTATTAGGCAATGGAGTATGAAAGATTCCTTCTAATCTGAAGAAAAGCAGATAATACCTTCTTGGTAGCTAAAAGTTCTTCCTCCAAAGTACCAACCCGGTTGATGGCTGCGTTAAGCATGTTCTCTTTCTCAGGTGGCATAGAAGAAGGTTTCTGGCTAAGTGTAATGACCTTATCCTCGAGTTCTTCCATGCGTTTCATCATGCTAATGTAATCTTTTGTCGAGATGACATGTCCATGAGTCTGTTCTTTAATCATGTCAGCACTATACAAAGAACCAGCCAAGAGTGTAGCATCTGTAAGTTTCCTTGGCATGTTTTTAGTCATCCGAACCAATGTCACAATGCCCATCACTAAAGTCATCACTCCACTGAAAACAGGGTTGCCAAATCCTTCTGATGACTTACAAGCATCGTGGACAGGGAAGAAATCTGTTTCTCGAAAAAGGAATACATGTTAATATAGCACAGAGGAATGAGCAGAAAGAGAAAAGTACTGAACTCAACCATGAGGTAAGGATTGCTCAACATCATATAACATTTCCTCAACATCAAGGGGGATTTGTATGTATGTACCTTTAGAATTAGCTAAGTTGCCAGCTTTTACTTGTTTAGGCCAAGTCGCATAGACAGCCTTGTCCACGATAGGGATATCAAACTGAAAAGCAAAACCAAAACGTAGAATTTAGATTAAGGTATAGATAGCACTGTGAAGAAGCTAAAAGAAGTCTGAATTAGTTGGAAAAGTTGTGTCTGATGAAGAAGCAACTTACTTCCTCACGGACAGGGGAAAGCTGGCCATTATCCCTTTGAACCTTGGAAGAGTCAGTTTCCTTTCTAAAAGAAGTGCTCTTCTGCAACATTGAGGGACTTTGTTACTATATTTAACAAAGAATAAAAGTAACTGAGAAAAACAGCAGAGATACACACCTTGGTGTTGGCATTGTCATCCTCTGGGATAGTTTTCTCATCAATAGAGATTACAATTTTGTGTGAACATTTATGCTCACCATTGCGAACCATCTGTGCATCAAATCAATCACAGATTTCAGAGGACATTGATACTACTAGCAGTCTTAAAGGTACAAATGAACCAAAGGACTTACGAATTAGGAATTCATCTTATAGTATTACTAATCTTATGAATGCAAAAAATTACAAAGTTGAAAGTTACCCTCATTATTTCTGGATCATTCCATGGACCTTTATCAGAAACCATGCAACCTCCTTTATCAGCACAAGTACATGTTCCACCTAAGAACTCTGGCAATTCACTGGTACAATATCAAACCATAATTAGGCTCTATGCAGATAATCTAGTCTGAAATGTATAATTTCACCTCAAGTTAAGAGTTACCTTGCGTCAATTATTTCAAGCAACTTACTGTGATATTTATTGCCAAGAACCTAGAAAAAACACAATAAGACTTGTGTTATACTACATGACAGACAAAAATAGTGCTTAGACTTGTGGTTGAGTATGAGCTTACATGGATCTTTTGAGTGGTCTTTGGATCAAGGAATGACTTGACGGAATTCCATAAGAGCCTGAATCCAGAGCCAGCATTGATGATGTACATTCGGCACAAGCTCTAGAAATTGAATACATGATTTAATTAAACATAAGGACTTAAAAACTCTTATTTAACATATGATATGAATGGCTGCCCTGTTGTACCTCGGGGTAATTGTTGCCATCAATAGCCTGGAGGCGTTGAATGAGATCCCTTGCTGACTTGTTGAAGTTTTTAAGTCCCTGAGGCAGGCATTCATGTAAGTTATATTAGTAACCCGAAAAATGAGGCAGGGTTCACAGTGATTGATTGTGAAAAATTTATCCTATGATCATACCACTCCTTGGACATCCAGGATAGTTGTGCTTGTGTCAATGTGTCTTTTGGCTGCAAGTGAGCAGGCTGGCATCTTCTCATTAATGGTCCTCTCGAACTCCTGTACATGATACTTGAGATATCGGTCCATTGTTGTGGCTTGTAATAGCTTGACCGAATCTACTTGACCAATTCTTTCAATGTAAACTGGTCTCCCTTCTTTGTCAACTCCATGATGGCCTTGTGGATAGTACTTTAGGACCTCTTCCTTTTCCTTGAAGTCAAAGTCCTAATCAAGATGCACAAAACATCATCAGTTCCTAAAAACTTGAGATTATATTGTTCTCAGTAGCATTATCAAAAATACCTCCGTGATGGTGTCTGCACCGAATTCCCTCCTCCACTGGAGCATATCAGACCACATCTGCTTTGTTTTCTCAATGTCAAACTTTCTAGCCTTCAAGAATCTGTCATTTTTCACATGTTATTTATTATACACGGAAAAGGTCCAATTATGATCTGATGAGAAAGGTATGTCATAAGAAAACAAGTAGAAATGAGTTTGGACACCTTAGCATCAAATGATAGTCATCATGTTTAGCAGGAAGTAATTCTTCAAGGATGAGAGCTTGGCGTAAGGCATCAACTGCCTTTAATTCCTCCGCATCATGCTCATCTTCTAAAACAAGGACAGACATGACTCTGCTGTTTCTACGACCCCTTTTTGTTAGAGAATTTCTAAACTTGGTGGAGGCATTAATTGCCGCTTTCTTGATAGATCCAAGCCTTGTCTTCCTCTCATCTTCTGCATCCATATCAAACTTTTCTAGACCTGTGAAACAAAAAACATAAGCAGATGCCATATGCTACCTAACAATCAAGATGATAGCCATAGACTAACAACAACACAAAACTTACTTGGCCTGACAGGTCTTTCAAGAGGTCCTGACTTGTACTCACTCATGATTGAATGTTATCTCCTGGAGACAAATTAGAGGTTTAATCTTTTCGTTTCTTTTCTTGCTGAATTCCTACACCTTTTCAAACAAAAAGTTAGAGAAGAAAAAACCAACAAAAATAGGCACTTGAAATTTCCTCAATATAAGAATTAGTCCAAAAGCAAAACAAAGTTAATTCATGAAGCGAGAATCATCCCAAAGAGACAATAGTTCAATCATCAACCAATAGGGGACAATCTAACATTGCGCACCTTAGGAATGAAGTCTTTGATAACATGTTATGAAAATAAACATCGAACCTAACTCAAGCTAAAAAACATAACGATACGACAATTCAATTTCGGTATCTAAACCATTAATCTTATGACATTCAAGAAAAAGTAGGAAGAATATTATTATTATTATTACCAGTGACATAAGTGTCAGGGACATTTGAGAAAATTGGTAGAGAGTCGTCTTATATAACCGAATTATTAGTCTCCGAAAGTATTGCTGTCCCAATAACTTAGCTAATGGACAAGCGATAATATTTCTTTCTATTTTTCTAATCAGATAATAAATGCTGATTTAATTTGGATACATTAATTTGATAATAATTACTACTACTTTTAATTTGACGAGGTCCTCACATTAGTCAAATATACAGCTAAGCTAATATCTTCTTCGTGTTTTATGCGTAATGCAAAGCACTATCTTCAAACTATAGGTACTCTCCCCACGCTTATAAGCCTTACATTTTTTTTTTTTTTTTGGCTTTATCAATGTCATTGTCATAAATGACACGAATAATTTTTAAGCTATTGTACTTTTTTTTCTTTTTGTGTGAAATCATTCGCATTGTCGGTTTCAAGTCTGGATAAATAAGGAGGATTGTTGATGCATGGTCAATCGAAAATAACTTTTCTACCTTAGTAAATTACATTGACTTTGTTATTATTGATATACAATTTACCTGTTTGAAGTGGAGAAGAACCGATTATTACCTTATCCAACTACCTATATATAGACGATGGTTGATCCTTCTACAATCACTTGAAAAGAAATAATATTGTACTCTTCATGATATGAGAGTTAATTATTCATGTAAGTAAGAGACTGAAAATATAGTCATAAATTATAATAATATGTTACATAATAATGCTGATGAATTATCATGTCTATAATTATTATGTTACATTTGGTTCAAGGAATAGCAATAAATTTTCCATTATTCCAAAATATACATGTGAACCAAATTATTGAAATTCATAATGCATTCTTAGATTGAGAATTATTAGATTGGTATAAATACATATGGGTGAGAGAAGGAGGTTGGTGGTTGATCAATTTATTTTGTTCAATATGATATTTAAATTTGCTAAGGGGTTAATTGAAATTGATGATTAATAAACCAACATTATCAAGCTTAGATTACCTCAAGTCAATTTGTCAATGAATCTAACATTATGCTGCTCCACTAAGTGGCATTTCAAGCTTGCAACTTGTTGGCAATGGATTATGGACAGTGTATCACTAATTATTATATTAAATGTTACCTTATAGTATCAAATACTGAATTATAAAAATATTATATTTTGTGATTTCTTTCTCTTGATAACTGGCACCAAAGTCTATCATAAAATTTACTATGTCAAAAATAAAATAAAATTTAGCTCTACAAGAATATTCTCATAGAAAGGAGGTTGACTTCTTTGGTCACTTAACCGTACAACACTTCTTTAGTTTAGCTCTCGATGAATATTTCCTTTAGATTAGCTTCTTACACTATGATCTTTTTAATAGTAGTTTATATTCATCGTCAACAATCATATAAGCTTTCATTAAAATTTGAGAGTGAACTTATGAAAAAAATAAACAAATCAAAGCTAGTCATGTTTGTATTAGTTTGTGCAAGGGGAAAAGCCTCATTTATGATGGTAATATGTATAAATCTGGCAAAATGAATACAAGTGAAACTAAAGTGAATGCATAGAATTCCTAGTATTTTTTGTTGTTTATATATTTGTATACACGCAACCTGAATGTGTACATGAATACAAATGATAGAAGAATGAATGAATACAAATACAATTAGAGTGAATGAATATAGTCTATGGTAGTTTTGGTTGTTTCTATCTTTGTATACACGCAGACAATATTCATCGATACAACATGTATTCGTTGATACAATTTGTGTTCATCAATACAACATGTATTTGTTATACAACCTAATACGTCAGACATCTAAAAAATATAAAATATATA